>NC_057686.1:8164436-8529436 GCF_014466175.1 Vespula pensylvanica
CTCTCTCTCTCTCTCTCTCTCTCTCTCTCTCTTTCCTCTCGGAGCTAATGTACGTCGGTTGTTACATCGTGGTGGTTATCTTCATAGCAAACGACTACCCCAAAGGACCCCCCGCGAAAGCTCTTTCAAAAAAGTTCCCACGTCGCTCCCTTCTAGATGCTCTGCTCGTCTAACCCAACTCGTCCATTCTCTCTTTCTCTCTCTCTCTCTCTCTCTCTCTCTCTCTCTCTCTCTCTCTCTCTCTCTCTTTCATACTTACATATATATACACACATATCTTGACTCTCCGTCATCTTTTTAACCTCGAGACTTTTCACAAAAACATCGAAGGAGAAACACCCGGTCGTCTCTTTTGTGCCCGTCAACTGCAAGCTCATCCGCGGAAACTGTCCGATTTTCTTCGCGATAACGTGTCTTCATCGAGGGGTTTCGTCGCGCTGCTAGCTTCTCCATCGCTATTCTCCATCGCTATTGTACTCATCCTTATCATCGTCTTCACGAAAACGTAAATCGCTATTCTCCGCGAAAATGCGAGACTTCGTCGTGAAAAACGTACGTATATGAGTTTTAAAGAATACAAAATGAGAATACGTTTAGTTAGAACATATAAATCGATTAATCAAGGAGTTAATATTACAATAGTTGTATTGTTATTCCATATTTTGATTAATTTTAACGACAATACGTCATCATGATACATAATTTCTTTTTTCAGAGATTTGTAAGGAAAGAATATTATACTAGCTATTTAATAAATATTAAGTGGGAAAGATAGTAATATTGGAAATAATAATGTTAATAGTAAAATGATTACATTATCCTAATTATTTGTACAAAATTTAATGAAACAATAAATTATTGCATATATATTACATTGTACATTAAGCTAGATTACGCATTAATATATTGTAATTTAGAACAATTAGAAAATAATTCGAACGATCATTACGTAGATATTATATTGATATACTGACACGCTGACCTACATTTAATTCTTAAAAAAAACTTGACATGGCTCGAGGTTGCGACAAAAAGCTTCTTCTTTCGTTATCGCACTCGTTCGATTTTGTACGATTTCAAATACGAGCATCACTAATCTATATAATTTTCTGAAATCGGACTTGATGACATAAGTATAATAAAGTGTTTGTTCACGATACGCTGTACTCGTACGTACATACAACAGTTGTTTTCTTCCATGAATACAGAAATGAAAAAATCTTATCATGATCTTTCAGAAAAAATATTGAAACAAGAATCCATTATAAGGAACACTGTAAGTGAATGTGTCAAGCAAATCGAGAAAAGATATTCGATTTTGATATACACGGAGTACGAAGAAACGATTTCAATCTCCAAGGTGAAATATCTATAGCCCATCTCCCTCGATGAAACGAGATGCTATCAGAAAAGTTTTTTATTGCATTGGAAAGTTCCGTGAACAACGTGACTCAAAGGTGGCTGATAAACAATAGCGTAATCATTTCATAACGCCTTTCGAACGCCTTCGTTACTCTTGAAAACTTTATTTATTAGATTCTTTCATTAGATTTTTCTTCATTTATTTCACACCAAGAAATAGAGTTCTTTCTCTTTCTCTCTTTCTTTCATAACTCGATTAATTTTGCCTGTTAAAATAATTTCTTGTGTGATACACCAAATGCGTTTACACCATACGATAGAAACGTTAATATATCCGAAACATACGTCAACGGGAAAAAAATATAACGCAAGAAGCTACTTTGAAAATTCGATGAAAAGGATCGACATGCTCTGTTTCGAATCTCGAAGGACAGGAACCATCTTGGGAAGCTATAAGATGCAGGAAAATTTATCGCCAAGAAGAAAAACCAACGCAAGAAGGTTTCCTCGATCGTTTTAAGACTTGACTTGAACTTGAAAGGTTTTTCCGGGAATACTCAAGAAAGACGTCTTTTCGTGTGTTGCGCTATAAAATCGTTCGTGGTCGTGCGTAATCCAGCGAGATTGCGGGACCTTCTTGGATTTACATGAGAGAAGAAGAGCAAAAGACAGAGATAAAAGATGGAAATGGGGAAAAGGAGACGGTCAAGCATCAAACTGAGCGTTTCTGCTTTTACAAGCAGATTGGATCCTCTTGGAAGAACTTCACGCTCGAAAGAAACCACATCCTCGAATAAGGATGAGAGTATCAGTTTTCTGAAGCGTCTTACATATCCAATTGATACCCCTTAAAAGATCGACCGTCAAGTCAATCTCGCACAAATCGATCTGTAACCTCGTTTATCATTTTCTGGATAGCAATGATATAAAAAAGATTCGCTTTTATATTTTATGTAATACGCTATAAAAATTCCATGTCCCATAGTATACTACGGCTCAAAGAAGAATTCGAGACGTTCACAGAACGGCGCAGTTAAACGCGATGACTCTAGGAAACAATCGATCCAACGTGTGCCACGGCCTTGGACTGGATTAAAAAAGTGCCGCTCGATAAGCATCTTTGTAAATACTAACAGCAAAAGTAACGATTTCGCATTATCGATAGAGATATCATGTTTATCGGATACTAGAATTTTCAATGCGATTTTCCTATGGAAATCAAACAACTATTGTTTTCTTTAAAAAAATAATACTCAGCGATAATGAATTTCTTTCTTGATATCAGATACATCAAGTGGATACGCTAAAAAATTTATCAACACTTCGCAATTTGATAAAAATCCAAAGAAATGCTAGAAAAAGATAAGAAAGAATTTACACATAAATAATCGATAAATATTTAATTAATGCCTTGTTGGAATTAATCCACTGTAATTTGATTAGATAAAACACCCAATGAAAAAATATTATCGTTCTATCTACATCCGTTTAGATCGATCCACTTAAATTTCTAAAGAATGTGCATATATGCACGTACTCTTATTTCAAACGAAGAATCGATTTCTTCATATTCAAACAAAATTATCATCGTATTTTACCATTCTCAAGTTAAGAATAATAAAGGAAACGAGAAGAAAAAATTGGAGAAAATAAGAAGATGGATCTCAATGAGCGAGTTCGTATGCATAATGTTGCGTACAACGATGTTAATAAATTAACATGAATTTTATGTAAGTAGGTTAAGTAGGCGACCTGATAACAGTGCGCTTTTTAATAACCGTAGGGCTATTACGGAGTTATAAGGTGCCGCTCCTGATGTCTCATCGAGAAGTAGTCTTTGTGGATGTTATAAGAATTCATTAATTCTTGTAAAAAGGAAAGATAGTATAATTATATCAAACGACCTAGAAACCCGGCACAATATTCGTAAGGGAAATGTCCAAACAATATTTATAGCACTTCCTATTGGTATTCGACACCGAATCGTACGATAAATAATTGACATATTGATTTTCGATATCGTCTAGAAATATTCGTGGGAGGATATAGGTATGTATACAGATATACGGGCGTTACGTGTCTCTCTTGTAAAAGGTAGACGTTGTGTGGGTACATATTCATGAATGTAATGTTTAAATTTTTTTAAGCTCTCATTCGGATAACCGATCGCTTTGTTATAGACTCGTTAAGAGTACTATAAATATATACCTACTATTTTCAAAGAGAATAAAAACCTCGAAAGTAAACCTAGTGGGAGCTTTTCTTTGTTTCTTACCGTCTCCTCATCGACACGTGCCACTTTAAAAGCATCATTCGAACTTCACTTTACACGATATTAAACCGCGGTCCTCACGGACGGTGACTTTTTATTGTTTCGTAGCATGTGCAACAAAGCTCGCGTGAACGTACGCCGTACCATTTGCATTCTCATTACCATCTTCTCGTTCTTATTTAAATAAGCGAACGACTGCGAGGCACTCGGAGCTGTTGTGCTCGTTTTTTTTTTCTCTCTATCTCTGTAACGCGCAAATCTATGTATACATGAATTTCATTTCTTTTTCTTTCTATCCTATTTCAAAATAGTTCCTCCCCCTTTTACAAGATCAATAGAGAATTAATTATTTAACACGCACTCTGATAATTAATTTCTGCATATCCAATGTAAGTGGATAAATATATTTCTTTTTATCTTTCATATGAATCCAGAATACCCACGGGGAAAACATATAAAATCTTTCTCGTTTAATTTCACTCGTTCTATTATATTCCTACATCGACGAAGTGCAGCTTTTTTTTACGAAAGTATACGCTCGATACCTTTCTTCTTCTCTCCCTTTTCATTTTATTTTTCCTTTCTTTGCATACCTAGCTACCTTGCGAATACTACGTTTTCTTGCGAACGAACTTCGATCGTTTTGATTCGAGGCTCCAATCGGTGTTGCGCGAGAAGCACGACATCGGCCACGCCACGCCGAGGAAATTCAATTTCGTTGCGACTATGTAATGGAGCAGAACATTCTGGCCGGAGAGAGTTAGGCCGGTCCTCGGCCGCACAGGAAATACCTATCGATGGTTATCCGACCGATCCATACGGATCCGCGTCGATTCCGCTTAAGCGACGCGATTGATACGTCTCTACATACGTACGTACGTTCGCGAGTCTCCTACATTTCGTCTCTAAATTGACTCGATCCAAATTGGCTATCGAATTGGGAGTACAGTTTAGCGAGAAACATTGATATCGTCTGCTGAGAATCCAGTTTAATGAATAATATTACTTCTTTAATATTAGATATGTACTTTAAGTAATCACAGATTTTAGAAGAATATCAAATGAAAGACTTCTTTGCACCAAGTTCCGTAATTGTCGAGTCTGATGTTAATTAAAAATAATTAAAAAGATCTATTAACTCCCACAACAGAGATGGAAAATCGCTCGTGCAAGGAAATCTCTCGGTCTCTTCGTAATGTATCGTATTGACGAACAGAAAATTTTCCGCATACACGTCGTATAGTTTCCACACTCATTTCACATCGCAGCTTTCGCCAGGCGTTATCCTATGAGATGTTCAGAAAACTTGAAGTGCTCCAACGCATTGTGTGCAGTGCTTGCAAGCACGACTCCATCGCCATAACCGCATCGTCGTTATTGCGTTCCTCGATGTAACAAGGTATTCATACTGAGAAGTGTACAATACTCGCACGCCTCACGCATGCGATATCTAGAACGAACATAAGTGGCCATTTCCCGACAACCACGACGACGATGACGAGAGAAAATGCCTATTCGTATAAGCCACGAACCGAAAAATACTCTGGTATATAATCCCTACAAGAGGAAGGTTTCTCGTTTTAAAGTAAAACCAAAAGAAAGAAGAAAAGAAATTGTTCACTTTTGACTTGGAACGCAAAGTTTCCTTTGAAAGATTCTACTGCTTATCAATGATTCCTTCTTATCAAGAATTCCTTCTAGCGCTCTCACATACACGCAGACTAGGATATTTCCTTTCTTTATCTATCGATCTCGTTTACAGTCTACGAGAGGAAAGCCAAATTACGAGCCTCGGTGGTTCAGTTCGATAAAAGGGAACCCCGTCAAGTATCCATCGATGCGTTCGACTTCCTTCGCCATTGTGCATAAAATGTGACGTAGCTTTTAAGTTCCTTCTCCTCGTATCTTCAAAACGGGTTCACTCGGATAAAGCTTTTCCGTTGGATATTTTATTCTCCGCCATCATACTTTGTACATCGCGCCGAACGGAAAACACAACACACTCACCTACACTCTATCGTTTTTGAATTTCTAAAGCGAATGATTTTCCATTCGTCATTCGTTTTTACTTATTTTTCTCGCAGTGTGTTCGACAGCGTGCCCTTTGGGAAATCCTCTCGCATCGCACGTTCGTCCATGATGTCGAGATGCTTCGGGAGCATTCCATCGATATCACATTGACTTATTCGAAATATTTTTATATTTCATCCAATTTGAAAATTCCCACGCGGACACAGTTATCGAATCAACATGCAAACGCAAACAAAGAGCGACCGACAATGGGAATATTAAAGCTATGAAGAAGGTGTGGCTCGTTCTAATCGATACAATTTTTCCGTTGAAACCTTTCTCTTTCTCCGTTACGTTCGATCGATCGACGTATTCATTTAAGCGCTCCTTTTAAATTAATTCTTTTCTTCGGTAAAGGAAAAAAAATGGATCAGTGTACTATTTTTAAGATTCTTCGTTTCCGTACGAGTCGTGGGACGTCGACGAACTTCCGTAAAGAAGTGAAATTTATTACGAGAGGACGAGGAACTAGAAGTAACGCGAATATTGATTTTTCTACGCGACGGACGGTGCACGACCTACCATTACCTCGTATCAAGTGCAACCCCTAACAAAGTAAGTTATCCCCGCAAACGTTCGGTCGCTTGTAATCTAAAGCGCAACTACGCACCTATCGGGCTACTTTTTATTCTCTCCATGGCCGTGCACGTGACATACTGCTAGAAAAAAATACTTACTCGCCATATGTTTCTCTTTTCACCTTTATCGCGGTATAGTATCTCTAGACTGGTCGTGAGATAAAAAAAACCCAAGGGAAATATTTTCCAATATTAGCTCGTTCGAGTCGAATTGACAAATTCATCTTAAATTAAATTCAACGTCACTGTCCGACTCAATGAACATTAGAATAGTAGAAAGTCAATCGATAGAATTTTAATTAGCCAACTACTTTCCATCTGAATCCGTCTATCTCAGTCAGCGCAAACAATCAATGTTTAATATGGTCGTTAGAGCATTCGGATAATTCTATTAATTGTCAATATTCGAAAAGGTTTCGAAATTGCGAACAATCTAAGTATATTTATTATCTGCTCTTCGTAAAGCTTATTAATTTATAATATTTCAACCGTATGTTCCAGAGACGGGCGGATCGAGGAACAATGAACGAATCGGAACGAGAAGGGACCGAAGCGGCTCGATAATAATAATATGTGGACGACGAGGCCGCGTACGAAACGAAAGCGCTGGGATTCGCCAGCGACTAAAACGAGTACGTCGATCGGCAAAGAATCGTCCGAGAAACAACAACAACAACGAAGTGATCGTCGAAGAGACGGTTTCCGAATCCTTTATTCGGTGGTCCTGGCGGCCTGCATGGCGACCCAGGAAGCGAGAAGCGCCAGGTGTCCACCGCCGGAAACAATACCGAGATGTCCGTGTTATAATTTCGAAGACGGCCTCTTCCTCGAGTGTGCTGGTGCCACCGAAGAGTCCCTTAGGAATGCCTTGTCCAGTGTCATACAAGCTGCTGGACCAGAAGGTAACTAAGTCTGCTTTCTTTTCTATTTATTTCAAGCGTCAAATTTAAGTCGAACTTTTGCCTCTCTAACTTTGGTTTGGAAGGATCGAGGATCGTCGAGATTAATCGAAATACTTTTAATTGATGATTTTTAATATCACATCGACTACTCTGATTTAGGAATGTTCGTCCAATCGTTAAATGTCTACGAGCTGGATCGGAAGGTGGAGGAACTCCGACCCCAAGCTTTTCCATCGGGCTCGCAAATTAGACACTTACAGATCTCACACTCGGCGATTCGTGAAATCAGCGAGGAGGCTTTCGTACGATTAGACAAGAGCTTGGAATCGTTGGCTCTCGTGTCCGGCCGACTGCCGCGAGTACCTCAGAAAGCAATGTCCACGTTGAAACGCTTGAAAGTCCTCGACCTCGAGGCTAATCTTATTCATGAACTACCGAGTTTCAGCTTTTACAACTTACCATTGATAAAACTGAATTTAAAGGGAAATCAAATAGTCAAAATCTCTGAGTACGCATTCGCCGGCTTGGAGTATACGTTGAAAGATCTTGATATGGCAGAAAATAAGATCAGGATGTTTCCTATGACATCACTTAGAAGGTTGGAACACTTAACATCATTGAAACTCGCGTGGAACGAGGTCGCGCAGTTGCCCGAAGACGGATACTCGCGACTTGACGCATTAAATTTTCTCGACCTCAGCAGCAACAATTTCAAGAACATACCTCTGAACTGTTTCCGTTGTTGTCCTTCTTTAAGGACTCTTTCGCTCTACTACAACGCCGTTGAGTCGGTCGACAAAGACGCCTTTATATCCTTGATAGATCTCGAATCTATCGATCTTAGTCACAACAAGATCGTATTCTTAGAAGTTGCTACATTTCGTGCCAATCAGAAGCTCAGGTCCATTGATCTCAGCCATAATCACATACACTATATACGCGGTGTATTCTCGAGATTGCCAGAATTAAAAGAACTCTTTCTAGCGGAAAATAATATATTGGAGATACCAGCGGAAACATTCGCCGGTAGTACGAGTCTCTCGGTCGTGTATCTTCAACAGAACGCTATCAGAAGGATCGACGCTAGAGGCTTGGTAACCCTCGGTCAGTTGGCCCAACTTCATCTAAGCGGTAATTACATCGAGAAAGTACCGAGGGACTTTCTCGAGCATTGCGAGAATCTATCGACTCTCTCTCTGGACGGTAACAACATACGGGAATTAGAAGTAGGAACGTTCGCGAAGGCGAAGCAATTGAGAGAACTTCGGCTGCAAGACAATCAAATTACGGAAGTTAAGAGAGGAGTCTTTGCTCCTCTACCGTCCCTTCTAGAGCTTCATCTTCAAAATAACGCGATAACAGACATGGAGACCGGTGCTTTACGATCTTTACACAGCCTTCAGCACGTTAATCTCCAAGGAAATTTATTAGCAGTCCTGGGAGACGTATTTCAAGTGTCGAACGAAATCGGACAAAACGGAAATACCGGTAGTTCTTTGGTATCCATACAACTGGACAACAACGGACTCGGTGTATTGCATAATGATTCTTTAAGAGGCCAAGCCTCTGTCAGAATCATGTGGTTGGGACACAATAGATTGACGCGCCTCCAGGCTCCACTCTTCAGAGATCTTCTTTTGGTCGAACGACTTTATCTCACAAACAACTCGATTTCACGAATAGAAGACACCGCCTTTCAGCCGATGCAAGCTTTAAAATTCCTCGAGCTTAGCATGAATCGATTGAGTCACGTCACCGTGAGAACTTTTTCCGAATTGCACGAACTCGAAGAACTCTATTTGCAGGACAACGGCCTTCGACGATTGGATCCCTACGCGTTGACAGCTTTAAAACGACTGCGTATACTGGATCTTGCTAACAATAATCTGAACGTATTGCACGATAAGATATTCCAGGAAGGTCTACCCATTAGAACTTTGAATCTGAAGAATTGTACGGTTAGTTTAATCGAGAACGGTGCCTTCAGAGGATTAAATAATCTTTTCGAACTTAATCTCGAACATAATCACCTCACTGCCACGGCTCTAGACAGACTGGACATACCGGGATTGAGAATCCTCAGGATATCCTACAATAATTTTAGTCAAATCAATGGAAACTCGTTGGACGGTTTACCGTCCCTTCAACATCTTGCCATGGACTCTGCGCAAATCCATCGAATGCCGGCCGAATTATTTTCGAAAAATAAAAATTTGGCCAAGTTGTTACTAAGTAACAATTTCCTTAAAATTTTATCGCCGGTCCTCTTCCTTGAATTGGATTCGCTGAAGGAGGTCAAACTAGACGGAAATAGATTCATAGAGATTCCGTACGAAGTTCTCGCAAACGCCAGTACCATCGAGTTTCTCTCGCTTGCAAACAATGAGATAGACCACGTGGACATGTCGCGTTTAAACGGATTGACCAGTTTACGGGAACTCGATCTACGTAGTAATTACATCACGACTCTCTCTGGTTTCGCGGCAGTAAACTTGTCCCGTTTGATATCCGTAGATCTTAGTCACAATCATTTGACCGCCCTTCCGGCTAACTTCTTCGCTCGATCGAATCTCTTACGTAAAGTTGAATTAGCCGCGAACAAGTTTCGACAGATACCAGCGGTCGCACTCTCTGCTCAAAATATACCGAATCTTGCCTGGCTCAACGTCACTGCCAATCCTCTCGTCAGAATACACGAAATAAGTTCCGAGGCAAGATACCCGGCCCTTCAAGAGATCCACATTTCTGGGACGAATCTTACCATTGTTACCAGCCAAGATTTCGAGGCCTTTCCCGCTCTGATGCATCTCTTCATGGGCAGTAACATGATCTCTAGAGTGTCGCCAAGCGCTTTTCGCAGTCTACCAAATCTCCTCACTTTGGATCTCAGTATCAACGAACTCGAACTCCTACCTCAGGAGAGATTGAAGGGCTTAGAACATTTGAGACTACTCAATCTGACGCACAACCGTTTAAAGGATCTCGAAGATTTCCCACCGGATTTAAAGGCACTACAAATACTCGACCTCTCCTACAATCAGATCAGCAACGTAGGAAAGAGCACGTTCCAACATCTGGAGAATCTCGCGGAACTACATCTTTACGGTAACTGGATATCCTCGATATCGCCGGACGCGTTCAAACGTTTAAAGAAACTACGGATCTTGGATCTCAGCAGAAATTCCTTAGCCAATTTACCACTAAACGCCTTTCGTCCACTGGAAACACAGATACGGAGCTTAAGGGCTGAAGGTAAATACGTTTAATTCGTACGTTGAATTTTTCATTAACCTTTGGTACAATCGATACTTTAATCGTGGGCAATCGCAATTTCTACAGAAAATCCTCTACACTGCGACTGCGAATCCCAGGAGCTTTGGGAATGGTTACGGGACCATCAAAAGCTGGTAGGAGGTGGCGTGAGTCGGAATCGTGGCGGTGGTGGTATGCGAATGAACGACGTGGAAAGCGGATTGCTAAAGTGCGAACAACCGCCAGAATTGCGTGGCCTGGTTTTCCTCGACCTCGATCCGCATGCTTTCTGCTCCGCGCCATTGGTCCTAAAACTCGCGATCCAGGATATACAGCCGTTCTCAGTGTTGGTGTCCTGGCAGAGTAGAAATCACTCCGGGCTACGAGGATACCAGGTTGCTTATCATGCTCTGGACAACGTCGACGAGGTAGTAAAAGCTTGCGTTTTATCCTTTCTCTCTCTCTCTCTCTCTCTCCCTCTTCTGTATTTCTCCCTAGTTTTACTCTACCGCAATATTACCTTGGTCCACACTGACTGGTGTTACCACCGGTAAAAAGAAGCACCGACCGAACAGTGTTCCCTGCGTGTTTAACCCACGAAAGACAGCCGCTTTCTGCAGATGACTAATAAAAGTTGGACGCGATCGCCGTACAAAACGTTAGAATTTTCGCGACGACACGGTAACATCACACGTCCGGTCCCATTTACTCCATTAACCCTCTATCTGTGTGTGCACACGCGCACATGTGTATGTGTATACATATATAGAAACGTTATAAATTGTAAAGATCAAATTTAGAAAAGGGCGATAATGGAAAATAACGACACTGTGTTTTGATTAAATAATAGAACCCAATTTACGCGACCTCTCGACGATCGTTTTTTTTGACATCGAAATGATCTCTTTTCTTTTTAGGTCCGCGCAAGATTTCTGGAGCCGAGTGCCCGTTCAATAAAACTCTCCAAATTGATGTCCAACACTCGCTATCTGATCTGCGTATTTGGACTAGGCAACTGGTTGACGAATCTCAACGAGGAGATGATCGTGAGCCATTTGAATATTTCGAAGGACGAGCTGATCGAATCAACGCCAGTAACGCAAATGGCGGATTCACCTACGAGCCGTTGCACCGAAGTAAAGACTTTGGAGACACCGAACGCAGTGATAAGCAGCGATGGTTCTTCGATGGGAGACATGGGTGGTGTCAGCAGTTTTCTCACGAGAAGACTCGGTCTCATAGTAGGCTGCTGTATGGGATTCGTCGTCTTTCTCCTGCTCGTTTCGATCTTGGGCTACCTCAAGGTCAAAAAGCAACGAGAGGCCGTGAAAAGAGATCAACAGCCGATACCACCCGAATATATATCTTACAGGCACTTCAGCATACAAAGTGGCGAGGCCGGCCATGCAGCCAGGCAGGCCAGTCAAGAAGGGCAACATCCGAGTTTCATCAGCAATGTCGGCAACACTACGCTGAACGTATGAGAAAAGCGAAGGAACTCCCGACTCGTGGAAGTTTCGAACGTCTGAGAGGATCGTATCGACCGATCGAAACATTCTCGACTCGCGGAAGTTTCGCGTACATCTCTGATCATTTGAGTACTTTAATAAAACTATACGATAGCTCAGGAACTCTTGAAAAAACTCGGGCCTATTATATGCACTTGAGATCATGTTGCTACATACGTACGAGCGTTCGATAGAAACCGATAAAGTTCTCCTACCAATCGACTTGTCGCAACGAAAAATCCTTCAGGCATGTGTGCGTGAGTGTAAACAATCGAACGAAACTATTCTTTTTTTTCACTCTGCGTTAACAGCGTGCGAAGGACGATCGGACATTTTATAAGTGATTTTCTACGAGTCTTAATCTTATCGGACTTACGTAGATATAAGCGTGCCAAGCAGTGCAAATATCGTAATAGTTGTATCAGTTATATACCATGAAAATGATAATAATTCAAAGAACGGCAGCTCCGATTTAAAAGGAAGGAATTAATCGTTTCTATTAGAACGCATTCGTCGGTAATTCTCGACTAAGGACCGCCATTATATTTCCAGACTCCATTTGGAGGACGCGCAAAGAACGAAGGATGGAATGGGGACGCATTGAATTTCTTAATGGCTCGACAAACCGCAGATTTAAGACCGCGTTTACAGTCGCATTCGACTGATATTACTACAGTCCTTCTATTCCGTGTAAATCTCTTCTGAGCCACTCCGTCATGCTAGTTGGAAGTTCTTTGATATCGTCGAGCAAATTGAGAACTGTAAGATGTTGTTAGAATTCTAAAAAAAAAAAAAGAAAAAGCTACGAATTTCATTGAGGGATCTCTAGAATATTATTATACCGATGTATCTACTGTAAATAACAATTCGAAAGACTCGAGAGGAGAACGATCGCGTACGATGATGTAATGGATAGAACAAATCATTAAACAAACGATCATTTTATTACATGTTGAAATCGTTTGTGAGTCGATCGTTTAAAACGAAATTTCAAAGCTTTCGTCGTATGTGGATAAAAAAAAAAAATATATAGAAAGAGTACCGAGCAGTTCTGTAAACGTCCAAAAATACAGGCTCGAGCATGCGAACATTTCTTTTTCCGAAACATATTGCGATTATCGGTAACAATCTCGATTTTGCCAGGACAAACGCTCGATATACCATTAGATAAAAACGTTGTGTTCTCGTTTTTCGTAAACCAGTAACATCGACAAGGCCTGAGCGTATCGTCGCGAAAAATGGAGCTACAAAATTGAAGTGAACGCGAAACGCTCTGTAGCCCTATCGCGTGTGTGCACGCGCGCAAGTCCGAAGTTATAAAGAGAGATCGGAAAAAGAGAAGGGACGTCGTGCAAACGACATTTGTTATTACCGCTGGCGAATAGTCTGGCAAAACGAGAGAAAGAAAGAGAAAGAGAGAGAGGGAGAGAGAGAGAGAGAGAAAGAGAGAGAGAGAGAGGGAGGGAGGGACTCCTTTGTACCATTTACCGAGGAGAGAAAAAAAAGACAGAAGTAAAAAGTAAACAAAAAAAAAGAAAAAGAAGCAACGAGGCTTACGACATTGTCACTAGGTCAAATCGTTAAAGGATCTATACATTCGAGCCTGTCATCGTCACATCCTGTGTTGTATCATATACGTACGCGACTGTAATAAAAATGCAATTTTTTTTCTAATCATTCCTCAATCCTACCGCAATCCGAATCCCACCTGTCTGTTATACTTTCGTCATCACGATAAACATATTAATTTTCGTATAAGGATAATTTTTCATAGATCTTTTACAAATAGTAAAAAGTTCTGAGAATCTAATTCTTCATCGTAGTACGTAGAATGATTAGAAAAAAAAAATGATTTTTTTTTAGACGTATATCAATTACTCAAAATCGATAAAAGAAATAAGAAAGTGATGACATCGTAGTACCTGAGCATAAAGAATAGTGGATGGAACATAGCTACGTTTATATTCTTTTCAAGTTGAGTAACCTTAGAAGAATTCCAGGAATAAGAGGATATAGCAGCAGTTCGTGCCAGCGCGCAGTGGTAATCGGAATTCGTAAAATATGCGGCACGCTGTCGTTTATTTCGAAACACTCGTAGCTTCCCCTGTTCCCGGAGTAACCTTTTAGGTACCCACTCTTGAACGGATCGCTGAATTTCGCATAAATTTTCCAGCGTCTCGACGAAATGCTTTCCGTCCGCTTTATCGTATTTCCTTGCAATTAACTCCTACCGTCGTGGTACGAACCAAATCCACGAAAGCAAGTTCATCGTGTCGAATCCGACAAACAACAAGCAATTTTCCTTGTCCCGTATTTTTCATGACGATAACTTAACATGATTAAAAAAACTTGATTCTTTTACATTTACATATACATAATATTTAATTAAATTAAAACCTTACAGGTAAATATTCAATTTATATTTCAAAATATTAGATAAAATTCACATTAAATTTTTACTCGATTTCATCTCACTTAGATCTACAACAGAATTGTTATAGAAACTATTGAAAATTCTAGACACTTGGGTAAGTTAATAATTAAATACCGCTATGTTATAGAAGATATTTATACGACGAAGGGAAAAAGACTCGTCTCGATATTATTCTTTGAACAGTGTAAAGAGCAACGACCTATGAGCGGAAGCCATCGAAGATTTAGCTATTAAAATACACGACAATCTGATTCGTGTTCTGTAATAATGGGAAACTGAACATCGCAAGTTAACGACTACGATTTGTATAAAGCAAGCATATTTGAATAACATGAAATTTGTTCCCATTAGCTGCTTTCCATCACGGTAATTATTACGGGTTAATTAAGGTAGAAAACAAACTGCTGACAATCTTTTACATAAACGAACATTATAATTAGCTTAAACGCGCACGAACCGTCGTAATTCTTTGACGAATTCTAAATTGTATACTTGTATTGATACTGAATATTCTTTCTTTCTCTTTTTCTCTCTCTCTCTCTCTCTCTCTCCCTCTCTCTCTCTCTCTTTTCTTCTTTCTCTTTGCAATTTATCTTTCCGGATTAATTCCATAGCGTATAATTTTATATAAAAGCTCTGTCTCGTCTTTTATACGACGTGATTAACAATTTTTCATTCAAGCCGTTTGATATTTTCGTCGAGAATGAAAATTCTTTTAAAATCATATATCGACAACTGAATAACATCTCTAGTGCATTTATCATATCTTCAGACATCTCGCCTCAAACGGCGAGATCATTTTTTGCACTGTTATAAATACCGCAAAACATACGTCAGTAGCAAAAAGTTTAATTGTAATAATATGCATGCAAAGTACAAGACTTGAACGAAAAAATATCAAATATCGGTCCGATACGGAAAGTGTTAATATGAACAAATATAAAAGGAAAATTTCTTAAAAATGAAAAAACCAGCAACTGCTGCTTTAAGGAAAATCGGGAAAGAGAGACCTCGCGAGAATTCATCGGATTCAAATCGTTGGAGAAAATCAAGAGTGGTATTTTCAAAAGAAAATATTAGGCACAAAGTGTAGAGTGAAATGAGGTCGAAGGATGAAGATTGGGTTGTCGCTTTCCGGCAAGTTAGACGATCATATTCTTGTCGAAGGAGTTGCTCGTATAAAAGGCGACATTGACGATAGAGGTGGTAAGTCGATGGAGTATCAAGGGTGGAAAAGGATGAAGCAAAGAAATAGGAGCTACCACTGGCGGAACAATGAACTCTGTAGGTTATGAAATATGCATTTCCATGCTCCCTATCGTCGAATACGAACGCAAAGTAGTAAAGAAGGTGAGTAAAGGATAGGAAACAACGAGTGAGAAAGAGAGAGAAAATGGGGAAAGAAGAAATATGTAGAGAGAGTATTAAGCGGTTTTCTCCTACCTCTCTATAAGAGGATGATGCGAAAGGTAATTGTAAGGAAACGCAAGGTCGACGACTAAAGAAGGAAGAAGGGTTGAGTTTACGAGAGAACATAGTGTACAAGACATGGAACGAGGAGACCACAAGGCGCTTAATTCCGAGAGCGTGCCGAGAAATTCAAAATCTTCTTCCAGTCGGCTGTTTCGGTAGGCGAAGAAGACGTAAGTCTGGGAATATGATCCTATCCTGTTTTTGAGAAAAATCTCAACAAAACGTAACAGATAGATTACGCTTTCATTAACAATTAACAAACAATTAACGCGACAATTAACAAAAGCAAATCTGATTTTCTTTTCAAAAGTTCCTAACAATCTTTGGAATTTAATATTCACAAATTTAAAATTAAACGCGGAATAATCTACATTTTTTATCTACAATCGATAAAATATTCTCGCGTAAATTTTAAATCATGAATTCCTCGGAAAATAAACCATTGACTTTTCATTGTCGTAACGAATAACATTGAAAGGTATTAAAATGACAAAGGAAGCTCTTGAATCGTACATACGTCGGTGAAAGAGTAAGAGTTGAAGCCACAATAAGCAGGCATCGCGAAAAGCTCGAAAGCTCTCACTGGTCAAAGCTTTCCAACGTGATTTCAAACGCAGACACAACTTTCACAGTTGCAACTTTTTGATTTAATCCCGAAAATAACATTCTCTTCTCCAAGTGTACATACGCACATCTAGGAAAACAAATATAAATAAAAATACACACATACGCATATAAATGCGTGGAAATATTCGAACAATACACATAATGCATTGTTACATCAATGCTTCTTCCTAACACAATGCTTGTGATTCTCGAAACAAGCGAATCGCCCATCTGAAGGCTTTCATCGAATGTGAATGAATAAAAAGGAAAAAGAGAAAGAGAAAAGGAGGAATCATTTCTATTCTTTTTCCACGCCACTCTCGCATCCGCAGAAAAATCTCACATCGTACAGAAAAATAGAAAAGAGCTCTTCGTTAAAGAGCGGGAGTGAAATCGATTTATATCTTGTACCACCGTCCGTTTAATGGAAAATAGTTCGCAATTGAAATTAACAAAAAACGTCGAGCTGAATTATTCGAGAGTATTAGCACTGGAAAGTCGAGTATGCTTTCAGCTTAAGATTTGATGAAGGATTCGAGCGCTATCTGTAATCTCTTTTCTTTCTTTCGTAGCAGAGTAAATATGAACAAAATGCACGTGTGATTATCGCGCTTTTTAAATATAATCTCTATGAAGTAAAAACAGAGAAAAATCATTCATAATATTACTGCACCGACTGCCGCATTACATTTGACTTTTTTGTTAAAAAAGATCATAAATTATTCAGTGTAAAACGAGATACCTATCACGACTGTCGTACTTGATGCACTTACGAGAGAGAGAGAGAGAGAGAGAAAGAGGGAGGGAGAAAGAGAGAAAGAGAGAGAGAGAGAGAGAGAGAGATCGAAAACATGGAAAACGAAGAAAAAGAAATAGAAGGAAGGAAAAAGAAGAAACTTGGCAAACGTGATAAGTAACACGGAGCCACGACTTGGTCTCCAGCCAATTCTACGAGCTCCTTCGGCGATCACGCGCGGATCTTATTGCCAGGAATCGCGAGATTTCCCATTTCCATGCATTCTAGAGCAACGTACAGAACGATCTTACTTGTATCGCCTCCGGGACCGCCGGATTATTATGTCGAGATTATCGAGGACTTCGAAAGAGTGACGTGTAAAGCTTCCGAGGTTAAGCTCCGTCGGTAGGTTCGATACATTCGATACAATTTCATTGCAAGAGAATAATCGAGAAAATTAAGAGATTTTGATATTTTCAAAATTTTTATTTAAAATCGTATATAAACTAAATAATTGTAATTGTAAAATAGGAACATATGTACGAATTGATAAAAAGTTTTCTTTAAAAAATCGATTAAACTCGTCCAAAGAGAGAGAGAGAGAGAGAGAGAGAGAGAGAGAGAGAGAGAGAGAGAGAGAAAGAAAGACAGAGATGGAGAGAGATGGAGTTTAAAGTTCCGGTAGATCGGAACAATTTAATCCAATCGAGTTCGTGCGAGCATGTACCGTGACAAATCTCCCGGCGTTGCAACCCTTCTCGCATAAGTATATAGAGGGATGATTCCCCTGTGTGTCGTTTCACTCGCGAATGGGACAATAAACCGACACCTGCGAAAATTTCCATATGCTGCTTTCCATATAAAGGAGTCGTCCTAGTTGCACCTATACTACTCTTCAGTGTTAAACGGCTTCACCACAACAAAAACGAAGGGAGTCATAATTTCGCTTCCCTCGGAGGTTCGAATCCCTTTCACGATCTTTCGCGAAAAGCAAACCCTTTTTTACATCGATGAAGTATATTCTAAATTGTACAACGAAAGCTCAAAATGAAACTGAGAATGGTCTCCTGGTTTCGTGTATCTGTATCTACGATGCCATAGTTATATAGAGAGAAAACGAAAAAGAGACAGCAATGGAATAGTATAGTTCAGTGGGACTTCAGGTAGCGCGATATAATGTCAGAGATATGAAAAAAGTTTGTGCGACGAGTGGCTCGTAAAACCCATCTTTCTCCTTCTCTCTTTCTCTCTTTCTCTCTTTCTCTTTCTATCCTATTAAAGTTGACGTAGAAAATGAAATAAAAGAAGTGATTCGCATAAAATTTCTCTTAAACAGTATAAACGGTATTAACACTTTTCCTTGCATTAAATATTCCGATAATACTGGGAGAAAAAATGAGAAAGGAATTTTTGAATATCTCTTCGTCAAAGATTTATGTACATCCAATTTATCGTTCATCCGGTAAAATATTCCGATCCCGCTTAAAATTCACTACCTGCAGGAGACCTTCGTAATTATTTCGTAGCGTAGAAAAACGGATGGTATAAAAAACGAGGAAAAACTAGGAGCAAGCTGGAAAAGGCACGTTTTCTTTTTTTTTATTTGAACGATGCAACGACCAACACACACACACACACACTCACGAATTCGCGCATAGACTCACACAGTTACATATTGTTGTTGATAAAAATGTGTGAGTATTTATACTACGTGTATGTACTTTCGAGCAATACGTGTGTTCTTCGCACGGCTTATCGAGCATTCACCGGACAATTTTTCGAATAGCTGTGTTCACCCGTACCACGGCTATATTGGATAAAAAACCACGGTGAATTAGGAAAGAGAGAGAGAGAGAGAGAGAGAGAATTGTCCTCCGAATCACCACACGACCCTGTAACTTTAAAAAAGGGCGCGAAATACGAGGAGGCGATTAAAAGCGGCACGTTGGCGCTAAAAAGCAGAGAAGGACGGCAAAGAAAATAAGAGGGGAGAAAGATAATCATGGGGATGGTGAACGTGAAAGATAAAAAAGATAAAAGTGGTAGTGGCGGGAAAGGGAGGCAATCGGAGCAGCAGTATTACGCGCATGGCTCGCAACAATTTACTGAATATTAATCCGAGCAATCGGCCGAATCGATGCAACTCAAAAAATGGACGGTATCTGCCATTAAAACCGATGACGAGCAACATGTTCGTTGAAATTTCCATAGGTCGCTATTTCTTTCTCTGTCTCTTTTCTCTCTCTCTCTCTCTCTCTCTCTCTCTCTCTCTCTCTCACTCGCTCGCTCGCTCGCTCTCTCTCTCTTTTTCTCTCACATACTCATAACTCGCTTTTTTCACAGGATATAGCGCCTCAATACACTTATACGTATATACAAGGTGTACATGAATTATAAATACAAACATTGCAAGTGGATATAATTTATTAAAAATATAGACATATCAGAAAAGTATTCGTACTTTAATTTTATAAAAAAAAAACTATAAGGAAATATTTAGCAATGATACCTTCGAACAAATTTGTTTTTATGTTATTCATAGCACATGTAATCGTATAAAATAATTGCATATCTTTGAAACGATTTATTTGAAAACATATTTATATTAAACCTATTTTGTTCCTTTTTCGATGATTTCCATCTGCCCATAAGGCTTGTACTTATAATTTACATACACCCTGTATATACCGAAAAAAATTCTAATTACGAGCGCGCATTCATCACTGCACCACGGCCGAGCTATGTGGAAATGATACGCTTGATGAATAGCTCGTCGTTCGAGTCACCGCGATAACAAGATTTCGTATTTTTCGCTTCTCTATATTCATCTCTCTTTCTCTTCTCTGTGTTCCTCTTCGACTCGGTACACATTGCTACTATTGAGACGCGAAACGATCACGTTTTTTGCTATATAGAATGAATACATCTCAGCCACGCATGAACGGTAGACGTTCACAGAGCCTCTCTCCCTTATCGATGAGAAATGGCTTTGATTCTTTTGTTTGCAAAAGCAACTACATTAAATAAGACATTAAAAAATGTTCTCGTTGAAATCGATAATGACAGTAACGTTGATACTTACTATTTCTTATTTGGCTAGAAATGTTTCTAAGAGTTTTACGTATTAGGTATTTTTATTTTAATTATTGAAATATTACATACATATGGGAGAATAAACGAATCGACAAAATAACTTTCCGATCCTGTTCCTATCGCGAAGGTTTGATAAAGATCTGAATAAAAAAAATCCTGGAGAAAGCAAAGTCATCGCACCATATCGAAATTCAAATTTGCCATACGTCGTCCTTCGTTGTCGAGCCGAACGGAAACTCCGTGAGAAAGAACGAATACGAGTTCCACGTCATATGCATGCACACATACGCAAACGAAGATATATCCATATAGACCATCTACTATCACGTCACGTACATCACGATGGAACCGCGAACAAATATTATTCCTTCGGTGGGTGCGAGTGTTCTAGTGGATTTCTGATATCGGTTTGCAACTCTCGAGGTTCGCAAATTTTTCTTTTCCATCACATTTTCCCTTTCAAATCTACACTTTAAATCGACTCTCTCGTTTAAAACTTGACGTTCGATTGAATCACTGCGAACGAGGATGGTTCATCGTAATCGTATTATTGTAAAGATTACACGTATATTTCTAATAAATAAAATCTTGAAAAATATTCGTCAATGATTCGTAAAATATGTATTTATTCGCTGTATACGACTTTTCGCCAGGTAAAGTCGGCACAGAAATATTCATCTATCGCATGATCCTGCTTATCTGTTATAATAAAGAATCTAATACGCATCTAATCTATTAAATACCAGTATCACTCGCTATCTATGCTTCACAACGAGAACCGAGAAATTTAAATGCGACTTTACACGGTTCATCCGTTCACAATATAATCGCGATAAGAGAATTATTTAGGACGGAAAAAGGAAGGAAAAAGTGTGTAACGAGGTCCGGTGATCCTCGCTTGCGCAAAACCACGCGCTGGGCAGTAATCGGGCTAACGTCATCTCGCTAGAAAACGCATAGATAGTAAAGGAAGATAGAGGAGTAACGTGATAGGGAGAGAGAACGGAAGACGTAACGGGAAATGGATACGGA
The DNA here is from genome assembly GCF_014466175.1 of Vespula pensylvanica. Classification (NCBI taxonomy): domain Eukaryota; kingdom Metazoa; phylum Arthropoda; class Insecta; order Hymenoptera; family Vespidae; genus Vespula; species Vespula pensylvanica. Next base: position 8,185,755 of record NC_057686.1, read on the forward strand.
AGAGAGAGAATAAGAGGGATATACGCGTAGCAAGAGAGATAAATATACAGGACGCGTGGTTTTACGCGCTTGCGAGAGTTGAAATTCATGAGGCGCAGGAACTGATATTTCGCTGAAAATGAATCACCCTTTATACAAACGGTCCGACGCACAGTGGTAACGGGTACACAATAGTCAGACAATAGGGAAAGCACAGTGGTTGCTCGTATAACTGCACAACGCGCTACCGCTGAATGAGGAAAGGGAAAAGAGGGGGAGAAGAGAGTGAGAGTAGGTCTGTAGGGGAATAAAGGCGGGGGAAATGTGAGACTACAGAGAATGTGCGAGGTTACCTACAGAGAATGCGAGTCGCTTTTCTAGCAAAACAGGAAAGAGAGAAGGCTTCGTTGTTTCTCTTTACTGGGGAGAGGGAAGAAAAAATAGAGGGAGAGACACTTGACCCTTTGAAGATACAAACCGAGAACCATATCCCTTGAAGTGAGCCCAATTAAATTAGGAGTCCATTAGCAAGACAACTCCCTGTCGTTCTCGGTCTAATTAACATATATCGAGTGAATCGAGTACAAACGAGCACCGTGAAACAATTAATTATCAAAAAAATTTCAATTTCTAGGGATATTTATTGTACTTGGATATTATTTAAACTTTGTCAATATGATTAGATCCTTTATGTCAAATCTTTTAATTTAAATCCTTTATGTCAATCAGATTACTCCCTTTATGTCAAATTTCCAATGTTACGAGATGTTCTTTTCTCGCACACGTAACAACGATCACTATTTAAAATGAAAATTTAATTTTATGATCGGATATATTTTTTTACGCGATAAGAGGAATTCTTAGAGAGCTTAAAATTTTACCTTCGGACATGGATGCAGTTTCTTTTGACAACAACGACTAAGGGCACTTTCTAACCCCGACCATACATATATTCAAATGATCGTTCCTTGGCGTTCATGAAATTTAATACCCGTCGATCGAGCTGCATCCCCTCTCGAGATTGCTCCTTTGAGGTCTGGTCAATCGCGGTCTACGTCCCACGGTGCAGGTTTATCAAACGTCTCTTCGAAGCTCCTAGCGACAGACTTTCATAAAATTTAATAGGCTGCTGACAAACTCGTCGCTTTTTCATCTCCAAGCAATTCACCATGATATAAACGACAACAAAGTATCTTTTTCAGATTTCTTATTTCTCTGAAATTCATCGTAATGATACGAGTAGAATCTAATCTTCAATCTTCATCTAATCTAATAATAAGATTATAAAAATAATCTTCGTCTGATCTTCTTTCTCTTTATCGGTTCGTGACAGTTCTTTGACAAGATATGCAATCATTCTCCGAACCTTTCTTTTCCTTCGTCATTTCTGGTCTCTCTAATCTAATTCGATGATATCTACAAAAGTGGATTGAAATGCTAACGAAGATAACAATGAAAGCTTTCTAATACCATTGGTATCCAATTTCGTTCGTAAGTTTCCAAGTCACGAGACACGTTGCGTAGAAATTCAATAAATAACCGGACGGTAGAGAATATTATAAAGATTGTTTCTGTGAACATGATCTATGGGTGCACCATGACCCGGTCTACCCCAGAGCTTTCGCCAAGTATCGAAATGTCGTCTGCAGCTTTCTTGTTCCGCGCGACGTTCCTCCTATAATGAAAATTCCATCAACTTATTTATTAGAAAATTGTTCTATGCTTTCTACGATTTTTTTTCTTTATATCATTATTAAATCATAAAACTTACGCATGCTCTATCCTGTTTCCATCGTATCTGTTCAGCAAGCTCTGCGATGTATTTTCTGTTAGAGATTTCGAGTGAACGCAGGCTGTATAAAAAAAAAACTCCACGTGAATATGCAAACAACTCGATACGTTATAGTGGGAAGATAAACAAATTTTGATATTCCGATAGGACTATCATTTCGATAATATCGATTTTAAAAGAATGTAAGATTCATTAGAAATGGTTAACGATCGAATAATCTTCGAAGGAATAAAAAAGATAAAATAGCAATCTCGTCACGTTCCTTCGATCACAAGAATGTTCAATGTGATTTCTCAACGAAAGGAGGTTCTCGCCGCGAGCCTTTCTAGGAAACGACCAACGCCATCCGGTTTGATACCCTCCGGAAAAGTATATCGACGTCGAGACTAGAGCGTTAATACACAAGGGGGATGAAACAGCATCAGACAGGTAAAGCTGTCGAGGTCGGTGCATTCAGGTCAATGGGTTGATTACCTATAATGTAGTTACATCCCTCGAGTATCGTACGAGCCCTAACCGTTTATGCCGCCCTAGTCGTACCTCGTCACCTCGTCCGAGCCAGGCTAAGACGTGTCACGTCGAAAAAATCGCTCTACTTCTGCGCGTTATTCTCCGAGGATAAATAGAACGAATTCGACGACCAAGAGAAGACGAAAGACATCTTTTAGTGCAAGGATTTTGCGGACTTTCGAAATAAATGGGAAGTATTCTAAGAAAAGTAGGTACGTAACAAATTTTTACTTTTTTAAATAATCAATATAGATACGTACGCAGAGTGTCGTCAAAATAATTTCTATAAGAGATATTACATTGGAAAAATAATACAAATCTTCAAGTACTCTTATACTTATTGTAGAATTTGTAAAAAAAAATTGGTTTATCGGCTTACTTTGAACCGAGACTCGAGAACCTAGGTCTTCCGCTTTTCGGGCGGCTGCTTTAACTATTGACCTATTCAAGACCTTTCCATGTCAGCCTTTCCACATGAATGCATATTTGTATGAAATGGAGATGCTCGCTCCTATATTATTCATAATACTTTTGTACTCGTATTACAATTGCAAATTAATTTTCGCTACTTTCACTAACTTATCGTTTCCCGAAGATACTTCGACATCGAACACGATAGACGTTAAAACTATTATAGATAATAATAACTTACGATTCTATCGTATACCCTGGCCGAGTAATGTCAGTCACATGATAGCGAATACTCTGCGGTTGTGAATGATAACGTCTGCTGGTTAATAACGGCACTAATTCTACACCACCAGTGAGCTTGTACACCTGGACCTCCTCGTTGTAGAGACTTCTCGTATCCCTTGACGATTGTAAATTCGATGCAATATCTAGAGAAAGAGAATAACGATTTCAACTTTTAAAATGAAAGATGTTGAAGAAAGAAAGATTTAATCCCTAGATTTACCCGATTCCACATTCGCATCGAAGAATTTATTCATGTCTGGAACAGTCAGAGGATCGATGTCTCTTTTACGAGATAGCTTCCGGATCGTCGAATCACTGGTCCACCCCTATAAAAGATCATCGAATAATTTCGAAAGCGTTTGAATTCTTACAGGAAGCAAAAAGTCGCGAAGGGAATCTCTCGCGACAGTGTTCGAAGAGAAAAATGATCGCCTAACCGTTCGTCGCACTCACCACCACCCCATCCTGATCCAGCTTAACTCGCGAGTCTACTCGTTCCATTCATCCATCAACGTCGGTCTAGTTAGTTGGCTAGTTAAAGTAAAGCTGGCCAGTTTATTAGCGAGAAAACAGAAAACCCACCATAAATCCACGGACAGTACGCGTTCATGTAAGTGAGTTCGCGGGACAAAGTGTGTATATAAAGAGAAAGAGAGGGAGAGTAAGAGAACGAGGGAGAGAGAAAGAGAGAGAGAGAGAGAAAACGAAAGAAAGAAAGAGAAACAAGATAGAAGATAGATGGACAGAGAAAGAGAGAGATAAAGGTAGAGTCCGCGTTAGTTAACGTAAGCTTGCTTACGCGCAATAAGAAGTAAACTTCAGTCGAAGTGGAGCTTGCTAATAAATTTCAGTTTAAACTTTCCGGCTTGCAAGCTCGCAAGCTCGCTAAGGCGCCGGTTGGATCGTTCAATTAGGTAGTAACGTGGCACGGTTATGTGTTTGCCGTTCGAGGAGGAGCCAGTAGATGCTTGGTTGGTTAATTAAAAATTAAGAGTTTGCTTCCCTACTGTAGGATCGTCGATGCAGCGAAAGCTATGAACCGATGCGAAGCGACGACGAGGGACCAATGCCAAGAAAACCGATGCAAGGAGAGAGGAAGATCGTGCGATTACGAGGATATTTCTCAAAGAAGAGGAAGATGCTGCAACGACCCAGAAAGCTTGGTAAGCTCGTGAATGTGTATACCTACTAACTTTTACTTTGTACAATTGTTAATTCGTAGTAATGGGATAGTATGCCTCGAAAAAAAACATCGATTCGTCCCTTCGTTTCTTTTTTATCTCTATTTCTTTCCTTTCTCTTTTCTTGTACTTTTTCTCCTGTGCCTCGTAACAGTAGATCTCTATCCGAGATGTTTTAGGAGGGATAGTTTCTCCATATCCTAGAGGATGACTACGACGAGTAATAGCCGATCTTACCGTCGTTTATCACTCGCTTAAATGAAATTCAATTAAGCTAACACGTGTGTGTGTGTGTGTGTGTGTGTGTGTGTGTGTGTGTGTGTGTGTGTGTGTGTGTGTGTGTGTGTGTGTGTGTGTGTGTGTGTGTGTGTGTGTGTGTGTGTGTGTGTGTGTGTGTGTGTGTGTGTGTGTGTGTGTGTGTGTGTGTGTGTGTGTGTGTGTGTGTGTGTGTGTGTGTGTGTGTGTCGATGTGCAAATATGTACGTACGAACGTATACAACGAATATCAGTTCTATGAGAGTTATCGCAAATAAAGAGGTAATTAAAAACGAAATTACACCGAGAGAGTTACTTGTTGCAGATTTCAGGAGATAACGATGTGAGAAAGCAAGCGAGCCTTCAACGGCAAAAGCTAATAATTTTATCCTTTACCATTTATACTGACGCAGTATGATTCCACGGTATGGCCGTGAAATAAGCGATTAAGTTTAGCCATTCGCACGGTATGTTGCGGTAATCGTGTTTGAGATTTATGATAGGAGATGAAATATTCATCTGAGAAGGAGCAAGCGCTTCTTCCGGTAATTATCACGCGCAAAGATGAATTTCTCTTGATACCAACGAATGTTCGTACGCATTTCTAAATCGTCTAGACATTTAGCAAAGATCCGTTTATCTCCTGAGAAATTTGAGATGTTGAAAAATTAAATATTTTTATAAACGAAAAATATAGTAATTTTTTTGACAAATAAAATCTACAAGCGCAGAGAACTCTTTGCTAGGAAGTATATGTGGAAGAGGAAGCTTCCGGGACAGCGCATTCACCGATCCAATCTGATTCGCGTTGGTATAGTAGGAGTTGCCTGAACAAGTTTGCTGGTACCAGCCGACACAGAACGCTCCTGTTCCCGTGACAACGTAATTTCGTCGTCGTTCTAGCTTGTTCTCTCTATACCAAACTGTCGTGTCTTTCAACATAAAATCACGTACGAACCAATTTCTACCGACGCAACAAAGTACGCTCCGTCACCATCTTCTTCTTTTTCTTCTCAAACTCTCCTTTTTCTCTTTCAGTTCTAACTAAACCGTTTGGAAAATCTCAGTTCACTTAATGAAACCGGTGTGAAAAAGCATCACGTTAATCATTTTATTTTCATCTTGTAACTTATCTCCGAGAAGAATTCTCTTTCTTACATGAGTTCTCAATCATCTAAATATCTATCCCATATATAAATATAAAATGGTAAAAAATTATAAATAAATAATAAAGCAATAAGATTACTCGATATGAAGTCGAAAAGGATCTGTTAAAACTTCTTTTCTATCGATCAATTCGTACCATAGATTCCAGAAAGTGCACACCCAGTAACTTCGGATCCCTCCAAGGAAGTCCTCCAGGACCAGGACGACCCCAGGGCCAGGACTGCACAGACTAAGCACGCGCCGGCGAGGCATATTAAGCAGCTTCACCAGGATTCGCTTCCGTTGACTATGTACAACATAACCGTGTCGGTGTACACCTACTATGCGAAATCGTTGTTTCGTGCAAGAACGCGTGCTTATGTTAGCTACGTGCACTCGCAAGCTCGTGCAACGAGCTCGCTCCTCTTGGGAACTCCTAGCAAGTAGGAGGAAAGGCGTTTCCTCCAGAAATCCTCTTTATTGTTATCTTCTATGCATCCTCTACAAGCTTCACCACATGATTTCTACATATGTTGCACTTTGAATATTATACCTTCAAATTTCGCACCATTTTCGGCTATATCTATGTAACGAACATCTCTTCAAGATTATTTTCGTATTCGATTCGTATAGTTCCTGTTTACTATAAACTATATGAGATATCTCCCAATAAGGAACTACAGATTAGATTATAATTCTCATCGTTTATCAAACGAAACGAACCCATGATTATGTCCATGGAACTCTTTACGCACGTTTGACTGATAACGACCTGATGTGCCGCACACAAATGTAATCATGTAAAACTAGACATATCCGAAAATTAATATAACATACAACGAACTGTATTAATCATTTTCACGATTATTCTTAACCGATCCCGAGAGAAATTTATAATTAAATCTGCCCGTGATGAGTAATGCACGGTATCGAATTTAATTTGCTAAAAGCACGATCGGCTAATTTTCATGGAATAAATGGTTTATGTTTTTAAATTTACTCTGTGGTTTCTATTCGATCAGGATAGATTCACTTTGATATCCGTTCGAAAATTCACATTGACGTATCGATCTCTTTCGTTTCACAGGAAAAAGGCTTTCTACGTGATCGGTGAAGTCGGGCGTGCATCCAAAATTTGACCGAAAGGGATCGAGAATCAAGCTTTACCGTTCTCCTCTTTCTCTCTTTCTCCTCCTCCACCATCTCCTGATCTCTCGATTCTCACTCTTTCGCTCCTTTTCTCTTTAAATTATTGCCACTGCAAAAATGTATCGTTTTCATCTACAAGGAAAGTCCATTACGAATTTTTCTGCAGCTCACTCACAAAGGTACTGATTCGTAACAGATACGATATAAAAGAGAAATGATTTTTCTCTTAAATTAAAAAAAATATATAGGACAAATATATATAGTATGTGTGTATGTGTATGTATATATAGTATGTTTATATATATATGTGTGTGTATAGGTATATATATCCTATATATGTACGAGATCTGTTATTTAAATGGGAACACCTGAATGTCTTTTCTTTGCTTACATTTTTATGAAAAAGAATCAAAGAAATCTAGCTTAAGAGATATTTCTTTATATTAAAAAAAGTACCATCGTCTATTCATAATAAAGATATTGAGAAATTTCTATTCAAATATCTCACTGCGTTTATGTGGATCGTAAATTACAAAAGCTTTTAATATCGACTTTGATCATTTCGACAAAATAGTGAATTCAAAGGAAACGAGATACCACGTTAGTCGCTTATGAAAGCTCTTCCAATGAAATAGTCTTTGGCATAGATATTGAAATGAATCGTGTCACAATCGGTTTTCGATTGGTCTTCGTTGAAATTCAGAGGTCAGAGGTATACGGAACACCTTCAAAAGGATCGTACACGCAAACCCACACGAGCATATTATCAGTACAAACGTTGGCAAACTTGTATTGATCCATCGCGAAGGTTTCTCTCTTATACCTTTTTGAGTTTTGCGATAATAATCGTTTTTATAATTGCGAGGATGAGTTTACATAACTCTTCTGCGATTTAATATTGAAGGTACTCATAGTAGACTTTTAAAAAGACACTGAATAACATATTCAATCCTCGTAATAATTTTACATATCATTTTATATGCATCCAGAGCAAAAGAGAAAAAGAGAAAGAATCTAGTGCAGAATTTAAAATTATAAATAAGCATGCATCTTAGATCGAGTCTTCTTTCGTTTACCTGACCAGCCATATGACTCTTGACGGGTTCCAATGGCTCCAGAAGAACGTTTTTCTTTCTTAAGGTTGCTGGGCACGGAGCACCACCGCCTGGTTTACCCCAAGGCGAGTAGTTCTCCAGAATCTCTCGCAACTGCAAAGAAAATTAAGGAAAACTTCGTGATGGTCGCTCTACTATCGCTCTCTTTCTCAGGCACTTTTTTTTTCTTCGCTCGTTGGTAGGAGTTTCGCAATAACGTAGAAAGGAAGAGAATAGATAAAGAGAAGCTTCGTAATATCGTATCTTCTTTCTTTCTTTTTCTTCATCGCTTTATCAGACCTCCGATTTTATGTATTATCGTTCTAGATATTATCGTTCGTGCGTTCGCAAATTTACCTCGTCTCTCTATCGATCCGCTTTCGAGCTTGAGAAAACATTGACAGATATAACATCGATAAATTTAACCTAAGATATGCATCTAGCGAGGCCGAATGGTCTCTCGATGTACAATCAAGTTCGGGGATGGTTTACGTCAGCGGCGTATCCTTCGTGGCATGTTTCTCGGAATTGTTCGTTCGGATTATGCAAATGAAGTCCGGCAGGAATTCCGAAAGCATCCTTGTCGATCGTTTTCGACGTCGTTACCATTTCATACGGGGCACGAACTTGCGTGTCTTAGGAACGATCGGAACAGAATCGAATATGCAATGAGTCTCGAAAATATCTGTGTCGAACGGGTAGATATGTATGCATCAAACCATCTATATAGTGCCATCGTAAAGCTCGTTAATGAGGACATTTTTATATAAACACATACGTAAAAACATTGGCGAATTTTTCAATAAATTTCTAAATCATCAATAAATTTTAACGTGGACAGAGAAATAAAATCGAGTAGAGTACCATTTTTATTCTGCGATAAATCAAAAGAGAGTAAAAAGAATTTATGGCTTTCTATCGTTAAAAAAAATGAGCTGCGAAGGGAGGAGTTCTCAAAAGGGTGCTATGGCCAAAGGATAGTGACGTAAATGGCACTCGAAATCGGTCAATAGCTAAACTTTTCTTTACGACGAAACGATCCAGTCCTTAGACATACTTCTCGTTGTTCTCGATGTTTTTGACGTAGAAACTCCTCCTTCCGGTGCTTCCACATAGCCGTGCCCTCTTGAACGAGTTGTCTTTCTCGTTCTTTGCTCTCGGCATCCTTGATTTCCGGTACATACGTCGTCTCAAAATATTCTCCTGCCATATCCACGCGGCCATTCGACACACCCCTTCGAAGAAAATAAGAAAATAATCGAGAAAAATGCGGAAAAATGTTTTTTATGAATATATTGCTTATACAACCAAAGAAATAATAAATATTAATAAGAATCACGTTTTGCTGCGCGTATATCGTCTTTCGAGAAATTATAGGACTGATTAAACGATTGATTAGAACGGTGCATAAAAAAGTAGTAGGAGTAAAAAAAAAACTAGACGATGTATACATTGCGTGATATTAGTTATTCGTCACTTCGTATAAATGTATATGCGCTTATTAAATACATTCCACCGCATAGAATATATATCGCATTTTCTGCGAACCCAGTGGCATAGAATTTTGTGCATTTATTGTATGCGATGATATCTCAATTTGATTGGAAATGTCCCAAAATTTCGAAACAAAATTAAGAACGATCATATTAAACTTTTCTTTTACTAAATCTTCGTATCTCTTTTAACTGATATTATTTAAACTATTTTTGAATGTTCGTGTTTTAAATTCGGATATGAAGAATATGGAAATACTTACACGAAACAGGCACGAAGAGTTTTACGTATTGATAAAAGAATTCCTAAGTAAGCCGATGAAACACGAACGGGTGAAAAGTCTTTTGAAGTAGATTACATTCTTAGGTTGAAAGGATTGCTCACCTGGTAAGGAAGAAGCACGCGACTGGTTCGCTTGCGTGGATAGGTGCTTTCGACGAAGCTGCAGCCTATTTGTAGTAGTTGCGTCGTCGCCCCCGCCGCCAGCACATGCCACGGCCTTCGCTATGGATTACATTGTGAAGGAACGTCGTAACTAAGCTCACCCCTACGCTTTTTTCGACCTTCAACTCTCGACCTCCATTCTTCAGGATCGTGCCCATTCGAATAGAAACCTTTTTAAAAATGACAGCGTTACAAAATCGTTTTCTTTTGTGTCACATTTTCTACAATACTTCCAACGTTATTAATAGTTTTATTTACATCAATTTATCTTTATAAATATTATTTAATTTCGAAACTATACATTGCCATTGTCCTACATTTTTTTGAATAATTTATCAATATGTTTATTAACAATGAATCTTATCTGTTGCCATATAATAAATTATGTTTAAATTCGTTGATATATCTAAACTAGAATTTATCAATAATTTACTTATGTTATTATATAAAATTATATAATATTCGTCTGAGTTAATAGATATGTAAAAGTTCGTCAATGGCTGAATAAGTATCTATTGAAAAAGTCAACGATTTACTAGGTATTTAAAAATTCGTCAATGATCGTTCATTTATATCTACGATTAAAATTCGCTAATAATTTAATTAGTATCGACAATTAAAGTTCATAAATAACTTAGTAGATATCTATGACAAAAATTTGTCAATGAATCAGGAGGTATCTACGGGAAAAATTTATCAACGATTTAACAAATATCTATATAAGAACTTATTAATAACAAACGTGATAATTGATTAAAACCTAGTTATTATTTAAAAAATGTATCGTCTGGTTAAAAATGCCTTTAAATAAACCTAATCTTTAATTGAAAACTTTTTAAAACAGATCTTTATAATTGATAGTGATTTTATTGAAGAAAATACAAGAGAATCTTATATTCTGAATAATTATATAATTGATTTGCACTTGATATTACATACCAGTAAAATGTAAACATAAATATTATCATATATTATTTTAAAAACAGTTATTATTAATTTTGAGATTTAAATAACAATCTGCTTAATCATAGATATAAGAAAATGTTTTTTAATCTTACTATTAAAAAGCAAATGTTATATTATGTTTTTATTCCAGCAAGCGATGCTTTGACTTGAGCTTGCTGGAACATTTGCTGCAATTTTTCAAGGGTTTCCCTGTGAACATCCTGTTTCTTATCCAAAGTAGTTATTAATTCTTCTGTACGCTTCCTATAAAAGTAATTTATTTTATGTTATTATAAATTTATATTATAAATAAACTTTTTATTATAAATATCTTTATTTCTTATTATAAATAAACTTTATTCAGTCATTGACTTACAATTCAGACGATATATAGTCCATACGTTTAGTGACATTTTGTTTAGCTTCCTCTAAATATTGTTTTATAAGACATGGTCCAATTAATTTAAAAACTTCATCTTCAGACTTCAAGAGATCTAATTCCTTTTTAACGGCAATGTTTTCATTCAACTGCCCATCTAGTATTTGTCTTGTACGAAGTGCTTTGTTATAATCTAATAGAAAGAAAATCTAATTAAAATAAATTCATGAAAAAATTATATAGACATAACTTTGCTTACACTTATCTTAAAAATATGTAAGAAGATTACTTATTTTTCTTACCTTTTTGAACTTGATTAAATTTATCTATTTCAGCTTGAAGCTTCTTCTGAATTTCTTCTACCATTTTTACTGAAAATATTTTAGTAAATAAATATTGAACATGTTAAAAATATGATTACATCAATAATCATCATCATTGGTTACTTTATATCAATATTAAAATAATGACAATATACAATTGCAATTAAAATGAACATTTTTGCAATAATAACTTTACAAGACAATATAAGCCTTTGTAATATATCAAAATGTAAACGTTATTACACATAAAGACATTAGTATGCAATATATTTAAAGAATGTATTAAGAACAATAAAAATCAAATCGATATTGTTTTAAGACTTCACTCATTAATATGATATTTACAAGAAAATATTACTTACAGTAGAATAGTCTTACCAAATTAGATAACTGTGTAAATTATAGGCTATGTCTTTTCTTAAATAAGAATCCTATTATTCTGTCGTACGAAAGCGCCACCTTCGTTTAACACTCATAACTTACTTACATGTGAACTAAGCTTAAACAGGTTTACCACCCGATGCTTGAGTTTAGGGAAATTTTGAAAATTTTTTAAAGATAAATCTTATATAGACTTAAAGATAATCTTATGTAGACTATAAAAAAATTTCTTACCAAAATTTATGCATAATGTATTTTTACGCATACAAATTCATAGCCATTTATATGAACTCATATATGTATGCATATCAGTTTTATAATCTAAAATTCTAAATAATTTCATAGATTGGCTTAAAATTTATATCACAAATTAAATTACATGCTACAAAAAATCAACAAATAATTTTGATCTAATTTGATTTCGTGTTAAAAAAAATAGCAAGCATTTCAAAAAATTTCTAAAGGACATATGTCCTTTATAATATAATTTCTATTTTAGGGAACAAAAAAAAGTTACTCGGTGCCAAATCGAGTGAATATGGAGGATGGTTAAATACTGAGACTTGTTTCTTCCCTAGAAACTGCGCTACAGCTGCAGTCCTGTGAACGAGTGCATTATCGTGCAGTAAAAAGAAATCCTTCTTCTTCCATTGATGACACCCAATATATAATGGCTAATAATATATGACACCAAATAATAATGGGAATTTACAATAGTGCCGATGGGAATAAATTCCATGAACGTCAAGAAAAACAACGAGCATTGTCTTCATTTTCAATTTTGTCATTCGCACATTCTTCGATTTTAGCGAACCCATTCTGTACTTTGTCGTTTTGTGATTCATATTAATGGTCCAAATCTCAGGTTCATATTAATGGTTCATATTAATAACACCAAATCTCGTCATCCTTGATGATTTTTTCTAGAAAAGAATTGTCCACATTTTTCATTTGCAACAATTTCAATCAAGTTACGACAGGCGTCTACGCGTCGTTTTTTCTTTTTTTGTTTTGTTTTGTTTTTTGTTCAGAAGACAAGATACGTAGGACAAACTTTGTACACTTTTATCTTCTTCAAAACATTCCAAAGAGTGTTTTGAACATTTGATTTAGAGATATTCGGTTCTTCAGTGATATTTCTGCATGGAAGATTACGGTCGGTTTTCAAAAGATCACGAATTTTTTTCATGTTTTCGTCGAATGAATTTGAAATGGGATGCCATGCTTTCATTGTCCTCGAACGATACCTGTTTTTCTTTAAAACGATTAAACCACTCAAAAACTCGTGAACGACTTAAACAATTATCGCCGAAAGCTTTTTTCATAGACTCGAATGTCTTCGTAGCAATTTTACCGAGTAAATCGTAAAATCGAATTACTGCCTGTTGCTCCATTACGATCTGTGACACAACAATGTTAATACACTACGACCGTAGGTTTATTACTTAACACTATTCGCTGATAATTGACTGATAAAATGCACATCTATTGGTTTAAGATGCTACCATTATTATTGCGTTTATTATTAACGTCGCTTATACGCCAGAAATAAAATCAGTCTCGGAACTTTTGAGATAGACGATTAATAATATAATTCATTTTTTCACATAAATATAAATGAAAATACGATTGTACGTAATATTACATTATATACAAATATACGATATATACAAAAAAAACGTATATAAAAGAATGTGGGATCCACATATACCGATTAATTTCGCTGTTATGGACAAATATACAAGATATAAGAAATATCTTTTTGTCTTTATTAACCACATTCTACGTCAAAGTCGAAGGAATTAAATAACAAGTAAAAACAAAAAAATAAGAGAGAAGAGAAAATTTAAGAAAAATGGAGGAGAAACAGTGGCGCTAGTAAATATTACAATATTTCTATTGCTGCATCGGATGAACCAATCAGCTATCGCACTAATTTGTCCATAAACGAATTAAAATGATCTAGATGACGCTGTAGCAAGGTGCGAATAACGCTCTCTTAAAGGTAAATGGCAGTATCAATATGGTTGTCCGGAGAGTGTAGTGTGTGAGAAGGTACTGTTGATTAGTTTGTTTTGAACTCTTTCTTCTAATATAAGGTGTGTCACATTTGTATAAAATGATTTTATGTAATATAAACAACTAATTCGAAGTGATTCTTTGACATAAACATCGCTTCCACGGAAACTCCTATAAACATAACCAATAACAAGATGACGAGCATCCCGAAGCAAGGTAATATTATATATTTTTATACATCTCTCACAACGTGTTACCCATTTGTTCGAACATTTCGTATTTATTTCTAAATTCTGTTTACATTTTTTAAATCTTTATAATATAAAATCGTGCAGATTTCTGCAATGGATTGTAATATGTATTCACCATTTGTTGTTATTTCTATCATTTTTTGTATGTCTTCTTAGTTGATTTTAAGATTACTTCTTTTATATTATTGATGAGAAGTGTATACATTTATAAATTCCAGAATTTTATATTTTTCTAATAAAAATATTTTAATGTTATAATATTTATTATAAAGATAAACCAGATTATATTTACTATATAAGGGAAGATCTTCAAATTCTCAAAATTATAAAACTTTAAGGATATGTAGAGTATGTATTATACAATTTCTTTTTCAAGCTTAAATTCACACCAAGGGGATTAAACAGATCCTTGAAAATTTATTATTTTCCAATTTTATATTATAAATAGCAAATTGTAAGAGATAAAAAAAGAAAGATTTTAGATGTTACTTTTTTTAATTAAAATTATTATTTAGTAAAAAATTTATCAATTGTTAATTAGATAAGCAAAAATGTTAATAAATTTTAAAATTCATTTTTTCACATAAAATCATATTTCATTATTCATCAATCAATTGGTAATTCAAATAACTATGAAATAGCACAATACTTCTTTTAAATATAAATACAAGCTTTATTGTATTAATGAATTATTCCTAAACAACTGAAGAACTGAATTTTATTTTATTATATATATGTTGCATGACGAGCAGTTTTTTTAACATTTATTGTGAAATAATATAAAACATATATTTAAAAAGTAAGATAATTTATAATCCATCAACTATGTCTAAATAACATAAAAATCAGGGATAATAAGAATGCATTTGAAAATTAATTAAGTAGACAATTTCTTAATTTTTTTATATTTAATTACTGTGTTAATTTACATGCATGGAATAATGTTATTAAACTATAATCTCTTATTTATAATTAATTTTCATCCATAAAGTATTATGAAGTATTGGTTTATGCATGATATGAAAGTACATAAATCATTGAAAACCTAAATAAGTTTGAAAATCCAATACATTTAGCTTTTTCACAAGATTTTATAAATCCAGTAAATTGTTCCATATGTGGAAATTATGCTATTATATGATAAACATAATGTAACAAATTTCTGTTTTAAGCATTTTTTTTTTTCTTTTTTTTTAAGTTTCATAACCATAAAGAATGGTTATTTAAAAAAAATACTTTAATTGTTTATTAAACTTTTGTATTACTTCATCTTCTTTATGAGAAAATAAAAAAAATTAATAATTAGTTTAAAAATAAGTTCTAATAAAGATAAGTTATATCTGACAGTTCTTTCTTTTTGCTTTATTTCCATTAGATATATTAACCTATTATGTAGTGAGAGACAAAAGTATATAATATAAATTACCTTACTTTTTTAAGTGTTAGAAGAACTGCTTACCATGGAACAGATATAAATACAATGACAATTTTTAATGGTCAAGAAATACAATTCATTAAGACAACAAAACTTGTATTTGTAGAAAGTATTACGCTGTTTCATAGTTAGTTAAACTATCGATTAAGATTTAATGTAAAAAAAATTATTAATATATTTGTTTATAACTTTTCCAATTATATAAACAATTGATAAATTTTTTACCAAATGATAATTCTAATTAAAAGAAGTAACTTGTATCTAACAATTCAAAACTGCGATATAAAATAAAAAAATAGTTGAATTTTCAAGTAGTAACTTTATCCCTTCAAATGGATTTGAATAGAAAAAAAAGATTGTGTATCTATATATGCTCTATATATTCTCAAAGTTTCATAATTTTCTGAATTTCTAGGTTTTCTATGAATTAATTGCAAAATTATTAATTTATCAGTATTATATTACAAATATATTCCAAATAAACTTTTTTAAGCTGTACAGAATATTTCATATTGTTAATTAACATTGCATTGTTACGAATATACATATATAAAAATACTATGGTTAACAAAAAAAGGAAAAATATTGTCAAGAAATATAAACAATCTTTAACAACAGATTTATTTCCATAGGTTTCTGAGTTTACAAAAATGTATACAGTTATATACAAGAATTATAGTATATCTTCTTTAAAAGAGTTTATGATGTAATATACATAAATTGTACTTTAAAAAAAAATCTATATATTTATTTTATTGCTGGTTACCAGTATTAATTCTCTGAGAACTGGTTCTAAAAAAGATAATAATGCATTATATTATTATATATGTTTATACGTATGTATATATAAAATAAGTTTTATACATATTTCTTAATTATGTCTCTATAAATTTTAACACCTTGAATGTTGAGTATATTTGGAATATGGAATGTGGACTCACGTTTGCTTTTGTTTTTATTTATAATCTGCAACTATAAAATCTATATAAGAATTTGTCTCAGTTATGCTCTTATTAAATTCTTTATAATCAACTAGAATTATACGCGACAATGTTTTACTGAACATGTTCAGTAATGACTGATAAAATATGTTGACTGCCTGTCATAAACCACAAATCATAACTAAATAACAATATAGTACTAGTTTCAAAGTTTTATGAATTTCTCAATTTTATATCATATCAATTTCTTTCCTTTTGATAAAATATTGAAAAAATGAAATGTAATTTCAAGTGATACAAATAACAGGAATATTGAGATGTCTAAAAAAAAATAGTAGTTATGGTAAAGTCATAAAGAAAATGCAAATAAATAGAATTACATCAGATTACATGCTTATATGTGTCATTTACATTTTGCACAACTTATTTAATTCAGGAAAAATTAGATAAAAAAATAAATACTACTTTTTTATTTTAGGAACATAAGCATCAATATAAATAAATGTTATACAAAATTTTATAATCAAGATAAAAAAAGTCTATTAACGTTACCTTGGTTTTATTCTTATACATTTATTTCTTACACTTTACTAAAGAAAAGAATATAAAAATGATAGAGTTAAAAAATTTGTATATAAATAAATTACTTATTGAACAAAATTTATTTTACAGAATCATTATTGATATATATCAAATTTTCTTAATGACGTTTTAATGACATTCTTTTTAATGATTATTTTAATTCTATGTTAGACTTACTGGCAATATATATATATATAGATATGGAATTAAAAGTATCAAAAAGAAAAGAAAAAAAAAAAAAAAAAAAAGGATTTGAGTCAAACTTGTACCAAACTTATTTTTAATCTACATGCTTATCTTGATATATACTTTAAATAATCATAAAAAAATCTTTTCTTTACAATTAATTTATCATATAAATTGGTACTTTTTGCAGACACTCTATGGAATATTTGTTAGATACTTTTATTATTATATTTAAAAAAACAATTGTGTCATTATTACCATAGTATCTTAAATCCAATAATAACATGAGAACTTCTTACAGATTTTGTTATTCTGTAAATAAATTTGTATCCTAATGAGAGTTGAATGTTACAGGAAAATTATTAAAAATATTCCTTTACATCCTAATCAAACTTTATGTATGTGTAGTACTTATTGGTATATCATCTATGAAGAAAAATAAATAATAGCATGCCAATGAAAAAATGAAATTATTGCTACTGCAATTACTTCCTTTGGATCACTGTTTAATTTTTTGCATTGATTGAATGGCATAATACTTAAAGTGTCAAAGTTTCAATCAAATGCAGCAGAATTTCCTTTATAATATAATTTTGACACAAGAGCTTATGAAGTACTTATACAATCTTGTAGTAATAAAAGGATATATAAAGAGAACAAACAAGATATAAGAGCCATAAGAGCTACTTCAAGTTAATGGAATATATGCAATATAAGAAAGGTAATCAACTTCATAATATTCTTTAAGTGTCCAAATTTAATTTTATAATAGGATATAGGGATTTTATAAATGAATATTCTCCAATCCAAGATAATTAATACAAAAATAAAAAGCCATTATTTCATACATATGTACAATACTAAATTATACTATCAATAATTTTATATTTATATAAAGATATAGTTATGATGTATAACATCATTTATTGCATTTTTCTGCATCCTGATTTAAATAAAACATATTAATAATAGTTATTTTCTTTCTTTTCAGGACACTACATAGCAAAATTAAAAATGTTACAAATGTAAAAATATTTTATAACAATATCAATTTGAATATCTGATAAAATATAATGATAACAGTGTTTTAGAATTAAAAAAAGATAACACTGTAAATGATTAACCAACTGATAGGAAAAAAGCATTTCTCTAGAGAATGAAATATGTGAAAGAGATGAAAGTAACAAGAAAATCTATAATTTAAAACTAAAATCTTCAAGTAAAGAAAGTATAAAAATAAATTTTCAATTTAACTCCAAAGATAAAAGTGAAGCAAAATGAATATGGTGATCAGGAAACATTGAATAATATAAATGTAGAATTTAATTGTGTAGAAACATGAGATCTGTCTCAATAAGAACAAATTCTTATTTTGAAAAGGCTAATGAAAGCCAAAGTATAATCACTATTGAATTAAAGAATAATAGTAGAAGTAAAAAGATAATCTAAAACATGTATAAATTTAAAATCATCTGTGAATAACACTCAAATAGGTAAATAAACAAAATCTTCTTAATAATAATAAAGCTTAAAACAAATTATTATAGTTAATTGCGCTATATAGCAATCTATATAAATACATTCACATTCACATAAATGTTATGATTCAATAAATATAATACAAAAAATATATAAAATATTTAACATAAGTATATAAATATTTGTTTTAATTTATTTAACACAATGACTGTTAAAAGAAATTGTGGGGAAACTGTTACATCACACCTGTTATGAACAAAAGAATAATTAAAATAGTACAAAATCATATCAAGATGCAGCAAAGATGCAAAATTCTGTCTACATTTAGCCAATGAATTGTTTCAAGCACACGAAGCGTATTAAATACTATAATTTTTGAAATTAGTTTACCTGGTTATTATAATGTTGAAAATAAAAAAGTTCAAAATTGTGAGTTAAACTGCAGTAAAGAAAAAACTTGTTGCAATGTTTATAAAAATTTATGAAAAAATAATGAAGAATTAAGTTTTTCAAGAAAATAAAATATAAATAATATTATATCATTAGATTCTGATTCAGATGTTGATAACAGGAATAATAATGATAACCAATTATATGCAAATGTAAATATTGAACAGTAAACAAATTTTACAAGAATTGTTTATTAAAGAGAAGATCGAAATTGATAGTAGCAAAGAGAATGTGGTTAATGGCAAATGAAATGAATTTAGTGAACAGAAAAAATCATTTTTTTTATACCAGAATAGCTAAGTTACTTAAGAAATTATTGAATACTATTAGTCCGTGGGCTAGTAAAAAGCAAAAAAAAAAGAAACGTAAAGACAAATAATTTATTGTCTAACCTAATTTACTTCAATCGTGTTATTTTGAACTGAAATAATTTTTTAAATTGAATTGTTTATAATAAATTATATTTTATTAGTCTTATTACATCCTATTGATTATTCTTTAAAATAACTACTTAAAATCATTCGCGATCATAATCGTCAACCGAATTCGGATGACATGGCAGTCAACGCGCGTTAATATGAATTTAAATTATTAATATTAATTAATTACATTATACAATTTTTTAAATACATATCAAAATACTTCGATTAAATAACAATATCTGATCACAAACCTATAATTTTTTATTAGATAATATTGTTTTGTACAATCATACTTTCTGACATAATATAACAATAACTTCTGTTTATATTATCAAATAACTCACTTGTTATAAAAATTGTATATTGTAAACACATATTCTTTTTTTTTTTTTTTTCCTTTATTGAATATTATCTTTTTCAGGAAAAAAGAATTGGAACTTACTGTTCCTATTCTCTATCCAAAAAATGTAATTTACTGATTTACACACACACACATACACATGCGCACACGCGTCTTACGTACGTATGATATATTTATTTCCATTATTTAATTATTATGTATCCTGAACAAATAAATCTAACAGTTCCAGTTATGTAAAAAGATAACAGCAATAACAATAATAATAAGCTATACTTTCATAAGAAAAAAAGACCTAAGTTTCAAAATAGTAATGTTCCATAAGAATAAAGATGATGAAATGAAATATAACAATCTATTTCTTTTGAACACTATAAAGCAATTTATTGCTTTATTATAAATTAGTATTATATTATCTTATTCAGCAATAGTAAAATAAAAATATTATATTTTAAATATGGGCTATAAATTTATAATGATTAAATTTTGTTATACAAAAAATACCTTAAAAATATTTATATTTAATGCATTTCAATCTATTACATATATAAATATAAAACGCAATATAAAATCAATATATCTTCTCATATTTTCTTCGTAAAAATCTAATACAAGTATATAGTTTTTTTTTTCTTTTTTTTTTTCTTTTGTTTTCTTTTCTTTTTCTTTGTAACATCTTTATTCATCTTTATAACATCTCATCAGTGTAGTTCTCAATAATATTAGTTTGGAACTGTTTGCTGTGAATTACATACTATATACATTAGATTATTGTATCTTTTTATTTCATGTTTATACTAAAAAGCATAATATTATGGCAGATGAAAAATTAACCCATAGTATAATAATAGAAAATTTGTTTTTGTAAAATATTTTTGCAGATTTCTTGCTTCTTCAGTTGTAATAAAAAGCTTGTACATATGCTTTATAAAGTATGAAATGCTTTAAACGCTCTTGATAAAATACATCTCTTAAATGATTTAATTGATTTTATCATATTGAAAAATCAATCGACAAAAATATACTAAACAATTTTTAATCAGGCAAAGACATAGTTTCCATTCATTAAAATTTAAAATATTACAGAAACTATCATGATTGATTAGATGTTAGAGAGTTTGATGAGTTTTCTAATCTATTTTATTTATTTAATATATCTATATCTTCTTTAGTGTAAATATTTTTTATATTATCTATATAATTTCTATTTAGAGTAGCACCTAAATCTAAATAATCTTCGCATTTTTGGTATAATAGCAAAGAAGCACGATGGCATTTAAACGATTAATATTGTTATATTTGTATCTTCTCATTAAAAGAAGTATTTTATGAAGATATTAAGTTTTTCTTTATATTCTTTAAAATATTTAAAAATCAGTAAAATCTTTAAAACTTTAAATGTAAGTTCTAAATAATAAGTTTTAAAGCTATTGATAAATATAAAATGTTCTTAAGCTGTCTTTCTGTTAATTTCAAAATTAAAATATAATGATCAGTTTTTATTAAAATCCTATTCCTTTTTCAGATTTTTATACTTTTTAATATTTTTATTTTTCTTATTAGTAGAATAATTATGCACATATTCTGATTTAAACAAAATTATTTGTGCTATCATATTTTTATTTGTTTCTTATATTTTGAGTTCTTTTGTGTTTTATATGTTTTTGATACAATTCTGAAATATCCTGATATTTTATATTATTTTTTTCTCTTTTTATTTGAGGAAATACAATCATTATTTTTATAAAAGTCAAGAGCTATTATCTTCGTTAACTTTAGATATGGTACAAATTTAGATTTCTTATTTTTGTTTATTTTTTCTGTAATATGATTTTTCTTGAAATATCACATATATACACATATGAATAACTTTTAATAATTTATACACACACACACACACACACACACACACACACACAATTGTTGTAGAAAATAGAAATTTCTCTATTGACAAACTATAATATTTCATCAAACCTAACAAATCACAAAAAAGCATTTCTAAATAATTTAATACTATGCAATTTATTATTCTATATCCTTGTTCTAATAATTTCCTAATTTTCTATTGCAACTTTTATATATCAATAAAATATTTGCTTTTTCCTTGCCTGGAACAATACTTTTGTAAAAGTATTATTTAAATTAAAGATATTAAAACTATACTTTGGAAACACAATATTATGATCAAAATTGAAGCAAAATAGATTATATATCATTAATCTGTAATAATTTGGAAAAAACTAAAAAACTGATAATATTTATATTTTGCATAAACAGTGCCATTTTCTGAAAATTAAAAAAAAGAATCACCAAAATAATGGTAATAACCTAATCATAACAAAGGTAAACAATGTTGCATGTACACATACACATATATGATACACTATACAATTAAAATTAAATTTACTTCTTTGCAAATTATAATTAACAATGTCTTTCCGCAATTGCAAGGTCTTCATTTTGTCATATCGAAAGAATGCTTCAAGATACAAAATTCTTAATGCGTCAAAACTTCCTTATCAGAGTAATAGAAGAAAATTTATATATGTAAAAGTTACGTCATATCGAAAACTTTTCTTTGATTAAACGTATATAAAAGAACAAATATTCTACATACGTATGCAGTTTCGATGGAAGAAAAACAAATCGTATATTTATATTGATAGTGGTAGTAGCGATTGTGATGCGATGGTAGAAATAACAGTAATAATGGTTCTCAAGTTTTTCAAATTCCGTCATCTCTCTTTCGTTCTTTGCCCGCACTTACGATACCGCATTTTCTTTTAATGATTTATCCCATTCACTTTTCTATGCCATAGTCTATTCAATTGAGCAACGGGTAACCAAACGATAGATTTCCTAAGCGTAAGTTGCTTCAAAAAACGCGATCCATCGTGAAGTTAAATAGGATAATATAACGCCGCCGTGATCGTAACCAACTTCCAGTAATGGCGATATGTTCTTTCGATCCAAGCTCATCAGAAATTTTCATAAACGACTCGTCAACTTTAGTTTCATATTACATATCGAGTATATAAATTTCGTATTTAATAACCACTGCATGATATACGAAAAGTAACTACACTTTTTTTACATTTTCGTAATTCAACGAAGCGCTATTTGAATTTCCATAAAAGAGCTACCGGCGACTAGTTACGATATTGAGTATCACGACTCGAAGAGAGGGTATAAATGCGCGCGCGCATCGAGCACGGACGTTACTCTAGCCTTTTGGTCGTGATTACCGCTAGCGGCCGATCACGTATGTGACATGGCGTCCGGGTAGGAAGAAAGTTGACTGTTAAATAAGCGTTAATGTTGTTTTTATGACACTGACCGACCGAAAAGGGAACATCCGAGGCCGCGAATTTCCCACAGACACCGGCATTGATGGTAATGCATGCGAGGAAACCACAAAGGATCAGCGATGGGTAGGGCACCACCGCGTCAAATACTCGATCCTGACACACAACCAACCTCTCTCTCTCTCTCTCGCTCTTACTACTCACCTCACCTCTCATCTCCGACGTCCGTCCGTCCGAGCCACTCTACACCGCTCTCTCCGTGATACACACCACTATTCGCACTGATGCATTTCCCCGATGGAAGGTCTTTGATTCCGTCGTGGAAATGACGCTATTTCGCGCCTTTATTCACCAACTATTGTCTATCGTTTCAGGTACTTCGAAAAGCACCAGGCCCATCCCTACCAGGTAAATATTCGTCTCTATTTTTCTCTTTCTTTCTCTCTCTTTCTCTCTTTGAGAGGAGAGGGGTACGAAAGGAGGTATTTTTTCGATGACACGACTGACACGCATCAATTTACCGCAATTATTTGTCCTCCGTTCCTGTGAGAGTCCGATTTTATACGTTTATTGTCGCGCGTACTGTGTCATATAGGACGTGTTCGTTTTATTTTTCCCTCCTTCAACCGTTTCATTCGTGCTAGTTTAACATTCGTGAGAATCTCGCTCGAATTTTCTTTTTTTTTTATTCTGTCGATAATTTGGAATGATTTATGTTTCTTTTGTGAAAAAAAATGTAGGAAAGCAACAAATCTTTCTATCGAATCGCGACGTAACGTGTTTTCTGCATCGCGTCGTTCAATAAACATTTCTTGGAAATATTCATTTGTGGGTATTCTATAAACGCATATTTTAATTTTGTGGTTAATATGTCGTACTCGATTCTACGTTATTGATACTCTTTTTTTCGATAATAACTTGTTTATATAGTATTTAAATTACGATTCGGAAACGTTATTATCGCAAAATTATGTTTTTCTAATTATCTTTGATTATGATTAATTTCTACTTTTACTTTTCTTTTGAATATTATTTGTAATATTTTATTTAATGAAATATTGTTTGCATAAAATCAATGATATATCTTCTACAAAAATAAATTTCATGAAAAATATGAATAATTTACGTTAATCTCTTTGTGAAAGCTTTATTTCCTTTTCAGCAAATTAGATTTTCTTAGACTATTATTTTACTTCTAATTCTATTCTTGTTCTTGTATTATTTTAAAAGATGATTTTTATTTATATAGAATTTAATTAATTGGTTATTATAAGAGTATTTTGTACTCATTAGAAGTTTAATTTTATCTAATGATAAATTTTCTCTATTTTTATGAAGTAAATAATGTAAAGCAAAAGATTCTGCAATAACTTGTAAACATAACCTTTCTTTTGGAAAAATCAATACTTGTAATATTTTTGAACTATTTATTTAAAAAAGATATTGTGATATTTAAATATTATTATTTATTATACTTTATGCATATGATCTTTATTAATTTATATTTGTAAAATATTTCTTTAATTATAAATTCTGATATAATGTCCTATTATATATCAATGCTTTACCAATAAAAAGTTTAGTTTAAACAAAGTTTTAGTTCAATCTTTGATATAATTTGATTATTTTGTCTTTTCGTTGTTATTATCATAAAAATTATAATATTTATAATATAATTGGTAACTTATAATGTATATATGATTGTCGTTATAATTTGTTTATAGAACGCAAAGTACAGCAGTTCTAAGGGTGGTTACTCTTCATCGACGACGTCGTCGGATAATCGTTACGAAGGACGTATGCGTGATTCCCCAAATGGCAATTCTTACAGTCCAGCGGGAGGCTTGGGATTGGGAATGGGAGCAGATAGAGACAGCCCCAGGAGTTATACCTCCAAGCCCCTGTATAAGAAGGAGAGAGAAAATAGAGACTATAAATTATCCTCCTCTAGGGACAAGTATTCCGGTAAACACATTTTTGTAAAATTTATTATATATATCATTTTGTGCTTAAGAAATTTTTACTCTATTTGTAAATTATTAATTACGCAAATTATAATGCAAAATAGTATTTTTAAATAAAAATTTATATGATGTAAATAATTTTTAGTTATATATAATTGCTTTGTAAAGAGAAAGATGTAACATAATTTGATAAACATATTTATGTAATAACAATTTATATTAATATATATTAACTTCAAGAATAGAGATCTATTTGAAAAAGAAAAAATAGAATAGAAGATTATCGTCGTTATAAACTATAGACACTTTTATTTCAAAACATTCAATCATACTACTTCTTTCTTCAGTATAAAAACAGGGTTGTGTCTTAACATTTTCAGCTGTAAAATGCTTGCTTGCATATGTGTAGATTGTGCACGATCACCAAAAGACAAGAGAAGCCATGAGAGCAGGGATTCAGAACACAGGACCAACCACGATAGGAGTAGTGGAGAGGTAAGAGATCAGTTTAGATATTTAATATATCTATTTTTATAATAATTTGTAATTTATAATATTCTTATTATGTCTTTTCAATCAAATAATTTATATCATATCACAACATTGTTGTTAATCAATAAAATTGAAAAATAAAGCTATAGAAATTGACTATACATATTTGTTATAGATCTTACATCCCATAAAATTATCATCAAATTCATCACGAGATTCTTCGTCTCAAAGAAAACCAGCTCATAATTCTTGTCAGGTCAGTAACCAATGATAATTTTATTTGATATAAAAATATTTATATATAGTAGCTATAAAATCTATTTTATATCATTATATATCACATTTTTGCAGTTATATTTTTCTTGCATAATGCATTTATAATAGAAATATAATAAATAATTTGGTAATGACATGGTCAATTAGATCGAGAAAGTTTCATAAAAGTTCAAAACACATAATAGGTGAACAGGTTCAAGGTCACATGGACAAAAATAATTTCGTTCAAATTTTGGTATTCATATATATATTTGTAGTAGATTCAATTGTTTCCGGACATTTTAGAACAGTCTGTTTAGGATAAACGCGGTGATGAACGAGGTGCGATGGAACGAACAGCCAGGTTTGGTGATTGGTCAGAACATATGAGTTCTTCAGGAAAGAAGTATTATTATAATTGCAAAACAGAAGTTTCTCAGTGGGAAAAACCACGTGAATGGATTATTCGGACAGATAATCGTCAACGCCAATCCAATGATTACTCCTCTAGGTCAAGTGAGTCTGTTTTTCATTTGCTAATTAATTTCTATTTCTAAGAAATTACTTTTATGAAAAAAAATTATAATATAAAAACTCATAAGTAATCTATTTTAAAGTGTTAAATACAGTAATAGATTTTAAACATTTCACACGTAACAATATAATTCCTCTTTGATATATTAAATATTAAACTTACATTGCTAAAATTGCTTTAATCTATCGCTTAAAAATAGATAGTAGTACTGTAAAATTAAATTGCTTAATAATAATGTCTGCATCTATTAAATAGATACAACTTTTATTTTATAGGTCATGATAAACATTCCAACTCGCGATCAAATAGCAGTAGCAGCGTGCGAGATGGTAAATCATCGCGGCAATCTGACAAGCGGGAATATTGGAGTTCATGTAGTGGAAGTGGCGGTAGCACTAGAGAAGAAGTTTCTACGCGCGATAGAGAGAGAGAAAAGGAACGGGAAAGAGAACGAGAAAGAGAGAGAGAAAGAGAACGAGAGAGAGAAAGAGAAAGGGAGAGAGAACGAGAAAGGGAAAGAGATTCTTGCAGGGAAGAAACAGGAACAGAACGTCAAGCTCAAGATATGGATATTTCACCTGGTGATTCTACACCAACTTCTGAACCTTTAACATCCTGTGCTCATGATCCACTGCCGCAGGGTCCTGTTCTACTGGCCACTGGTATGTTTTTATTAAATCTAAATTGAAGTTATCCAAATAGTGTAGTAACTTATAGATACGATTTGATCATTCTTTTTATTATTTCGTTTTTTCTCTTGTTAGCATTACCTCGATTAACATCACATCCACCATCGACACCACAAACACCTGGAAAATTAAGTTCACCGACCCAACAACAAGGGAATAGTAATGCTCCAGGACCACCAGTTTCATTAGCAAGCTTACCAAGACTCCTTTCTCAAATCACAGGCAGTAAAGAACAACCTGACATTACACCGCAGAAAGCGTTACAGACAATTCAAACAGCTATCTTGTTATCTAGACAAGTAAGTTCTTCTTTTAAGTAATACTTATATTAAATCATTTTTATCTAAGATTAAGAATAATGGAACATCATATGTTTATTTCTACATATTTAGCAATCAGCTAGTGGAGACCGAAATAATAGTGGCAATGATGTAATGGTCCCATTGAAAGTTGATACTAGTGGCAATACTACCAGTGAGGGACCACCTACTCCAACCCATTCAGAAACTCAGGATTGTATCGATGCTCGAAAATGTAAGTTTCAAAATTAACTCTTGTCCGTCATAATAGTTATAAGCATGGATATCTCGATTGGAATTATTTTCGCTTGCGTAATATATAACGTATGCTCAATCAATTATTGCCTGGAGATCCTTAACCCTACAGATTAAAAATTTGAGGTTCATTTTTTGTCTATATCTCATATGCACAACATATAAGAAATGCAATACAATAAAGATAAGCTGATTAGAATTCATTTCCTAAGCAGCCATGCGCTCGTACTGGAAATATCCAGAACGTCGACGAGAAAGAGTTTTAAAAAAAGCTAAATATATAATAAAAAATCGCGTGCATGTTCAGGACTTTATTATATTTCAAGACATTTTGTCAGTGTCACTTTTAATATTTTAATAGATACGCAATTATCTCTATTTGTATTACTGTTCATTTACAGTAACCAGTCCTGGAGGAACGAATTCTGGGGTGCAAGGTCTAAGCTCATTGCAAAGTCTTAGTACGTTAGGTTCTCTTGGAAATTTGAGTAATACTGGAGGTTTACAAGCATTGTCTAGAGTACAACCTCCTTTAACACCTTCCTTAACACCATCACTCGCTAATCATTATCGAGAAGATTTAACACAACATGTGCGTGCCTTTCCAGCCGATATCCTTGAGAAACAGGTAATTTATATGATATAATTTTCTCATACTATAATTGTAATTGACATTTGTAAATCTTACATTATTTGTATACTTGCTAAAAAGTGTAGATAATAATTAAGAATCACGTATTATTTTCTTTTAGGCACAAAAACTTAGTGAGGAAGCACATACAATGGGCAGTTTGCAGTGCACAAGAGTATCTGCAGAATTAAAAACAGCACGATCGATAGTGAGGCTGACAGAAATTCAGGCAACACTACAGGAACAAAGGTAAATATCCTTTACATATCGTTACAAAATATCATCTTAATTTTTTCTTCTCTTTTCTTCATCTGTTTGCATTTTTTTCCAATAAAAATTCGCTTAAATATTCACACTGAACACTATTAAGTCAATCTTTCACACATTTCAGGATATTATTCCTCCGTCAACAAATTCAAACATTGGAGGAACTAAAATCCCAAAATTCCTTCATGTCTGATGATTCTTAGTGTAAGAAACTTTATAAAATAATTATAATTACAACCTATAATTAATTCATGCAAAAAATAAAACATAATTATTAATATTCTCATTAATATTGAATAATTAAAATTGTACCTAAATTATAATATCGTGATAGAAGTGATATAATAGCAAATGAATATGGGCTGCCTAGAGAGGTCAAGCTGTTTCGATATCAGCTGACGAGTCTTATTAATTAATTAGTGAATCCACCTCTCTAGGAAGCACAAGAGGCCTATCCAACACACAGATGCAACACTGAGTAAATAGAAAGTGAATAAACTCTATCGGTTTAATGCAAACTACTAAATTGTATATCTGAATTGTCCACAGCATCTTGTATTACCTATGTTATAATACGTGTCAATGTTTCTCATATCCCACGATTATGCGACATTTTAACTAGTTGGAACATTTTTGTTGTAAATCTCGGAATAAAATTCGTGCCACAAGTTTTAATCCAGTTCTTTATCACCATTAACTCACCTAATTACCCACACATTTTTATCTGGTGAATTAAGAAAGTGAAATTCAAGAAAAATTTGTGGACGCAATAATTTACTTATTTACAATGCTTTTTCTATCATTTGGTATTTTACAAAGAATGTTATTGCTATAGAAATACAAGTATTAATTAGTGACATTAGCATTTTATATCATCATGCATAATTGATGGCCATTGCTGACTTTGAAGTAAATTTAATATTTTAAGCATAAAACAATGAATATTATAGATTACTAGAATTTAATTGTGTGTATCTTAATAATGACGTGATCCGATAATTTATATTTGATGATTATGTAAACATAACATTGTATAGCTATATTAATAGATTTTAAACAATCATTACGATAAAATATATCATCAGTCACTTTGATGGTCTTCAATCTATGTATGAATCTATTTTTATCTTTTGTAATGAAAAAGAGACTTGTTGTGTAGAATGCAAACTGTAATCACCAACAAATTAAACATATCGATGATGTATCTTATAATTTTAGATAATTTTTATTTCACATAGTCATTGTACATCTACGTAACAAAAAGGACTAAGTAGCATTTCTTATGTCTTTGCGTAAAAATGCATATGCTTTATAAAAGTAGTTTTTATAGTAAATAATGTAATCATTAATAACATAATTATTGCATATTGCATTTAATATTTATTAAACGAATGTTCTCGAATATAATGCTTTAAAAAAATGTTAGAATTTAGTTTCCTGTTATGTATTCTTTAGAGTATCTGTAACAAATGGAGGCCGTTTTGTAAATGAAACTATTGAAAGGAAAATAGTCTTTGTTTGTTGTATGTATATTAATCAAGCTCCTGCTTTTCTATGTAATAAAAACTCTTATAAAAATAAACAATATACACAAAAATTCAGGATGGTGGAGAACACGAATTTGTATAAGTCACAGTATAAATTTCTCACTTTATGTATTTCATTAAGGAACTGTCAATGAGTGAGCTTGTTACTTATAGAAATAAAGAAACAAATTAGAAAAAAAATAATTCTTAAATTGACATATTTTATGTAAATATTAGTGGTTGCTATTAAATTTAAATTATTCTTTTTAAATTGTTCCATAATTTGTAAACCAAAGCATTTCAATATGTGCGCATTTTTAACTTACTCTGTTTCGATACTGCATATATAAAAACGAAAATGAAAGATCCACCGTTATTCAAACAATTACATATTTATGCATACGTGCGCAATATCAAAATTCTTTGATTCGTACTCGTTACGGAAAATAGACTTCTAGAAACGCTACACATTTAGAAATAAAGTAAAATTGTCAACGGAAAATAAACAACATTACTGTTTTCAGTTAATTTTTTCATATATCCTAATATCGTATGAGATACAATTATTATGGATTACAGTGGAGGATATTATTAAGAATGGTAATGGTAATTATGTTAATGTAGAGTTATACCCTACTAAAGGGTGTTTCTCAACACAAGCTCAATAGTCCTTGACCATCGCAAGTATTATTTTATTAAGGCAATGTCACCTTTATTTGATGAAAATAAAGGATAAAAGAACGAGCTATTGAGATAGTTGAGACTGATATAATCCTGTTCTGTGCTTCTGGTCCACAAAAGATCCCATATCTTTCATATAGTTCAAACATTATTATTATCTTTGTTACTATGATTATCGTTATCTTCTTTTCTTATATTCTATTTATGTATTTTGCGAAATTAACGCATATACCAAGTGAATTGCCTAAAACTGAAAATGTAAATATCTCAGTCACTTATGATAGAAAGAAAACTTCTAAAGAAATGTTTGATTTGAAAGTGCTTATATAGCAGACTTGAAAACTATCATTGGAGTCATATTTTTTTTTAATATGGGGATTATTAATATCTCTTTGAATGAAACTTGATTTTATTGCTTATAAAAAAGTTGTAGAATAGATAAAAACAAATTCCAAAATTAAAATATAAAATTGAGAATAATTTAATATCTTAAACGAGTAGTACTATAAGAGAGTTTGCAGTACTTATGAATTTCGGAAAGGGACATTTTTGTTCACAGTAATCACAATGGAAAAGATAAAAATATTTTAAACTTCTTTTCATCTGCTCGACAATTTTTGTATTAACAAAAATATCAAATTCTAATTAAAGAAATGTCAGTAATCCTTGTATTTGAAAAAAATACAATCTTCAAGGAATATTTTGTAGCACATATAAGTCTTTTAGAATCCAAGATTCTTCCTTAGAAGTTTTTCTTCTATCATAACAACCGAAATATTTAAGTTTCTAGTTCTAGGTGATTTACCGTAACGACGCGTTTTGTTTTTACTTAAAGGAAGAAATTTATGGTTATTATTTTGAAGATGACATATATTACATTTTTAATGTATAACATTGGAAAAGAACATCCATCAACCGTTTGTTAAGCGTATTTTATGAGCTCTGTTTGTGCGAATTAAAACGACTTTTTACATTTTGCACGTTAACCACTATAATTAATTTTCAAATTCATTGGTTGAGAAACACCAACTTGTTTCATTATATCATCTAACATTACACCATGTCATGAGCATGTAATTACATTCTCATAGCACCTGAAGCAAACAGTGAACATTCTCTCACATGTATATTTTATTTAATTATAGTCAGTCATTGGATTTATTTCATAACAAACTCTCTCATTCCTGAACATTGGATCATTGCTTAATATATTCTCAGTAAAATCCTAACAGACATTCATGACTGAATTCAGTACAGTACATAATTTAATGGACTAAGATTGTAATAAGGCCTCAGAACATGTAATTCACTGTAACATCTCATAACTTATAGCATTATTATGCTAAACATAAATATTTTAATACAAGTAATACATTAAATAATTGTGTTATGAAATTATAAATATACAAGAGAAATGATAAAACGATGATATATAATGTTTATGTAATATTACTTAAAGAAGTAATGTTTATATAAACATATTGATAATAATCATAGCTGTAATTTTTAATGTTTTTACTGTAAATCATTAAAATATTTCAAAACTCTATGCAAAAATTCATCTTGCTAGTTCCTCTAATACCATAGTTTATTCATTATAAGTAATCCTATTAGTTATGAGTTGTTACATATATCTACTGTTCAACCATTTTAATGTAGTGCTCTTCAAATGTTTATACAAACATATTTCAATGGAGAGTACAAAGTGCTACAAAACAATTCCAATATCATTCACTTTATAATTGTTAATATATCTACTTCATAGACTCGTTATGTATTTTTAAGGCCATATACGAGTTTTAATACAAAGATGCTGTTTCTTTTCAGCAGTATTTGATACATTGGTTAATTTCGAAATTTGCCTAGTAATAGACAAATAGACCACACAGCCTCGACAGAGAATGTTCACAGTATAAGACAGCAGCATAGATATAGCTCAGCGCAGCCTCACTTCACCATCGCTAACCATGTTCGTATCATAATGGTTTAAATCAAATCTTTTTAATCATACATACATACGCACATACATATACATTTTGTATGTGTGTATATATGTATGAATGTATATATACACATAGGTATATTTATTCGTACAATAACCCTTTACATTTCATAATTTGTATGCATAGAGTACATCTAGACCTACAGCAGTGTTTACTGTACAGAGTAATTATTGAAATACTAGCAATTATTGAATAGTTTTCGCCAAGAATAAATGTGTATCAGCGCCACAAAAGAATAAAATAAAATAACCCGTTTGTATTTGTATAATGCATTTAGTTAATATTGCTTATAATATAAAGAAGTACATTTGAGAATGACACTGACTTAATAACTTTGAAAGAAATTAGCTTTAACATGTACACAAGACCATGATTGATATTTCTTATTAATATACACTGAACTTAAAAGTTGTTCTAATATTTATATGTAAGTATTACACAACAACGTACAGAGTAACAATAGTAACAGACCATTTTTACCTACATGTCTACTATGGCAGAATGGGTCATGTGCCGAGTTATTCTTGGCTACTGTCAATTCTAAGCCAACATTATAGACATAACTATTATAATCTTAAATAAGACGTGCATGACTGAATATCGATTCAATGATTATCATTACACGTCATCTAACTACTTTCTGATTTAGGGACTTCTAAAAAGAAAAGTCTATAAATTGTTAACCTCACAAATAACAATATGTTAATAGTTTGATTTACATAAATTAATATCACTTAAGGGATTACGCATATTATAAAAATATGTAATTTCTTAAATAATTCGTTAACATCATATAGTGTAAAAATTCTACAAAAGATATTATCTTTAGATTTCATAAAAACTGAGACTATCCATAAACGATAGAACTATTAAACATAATTATATTGTGCTTTAATTAACAAATGTGAAACTTTTTATCAGTGTTTTATCTATGTTTGAAATATCGAAGAATTTTATCTCCATTTTTTTCTAAGAAGCTAAACTTTTCTAAGAAGCTTCTAAGAGGTTAATATTCTTTTCTATAATTTTGTTAATTGTAGCACATAAAACGATAATTTTATACGAAAAAAAGAAAAAATATAGAAACAATTGTGAATATAAAAGAAAAAATAGACGTGATCAAATATATAACTTTTTAGAAGCCCCATAATAATTTATTTTCATTCAACATTTGTCTCAAATCCTTCTCACTCACTCTATTGTAAAACACGCAACATTATTATAATATAAGCCTATTAAAATGGCATTCAGTATTTTCTTATAGGAATATTTCATTCGATATATAAAAAAAATATACAATTTCGACTACTCAATAAAATGTTTAGTAATCGCGAATTTGTACTGTCCGAATGCCATTTTAGTGTAATTTACACTTCTCGTGGACTAGTACTACAAAATTGTAGGCCTGCCCATGAAATTCTAATTAAAATATTATGTTAAATTTTTCTAAATTAATATTTGTATGTATGGGATTTATATATATATGTATGTATGTATATGTACACATATATAGTATAAGTATACGTATACGTAACATATATACATATTATATATATGTATCTATATATAGCCAATTCACAGTGCTTGTAACGTGTCACTATACGAAATAGTCGAGATGTATTTCCTTATAAAGCATTGTTGCGTCATCATCTTTTTAATGTAAATATGTTTACATATATAAGATTTTATTCGATTTTACTTCTTCCAAATACTTGATTTTCAATAGTGACAATTATAGTATATAATAACATAACCGAACACATACAATTTACTGATAGTGTTTGTAGAAAGAAATTTCAAAATGTAAAAGTTCTCAGAAATCAATTACCCCAATTATTTCCTACAATATCATCGTTGCAAGCTGTAAATGACTTATACTTACCTGAGGAGTTGCCACTCCTTCGCTAAAAACCCTTAAATTGCACATCATCTTTAGTGCTTATTAGTTTTTCTTACCAAGAGTTTTTTCATATTTCAGCAAGTTAATTTGCTATGTCATTTTAGTAATTATATCGTCTTTTTTGGGCAAGATTCTAGTAATGCAGCAACATTACAATGCGTCTAATTAATAAAACTGGCTTCATGCCAACTTCAAATTGTTTTCTTCATTATAGGTGTATAATTCAAATAATTTAAAATTTACAGTTCTTCCTGTAGAACACAAGTGGATGTACTCAAGCATATCCCATCAACTGGCTACTATATTACATAAATGCTTGGTATACCACCACATTGACGTGATCAATTTACGTGCAAAAGTTTCTTTATACTATATTGAAACTTGTAACATACATACAGAACACACACATAGATGCACGAGCTGATGTAAAAACGCATCTGAATGTACACGTATTAGCGCTGCGAATCATTTGCTGGATACCGCATTCTTCGTACAGCTTTTTTGATCTTTCTTGATACGGGTGGAGGAGCACTGTCATATATAAATATATATATTTATAAAGACAATATACTTATACAGAATGCATTTGATGTTTTTATTAATTCTTTACGGTCGTAGTACTTTTTAACATGGGTATGCTCTTTCGTTAGAAATATTTTCGCTTTTTTTTAGTTCCTCTTTTTCAGTTTCATTTTTTTTTCTTTTTTTAAAGGTTCAAGTCTTATTTTGTAGTTCTTTTCTTTATATTTTAAAACATGTACATTAAAATAAGATAAGCCATGTAGAATTCACTTTTTAAACAAGAATTGTAAACGAACGAGTACTCGTGTACTATATTGTTGTGTATATAGTACTCGTGTCGGGATATTTCCATACTTCGACCGCGAAGAATTAAGAATAATTGTTTTAATACTTACTTAAATGAAATTGGTGCACTGCCACCAGTAAAGTTAAAAGAAGGTGGTGTATTAGGATCGAAAGAAACAGCTGGCGTAGAACTAGGAGGATTGAAATTATATCCTCCAGATGGGGTAGAAGTTGGTTCCTAGATTAAATATTATTGGTTTTTTTAAATTAATATATCAACTTATATTAATTATATATTCGATATTTTGTTTTATAATTGTGCCAATTATTACCATTCTGCCAAAAGCGAAACCTCCAGAGGTTGTTGCAGGTGTTGTATTTCCAAAATTAAATCCTGTATTAGCAGATGAAGAAGTTGAAAAAGTTGATGTTGATTGATTTTGATTATTTTGCAGTCCACCAAAGAGTGGAGTTGCAACTGTTGATTGGCCAAACGCTGGAGTCTCTGGTTTTGGTGCATTGAAAGTAAAGGTGCTTCCTGTATTAGTTTGTGCTGCATTATTAAAACCATTGCCTCCAAACAAATTGTTAGTCTGTTGTGTATTTGAACTGCTACCAAATGTGAATAATTGTTTTGGAGCTGATTCAGCAGGATTATTATTTGCTGAAAAATTAAATCCAGTTCCTGGTTGTGCTGCTGTTTGATTAGATGCTGCACCAAAAGTAAATAAGCTTGAATTTGATACATTGTTATCATTTGGCTTTGTTGTTGAAAAAATATTAGGTGCCGAAGTACCACCAAAGTTTGAACTATTGTTATTCCCAAAAACAGGAGCTGATGAACCAAATAAAACAGCATTATTTGTTTGTGAGCCAAATGCTGGTGTTGCTACTGCTGCTGGTGTACTAAATACAGGAGTTGTTTTTTCCGTATTTCCAAATACAGACATTTTGTTTTCAGATGTTCCAAAAATAGATTTGTTTTCAGAATTTCCAAATACTGGTACTTTAGTTTCTGATGTTCCAAATAAGGGTGATTTATTTTCTCCTGTAGCAAAGGTTGACGTACTAGTTTCTCCTGTACCAAATGCAACTGTTGTTTTTACATCAACATTGTTAAATAATGGCATCGTCTTAGATACACTTGTAAAGATCTGTGGTGCTATTGGCGTTGCTTCTACTGTAGTACTAGTTGTTGGTGGACCAGAGGTTCCTACAGATTCGTTTGTACCAAAAGAAAATGTAGGTAAAGTAGAAGTAACATTTGATGATGACGTCGTTGCTATTTGTCCAAAAGTAGGAGTAGTTGTGGTTTGTGTGACTGTTTTTGCATCAGTAAATGTAAAGGAATGTTGACTATAAGTTGGAAGACATGTAGTTGCTGGTACTAATACACTACTGCTAACTGGTATAGTACTTGAAGCAGTAAATGAAAATGTAGAATTAGGCGGATTTTCCAAAATATTATTTTGAGAAGTCGTTGCTACTAAGGAAGTATTATCATAAATTTTTGATGTAAATGATGACTCTGTAGTACTTGTGGTTGGTTCAACAGTGTCTTTTGTGATATTTCCTAAAACAGATTTTTGATCTTCTTTCTTTTCTGAAATATTCACTTCTGTTTTACTTGTTCCAAAAGTAAAGGGAGTTGAAGCTGAAGTTACAGCTAATTGTTGTTGTTCAGATAACAATGTTGAATTTTCATTTTTGGGTACATTAAAAGAAAAGGATGTATTTGTTTCTTTATCTGATTCAGTTGATTTATTGCTTATGGTAGTCTTGTCGCTCTTTGCATTAAACTGAAATCCTACATTGCATACTGATGTTTTTGGGCCAGCATTCGAAGTATTAATATTTATATCTGCCTTAGATATGTCATTTTTGTCACTTTTGGGAATACCAAATGTAAACTTTCCAGTATCGGTTTGTTGAGTACTACCAAATTTAAAATTATTTATAGATGAATCTCCGGATTTATTTGGATTGTCAGCTTTGTCAATGCCAAATTTGAAATTGCTTGAACCAGCAGGGATACCAAAATTAAATTTCATATTTGAACTTGTACTCGTTGTAGATTCCTTTGGTTTTGCACTTCCAGGTTTTACACTACCACAAGAAACACATTCCAAGTTTTCTGCTTTATTTTGTAACATACAAGTATCACAAGACCAAGAACCTTCAGGTTTTTTAAATTTATCTCCAAAACCACTTGCTGGTAGCTTCTGTACTTCATTAGTTTTATCACAATTAGCACTTGGTTTAGTAGTATTACAGCAAGGGCAAATTGTAACAGAATCAGCATTTCTAACCATACAAGATGGACATTCCCATGAATCTTTGCTTGGCTTAAATTTCTCCATTATTTCTGAATTAGATGATTGCAAAGTATTTGAGCTTGTTGTATTCATTTCTTGAGTGGAAACAATTGCTTGTATATTTGTATTTTTATTTTTCTTTTCCCTTGCTTTTTTTAATAAATTTGGTTGAGATGCTTTACAGCAAGGACATGTAATAATATTAGCATCATTTCTCAGCATACAGCCTGGGCACTCCCACGAACCTTCAGCATAACCCTTATTCATTAACTCAGATTGTGATATGCCTGTTGGAGATGTATTCGTTTGATTTAAATTCCTTCTTTGTGGTGCATTGCAAGAAACACATCTAATGTCAGTTAACTTATTTGATGTAGAACAAGACATACAATCCCATTTAATATTGCTAATTTTGAAATGAGATCCAAAGCAATCAGTCTCAGTTGTTTTTGCTTCTACAATGTTGCTTGAAGTTGGTGGAGATATTGTAGTTTGCACATTGATATTTGGTCTTAAAGCTTTACAGGCAAAACATCGTGTTTCAGAATTAATATTTCGAATTAAACATTCATCACATTCCCATATATCTAATACTTTTTGTTTTGTATCTTTGATTAGATTTTCAGGTTTTTTAACAGTTGAACTATTCATTTCTTCACTGGCAGAAACAATAGGATTTTCATCAGAAGTAGCTTTTTCAATATTTGTATTTAAAGATGACTTCGCCTTATTCAATGAAGATACTTTCTCTAAAGATTTATTACATAGTATATCCACGACACTACCTGTTTTCAAATCACTAGCAACTTTAACTCCTATTTGGCTACTATTATCGTGTTTTCCTTTGTCTTTAGGTCTAGGAGCTGTAGATGAACCAGACCAGATAAAATTTGATGTTACCATAGACCCACTATTGTTATTTGATGTATTAACCAAAGAATCACTCAAATGATTTTCAGCATTAATTGGACTACTAAACGTGAAATTATTAATAGATTGTAAATTTTGAGTTGGATTTGTGACTTTAATTGGACTGGCAAATTTGAAATTATCTTCTTTCCTTGAAAGATTTTTAGTTGTTGCTTGAGGTAATGTAAAATTAAAATTGGGTAAAGAAGATATTGGTAGAGGTACACTTGGTAAATTAACTATTTCAATAGTATCTTCTTCATTTAAATTTGTTTTAGCTGTTGCCTTGAGTTTTCCATTATGTTTCGTATTTTCATTTTCATCAGATCTAAAGGAAGAAAATTAGTTTAAATAAAATATATGCTTTACATTCTGATATTAAAATTTGGAAGTTACTAAAATTTAATCATATAATGCCGACCTAAGTATAAAAACTTACCCTAGACGATATTCTTGAGTAGGAGGCGGAGGCACACTATGAGCAGAAACAATTTTTCGTGCTGCTACTGTTGTGTCTTGCAATTTTTCACGTCTTCTTATCTTAATTATAGCGGGTACAGTTGGCACAATTAATTCTCGCGTTGGAGGTCGTAATCCTACACGAGCAGATGGAGATTCATTTTCTTCTCGCTGACGTTTTTTACTAACTGAAGACGGAGTAATATTTGTGCTTTTTAATGGAATTTTCTTAGCATCTGATATAGGCGAAGAAAAGTGTTCCAGAGCTTCCAGTATTTTTCTTGCAGTTTGACTCATACCTGATGGGTCAACCGTAGTATTTGAAGGTTTGACTTGGACACTTGGTCTCTTTGGAACTTTAAGCTGAATCTAAAATTATAAAACTCATGTTATTGAAAATATATAAAAAAAAAAAAATATAACATACATACATCAGTCGTATTGAGTAAAAGAGACTTTGCTTGATTTCGTTTATACAATTCAACTGCATTTGCTCCTCCGAAGGTGGTATTTCCACTATAAAAAGGTGACAACAAACGAGATGCACGATCCAGCGTGTTGGTCATGACAGATGCATTAAAACTTGGCCTATGATTACTTAAAGTATCACGGGGATTGCTGTCTACAAACAGTGTCCTTGGCGACTGTAAATGATTAGCTGAAATAAAAACATAGCCTAAGTCCTTATGTAATATCATAAAATAATTAACAAAGATAAGCATGAATTTCTCTTACTAAATGTTAATTTCTCATCTATAAAGCGTTTCCTATTAACAAATGGTGAATTATAAACGTCATGAGAAGGAGCTTCTTGTCGACTGGTTTGCGGTATAAGAGAGCTGCAACCACTAGTGCTCTCGCTTGATTCTGAATTATCATCCATTCCATTTGCTGTACCATTATTTGATGTTGGAATTAGGAGATTTAAATCAGACCTTTGTGTAGTTACCGGTCTGCTATCTAATTGTGTGGTAGGTGTAGAACATATTAAATGACCTATCCCACTGGGTCCAGCCATAGTAGGTTTCAGAAAATCATCTCTCTATAAATTTTATATTTATAGTTGTCTTTGATCATTTAAATACCATAATTATTAACTCTCTAATTTATTTTACCGTATCATTTTGCACTGAATATTTTCCTCTAGAAACTTTAGTTTTATTATTTGATGTTATAACATTTGATCGAACAGAAAATGTTCCAGGTGGATGGATAATATCTGTACGAATTCGTGGTCGTTTTGATGGTGGAGGTTTTTCTATATCCTCTTCTGGTTCTGTTTCTTCAAGGTTTTCAGTATCATTTGAAATATCTCCATTTCCTTGAGACGTATTGAACCATTTACTGATCCATAATGGTTGGGGTATAAAGTCTGTTACTTTAGTAGCAACTTTCTTAACAAATGACTAAAAAGAACAAATATAATGTTAAGGCAGTATTATAAGGAATGTAGAAGTAATGTAAGGAACGGAAGAAAACATATATATATATTTTTTATCATAAATACAATTTAGAACATACACTAATTTGTAATTTCAAAAAAGATATTAAAAAATTAAAAAAATAGGTTTATATAAAAATAATTCACAGAAATAAATAGCAATAACATATATAATAGATCTTTTTCATAACAAATCCAAGAAGTATAATGATTTTAGATGTTCCTTCCATACTTTATATTATGCTATAATTATTCTCTACATTGATATCAAATAGATAAAACTATTTTATAATCTTGATAAGATTTTACTTTATATTTTTTATAAGACTAATGTCATGAATATGTGTGTGTACCACTTTATAATACTTTTATAACTTATTAAACTTGTAGATACTTACAGCTACTAAAATGGTTAATTTTATGTTAAATTTATAATATTGTAACGAGCGACATTATAGCAGAGTATATATTTCTATATTCATTAGAGATCTTTTTTATCTTGTATTATTTCGATTTATAATATAAAATAAGAGAATGTAAATGTTATTTTGTATTAATTATACCGAATTGCTATACGTATTATGTCGGAATGTGATATAATTATAATGAAAATTAATAAAAACTATCTGTGGAATATCGAAAGATAACACGGATTCATGACGACGCTACACGTGAAAACGAATACTTTAGAACATTTACATTCGATAAAACAATTTCATTGAATTTGGAAGAGAAAAGTAAAAAATATGTAATATTAGATGTTATTCAAGAGCCTTCTTGAAGTCCTCTATATTTTTCAGAATACGAGAAGATGTCAAGGTTACTTGTCGCTTCCAAAGCGATAGGTCTTACGCTAAAGCACGCAATCGCGCATAAGAGTCGTAAGAAAGATTGAGGTTACTGGCAAGACTCACATAAACGTGACATCGGGATCTCATGGGAACGCATCCCAGGAAAAGGGTGGTCGCACAGGACGCATTATACGGAAGGAACGGTATTCGGGAGTAGTTATCCGTTGGTCGTTCTAATTTCGGTACAAAGGCGCGAAGGACCGTTGAAAGGAACGCAGGTTCGTTTCTCTCGCGGGCAAGTCGTGCCAATATGACTCTACTCACGTTGTTCGTATCGTAAGGCTTCGTATTGTGCGACGATGATCGTCTCGAAGATAAATTCCCGCTACTCTTAGCCATCTTTGCTGCCGTTTCTCCTTCTTTTATGGATCCAGCAGCACAAGTACTGATGATTTCGACTGTCGCATCCCAAAAATTGTCACTGAACCACTATCTCGGAGACTGTGAGCCACGAGCGAAAATATGGCCGCTCTGAAAACCGCCACCAGGGCGCCAGAGATTTCTCACAAATACGCGCTCTGTGCGCCTGCCCACGTGACGCAATACTTATGCGTCGTCCGTCGATCACGCCAAGTATGTTCTAAAATACACCTATCGCTACCGATTTTATATATGATATTTCTTTCCATAGAAACCTTCTTTACGAAAATGTAGAGAAACGTTACTTTTTGAAAAAAAACATGTTACATTTACTCATTTTCTTTTTTTCACGCCATAACAAAGATATTTATTTATTTTAGATAATTATTGTTCCACTACGATAATAATTGAATATATTATAATTCATGATTGGAATTAAGTTGCAAAATTACGTTATGTAAAAATTCTGATGTTTTTGTTCAATAATCGAAAATAATCGAAAAATATTAACAACCAATCATATTTGACTACTCTTCTAATCGATACTGTCGATATCTCGAAGTAATCGAATACTTCTAGGTTTTCCTGTTCTTCTTATAAAATAGTCGTGTTTAATAATTATTTCCAACGTTTTTCTATGTTGCTTATAAAAAATTTTTATTTTATAATTATTTTATCTATAAAAACATTGATTTTTTTCGCAAGAAAATATAACAATTTGCGCTTTAAAATTTAACTACAGTTCCTATTATAACGTAACAATGCACTTTATCCGTGTTGACAGCGTGCTCTAGTGGTCGTTTGTAGTTACTTGCTATATTTTCAATCGTAAAGAAACGTAAAATGTAAAATAAATTTTGTCAAATTGATACAACGTTGTAAAAGAAAAATACGTTAAGTATCAAATTGTATGAAGCAAAGGAATTTTTTTCATGATAGTAACAACTATATTAATTACAACGAAACAAATAGATTATTACCTAAATATTTCACATGATCATAATATTTAGAAGCCTACTTCGACATTTTATAATTCTATAAACATACGATGAAACCGAATTTTTAATTTTGAAAGTACACAAGTCTTCAAACTATAGTGGTAATATATACCAGGACAATATTTCATGAAATTTATCAAAAGAGAGTTCTCGGCAAAAGGTTAATACATGCACGTAGAAAGTAAATAGAAACCTGAAAAGAAAAGAGGGACGTTTATTAAATTAATAAAAATGAAATCTTCGAATAAGTGAAATTCATAATACGTAAATTAATGATTCATTAATTATTATTTATTATTGAACTTCCAATTCGATTCGGAGAGGAAGATAGTAATAAAGATCGTTGGTTTTTTTTTCCGTAAGCACAAATAACACAAATAACACGAATACAGTTTCACTTTCTCTATACGAGCAGAATTTAGAAGCTGTGAATTGCGCATCCGATTGGTTTCACTTTATGAAGTAGACAGCAAGTGTTATAAGCATTAAACGGATTTGAGGTCGCGCGTATGATCGTCGTCTGGCTACGATTAAGATCGAAACAAACCGGGAAGGAAGGATTTGACACATGGGTGGTTCGCCGTCGAGCCACTTTGATGAACTTTCTTCGTCCGCTTCTTCGATTCGTGACCAACCAAGTATAGCGGAACGCAATTACGCATAGAAAAAGTGGTACAGCGGTAAATCAAACGGTTTAATTCATGCAGATAGAAAAGTATAACGATCGAATATCTCAATGAGTGCTCCGTATTTGTCAATTTCTGTTTTGTCTTCAAATAAACATTGGCAGGATTGTATTTTTAAAAAACGGGTCCCCGATAAATAGTTATTAATCAAATAACAACAAAACTAATTTACATTATATTTAAAAAATAAACATATTTAACATTCACTCGTAATAAAATTCTCATCATTCCTGCTCGTTTTCTTAGTGATCAAAATAGTCTGAATAACCAGAGCATACAGCTGACATCTTCGAACTTGCAGATTGTAGAGAATGAAACTGATAATTTCCTTTTCTTAATGAGAATTCATTAACAAAATGATTATCTCTGCCGATTGAATTTTTTCTTTTTTAATTAAAACCATATTCGTACATAAAACGAAGTATATGTTTTTACTTGCATTTAACTTCTGATATTTTTATTGAATTTGACTTCTGATATATAAAAATTCTTTTTCAGATAAAAGTTTGTACGCTCGCATATAGAATCGATTAAATTTCAATTGATTTCAAGTGACCATCGGTAGAAACATACATACGACGAAGAAGCAATTTGTTCTGGTCGCTTTG
Source organism: Vespula pensylvanica (assembly GCF_014466175.1). Classification (NCBI taxonomy): domain Eukaryota; kingdom Metazoa; phylum Arthropoda; class Insecta; order Hymenoptera; family Vespidae; genus Vespula; species Vespula pensylvanica. The sequence goes on from NC_057686.1 coordinate 8,229,882, forward strand.
ATAGACAAAGAATGGCGAAAAAACGGGGATACTGTATAGCAACTTTCGTGGCAACAGCGATATTCATTCCTTGCGAACCCACAGTCTGCATTCGTTCAGCACGATCGCGGTGTGCCTTCAGACGCGCTCACTTTCTTCGAGTTCCTCCGCAGAATCTCTCTTCAAACGATTGCGAATAAGACAGTTATTATCTCTCAGAATATTAACTCTGCCTCTTTTCTCTCATCAAATTTGAATCGTATCTTTAATGCATCTGCTTCAGATCACAAAGATTTAATAAAATTGTCGAGGATGTATTTCAAGTGCGTATTACAATGAAAACAAAAATAACAATAACAACGGTAAAAACAAGACAACAATAACGATATGTAACGACGAATTTGTATTTATTTCTAATCGATTGAAAGAATCGTTAAACAATTTCACGTACGACGGACATGAATTATTTGCGCGGTGGATTCGTAGCGATTCTTCTTTTCCTCCTCGCGGTGGTCGATTGCGCCATGATGAAAATCATTCGAGACGATCATTTAAGTAAGTTCAGATAAAATTGCGAGTACTTGATTCTTTCTAAAAGAAAATTGTTATAAGAAAGAATTTTGCTACCAAATTTTTCTAGGAAACATTTTTTACTGTTCAATATCATTAATGTTTTGTTAATGTTTTACTTCGTTTCCTTATCTTATATAAGAGAGAAAATAAAAAATTCGATCCTCCTCTGTGAATTAAATTTTGATCGGCCTCGCATGAGAATTCGCAGAAGGTAATTGAGGAAGTACCGAAGTTTTTGAAATAACAGAGTGCGGATGTCCAGCAGCGTCTCATAGACAACCACGATCAACAACTTCTGGGAGGAACAAAGTAACATCCACGACGTCCAATCGACAAACGGCTGTTTCTACGACTGTCTCTACAACGGGACGAATTTTCAATGGAAAACCCAGTAGAAGAGGATCTTGGCCGTGGCAAGTCTCTCTGCAGCTACTACATCCGAAATTAGGTTTTATCGGTCATTGGTGCGGTGGAGTTCTCATCGATCCTAAATGGGTCATTACGGCGGCACATTGTATCCACAAGTTAGCATTCTATTTGAATAATTTGAACGTTTCAAAAACTATAAAAAAAAAACTGGTGTCATCAACCTTCTTTTTGCTCTTAGCGATCTCTTTAATCTTCCAATCGGTGCCTTATGGACGGTTGTAGTCGGAGAATGGGAATTAGATTCCGGTAGTCGTGGATCAGCCAGATTACCCGTCGAACGAGTGATACTTCATGAGAGATTTAATAATTATGTTCACGATATCGGTGAGTATATGTTACATTAGAAAAATGATAATATTTAAACAACGAATGGAATATCAATTAATTAATTATACGAACTTGCGTCAGATTTAGAAGTAAAATAACAGTCACGCGAGTCAGTAAATAGTATACATATACGAGCGAACATTCAACGTGATCGAATAAACAGAAATATGTAGAACACTGATCGTATATTTTTTTATCTTTTTTTAGCTCTAATGAAACTCGCTAGACCAGCGCCTCTTTCCAAGGTAGTGAAGACGATATGTCTTCCGGACGCGGAGGAAAAACTCGCGGACAGCAATTGCGTAGCATCCGGTTGGGGTCGTTATGGACCTTCGCCATCTCTCTCGACTGCGCTCCTCGAGGCTTCGGTGCCATTGTTAAATCTCGAAGAGTGCTTGCACGCTTACGGAAAATCCGTTCCTATTCTTAATGGCCATTTATGTGCTGGACACATCGATGGCTCTTCGGGAAGCTGTGTTGTAAGTATCGACGTATAATTAAAAAGAGCATAATAAATAGAAAAGAAAATCATTTAAGTCAGTTTATTCTTTCTAAAAATAAATCTCCTATTACGTTGTTCCATTTTCCGGCCGAATCGAACCAAGTGCTATTATAATGTCTTTTTTCGATACACTCAAGCAAATTGTACTCTGGCGCCTTTCGTCAAATTAACATTAACTCGGTTGAGATTGGATTATATCGACGTGTAAATAAAATAAGAGATAAGAAAAAAAAAAAAAGAGAAAAACAACGTTAGAAGATAGCATCGAGAAAATGATGTTGCTTTTCCTTCTCGCACTTTCTCTATTTCTGTGTACCGTATGTAATGTTTTTTGTGAAAATACAAACGCAACGATCAGTCTGATCGATCTATCGTCATTAAATGGTCAATTTTAATGATTATGCGACGCGTCAGTCCGCTCGTTTATACTGAATCGAATTTCGCGTCGAGTAATAGAGCATGTTTTATGTTTCGAAAGTGCTAATTCGATTCTGATTAGTCTTCTCTTACGCTTTCACGTAATAAAACCTCGTGGTTACAGCGTGTTTGTGGTATTAATGCCATCAACATAATCGGTAAACGTCGAATCATTTTTAAAATGTTCACTTTACCTTTCTGTTTTTGCATCAGGGAGATTCTGGAGGTCCCCTACAATGCCGTCGTTCAGACGGTGTCTGGCAATTGGCCGGTGTTACTTCTTTTGGTTCTGGATGTGCTAGACCAGGATATCCCGATGTTTACACTAGGATACAACACTATTTGAATTGGATAAGAAACATTATCGACAATGATAGCGACATATAAATTATTATTCATCGTGAATGGATCATATGAAACAAGCTACAATTCATAGATTATACTCAATTATTGCATGTTTGTATATATGCATGTATATATGTATGTGTCATATATGCACAAAGTGAGTCACATAAATTATTAATAGTCAATATCTATAATGTCTACAAGCGGTATTAATAATTTATGTTTTTTACAAATGATTTTCAAAATCTTTGATATAGTCTTTTTAAGATTTTTCGATTTTTACTATCACTACTTAATGAGACAAAACTGCGCCATTCTGAATTTTTGCTAAATATGTTTATATATATATTTTTTTTTAATTTTTCGTCATATTTATAACGTATGATAAAGGAAACATTTGTTATTTGTATAACTTAAAGAAGTATAAAATCCAGTGGGAAACTAAAAAAGGGCAACGAAAGTATTCTCTTCTTAACTTCCGAAGAAAAGCTATTTGCCGGCAAATGGAAAAATTCATCCGTGTACTATTGCGATTGATATTCGTTTCCATACTCGAGACAAGAAGATCTGCATTTATATAGGGTGTATTACGAACTCCCGTTTTCATAGGGACGTTGCGTAACATCAACGTTATATGTGTAATACAATCAAAGTGGTTGCGCTTCTTCGATGAAATTAGAAATATCGATTTATAGCTAGGCGTACGCAGTATAGTCCAAGTATCTACGTACATACATATTATTACATCGAAGTGAATACATTAATTAACCTAATACAAAACACTCAACGCAGGAAAGCCTACGTAAGAGCTTCTACCAATAAAGCTACTCGATGCATCACCTGAAACAAGAAATCGTATTCAGTATTATTGTTTCAACTTGACAATAAGTGTAATTTATTTTTAAGTAACTCTACTACATTCTGTATTTTAATTATTATTATTGTTGTAATATATGTTACATATAGGTATACATGTAAATATATTGTCTTAAAACAAGCAAACGAAAAGCAAGACATTATTATAAAAATAAAATATGATATTGTATATACCTTTTGTTGATATAATTACAAGAAAAAGTTAAAAGCCTATGGTTGAAGGGTGAAGTTTTAACCCTTTGATACTAAGTTTGCAAGTTTAATAACGTAGTTAAATTCTAAGTGTTATCGAACAGTAAATGCATCAGGTGCACGTCAGCTAGCTATTCAATTATTTGATAATATATTAATCGCGTTGTGTTATTTTAAGAATATTGAAAACGTATAGAATAACATTATATTATTTAAATAATCTTATCATGCTCTTTCTGCATTATTTCCATAAGTTTCTTGATTCAAGTACTTGATTAAAATATGCGATCACAAAATGAAATTATTAATCGAACGAATATTATAATAATCAACATAGTAAATTAATATTATATACTATTCCACGTGTTTTAGTCGTATTTATGCGAAACGTGTCACTTATCACACGCACACATACACCAATTTACCAATTACTACTAACTAATTACATTATGTCTTGTTACGTTATCGCACACCTGGTGTTGTCAGTATTAGTTTCATTTACATAGGAAAAATTTATAGAAATACGTTCGGACTAATTAAACGTTATAATGAAACTTTTTTACTACTTAGAGATTCAGCACATGCGTCGTATTTTTAATGCACACTGACAATAAAATAACACTTAACCGAGAACTTAACGTTTAAATAACAACAAAAAACTAATAGCTAATCAAAACAGCTAATCAAATTATTCATGCTAAAGCAAAAAAGCTAATAGCTTCGAAATTTGATATTAAGACAATGTATAAGTAGTCGAGTAGCACAGTGTTACAATCAGGTAGAAATTTCGTCGGAGGCAAACACTAATTTATACCATTAGTTGATTAACTATAGAATTCTTTCCCTAGAGACGATGCAAAAGGGTGTGCCATTTAATATTAACATCCACATCGTACCACTGTCTTTTATAACGTACGAGCTTAATCATAAGAAGTTGCTTTTTTAGAGAAAAATAAATCGTTTTTCATTTTTCTTTTTACTTTATAAAAATATCTAATTTAAATAGACAAGGTATTTGAATATATATTTATCAGGTTCAAAATCACATAGGTATATTCAAATCCATAGATTTATCCCGCGCAAGTCAAAAGTGGATCACGTGACCCTTACTGTACTACGTCATCGTGGTCGCCTGAAAGACAGAAAGGGACGCCAAGGGTAGAATGGGAGCGGCGGGAAGAGGGAGGGTACGAAACCAGCGACGACGCACGAATACACTCCACCTCTCGCGTCCGTGGCGAGCGGTACAGTCGGGAGTGAGAGTGTACGTTCTCAATCAGTAGGACACTTTCATCGAGCTGAGGAAAGTGAGGGAGACCGTCGTTTCTTCGAGAAAACCTAGGTGGGAAAGAAAAAAGAGTGGTTAGAGACGATTAGACGGGGAAAGAGAAGTGAAAGACGAGAATCGCGAGAAGAGAAAGAGTGTTCGGTAGAAAGAAAAAGAGAGGGAGAGAGAGAGCATGGAGAAAGGGAGAGACAGTGTTGCAGTAACGTCGACTCATCGTAAAAACATGTTTCAATTCCAAAAGAGATCGTAGCTTGACTCTATTACTCTCTCTTTCTCTTTCTTCCTTCCCCTTCTCTCCTTTTTTCCTTATTTCCATCGTCTTTCGAATACCTATAGGATTCGAATCGAGGTATATACGCGAGAAAGTAAAGGAGAAACGAGAAATGCGAAGGATAGAGACGCGACATTGACCGCAGAAACAGGCAGGAAAAGGACGCGAAGGAATAGAATCGGTTTCTCATCGTGGAAGGGAAGACAATGATGACGACTGCACGTGCAGACGCGCTCAATACGAAAATGGAAAAGAGAAGGAACGAGAGGGAGACTCGATGAAACGTTTCCTGAAACGGTAGAGAGAAGAACGTCGCCGGGGGAAGCCTTTTATTCCAAAGGGAGTCCCTCGGAAGGGAGAAAACGGACGCGCCGACTACTGCGACACGAAGTAAGAGACGGCGTTGAATGCTTCGATGCTATTAGATTAGATTCTTTTCCGTGATCCGATTAAAATGTTATTTCCTTTATTGATTTTCTTTTCTCGATATCGAGAATTAAAGAGCAACGCGCTTTAAAGGAAAATTCTTTAGGAGAAAAATGGGTGCGTCGAGAAAAAGAGGGTTTAACGAATATCGAATTGATTCAAAATGGCTGCGTCTTTTACAGTCCGCATCGTAACGTAACAGAACGATACGTTTATATTTATGCTTCAGCGGAGTGGAATACGTTGGTAACGATGATTTTTTCGATGCCGGCGATGGACGAATTCAAATCAGGAGAGACGTTAATTCGAACTTTTCGTGTAACCTTCACGCGCTGATTATGCGAACCTTTTTGAACTCGAAGTAATACGGAATGCGGTAGATTGTACAGTACGTTGAACAATACGACGAATTCGTATGATCGTCGAAACGTTTCTTACGATCACATAATATTTTCTTTATATCTATCAGTTAGTAATCTATTTATCATCTTCGCTCGTTTTTCCGCAATTTATTATTTTTCTTCTACAACATGTACATACTATCGCATATACAGGATGAGTCATTCAGTTCGTTAAAAGTCAATATTTCGATGACTAGAAAAAATCTCGAATAAAAGAACTTTCAAGCAAGTTTTATAGATTTTTTTCCTTTTTACATGTAACAATAATATTTCTTTTTCCAATGTGTACCAAGTTGTTATAAATTAGATCATTCGTTCTACATACGATTTACGAATGAAAATTGAGAATTTCTGCCCTTTCCATTAATTAATTTGTTTGTTTGTTCGCTCAAAACGTCTTTATTTCAGGTACGAAAATAGAGTTGAAGATATCAACTGGATGATATAAAAGGACTCTCGCTGGCTGATCAAACATGAACAGAAACAACAACAATAACAATAACAACAATCATAATAATAACAACAATAATAACAATATGTCGTTAACCACACCGCCAGCGATACATGTCGGTCCGATAATAACGCCGGGCTCGAACGAGACCATTTCCATAGTGATACCGTTGTCCGCTCAATTAGCCACTGTTTCCGGACAAAAGGTCGAGAAAGCATCTTGCAAGGATTGTGGCAAGGACGCGAAACAACGTTCGCCAAATGGAGCTGCGCCGCGAATTCGAAACGACAAGACGAAGGGTTGTCCTTATCCCACTTGTACACGATACGGTCGTGCTTTTTCAAGGGCACACGATTTAAAGCGTCACATCGCACGACATGAAATGCGAAAAGAAAAGCTGATGGATGGTGAGAAGGGACAACTGGTCATCGGTTGTCTCGAATACGCAAAGAATCTCGTAAACGATTCTGCTTTGAGAACGAACGAGTCCTTTAAGACGGAAATTCCTCGAGATACGGAAACCAACGTTAGAGCGTACACATGTCCTCGTTGCAAGAAGAGATACTCAGAAGAAAGCAAATTTAAGGCTCATCTCGCTATGCATGACAAGGTAATCATTCTCAAGGTAATCACAGGTGATAAAATTATTTTTAACGTCGTATAAAATTAATATCAATTCGTCCTTGTGATTTTCAAATACATAACTACGAAATTTCAGACAATGGCGAAGAACGTATGCACCCTATGCGGACTACAACTTCAAAACGAAGCCGATATGCAGGAGCATATGAAGCAACACGCGGGTGCTATCTTGCAAACTCAGTCGGCCCAGTCGATGCCACAAAACGAAAAGGAGGATGATTTCCTTCTCGAAGAGATGCTCTTACTGCATAAAAATCCACGAAGAACATCGTCTTCCGATAAAACAGTCGATGTTGCTAGTGGCAAAGTCGCGACTAAAATCAGGTGCGACTACTGTTCGAAGACTTTTAAAACAAAATGGACATTGAGCTCCCACGTAGCCGCACACGAAGGTCGTTACCAGTTTGATTGTGCCCAGTGCGGCAAAAAATTTGTGAGAAAGAGTCATTACGAGGGACACGTACGTTCCCACGAAGCAGCGAGGCCTTACGTATGCGAGCAGTGCGGAAAGACGTTCAAGGAATTGAAACACAGACGCGAACACACCAAAAGAAAGCATCCTGGGAATCAGAGTGCTATACAAAATCTCTTGGATAGCATCAGTCCGTGTGCATCCGAGGAAGTGCCAGTCGATCAGGCTAAATTCACTCTCTTGATGCCGGTGAACTTTACCGCTTAACAATAAGACGTATCGAATGTATTGATTTAAAAGCTTTTTCTCTCGTACGTATATCTAGAGATATGATAGACATTATGTTGAAACCTTTGTTAGTTTTCTGAAGATGCACCGATAAAAAAAATTAGCGTTAACGAGTTTCAATTTCTCATATATGGCGTATTGAACTTTTTTTTTTTACGTAGTCTTTATGTATCTTTTTTTATAGTAGAACCAATGTATTATGTATTACAATGATGAATTACGATGAAAATTATTAAATTATTCTTTCGTTTTGTTTCGTCGGAAATTCTTATACAAAATTTTGTTATCGAAAGAAGACGAATAAATCTTAAACTTGCCTACGATGGAAAAAAGAAAATAACAAATAAATGTAATGTTATTTGCTGTGCACCATTTCTAGAATATTTTAATAAAATTTTAATATCGATGTGTCGACGAAATGCCAGAGTTGCTAACTTTATTACTCGTAATTTTAACGCATCTATAATATCATCCTAATAGAATATGAATATTATCATGTTTACGATTCCTTCGATATTAGGGAATAATTTTATATTTATAGGTAATGGTAGATATTTACAAAGAACCCTGCGACTTGCGTTTTTGTAACACTATATATTTTTAGAAATATTAATTGTGTTTAAACACGATTATAACGAACGAACTATTTCAAGGAACAATTCTTTTGTTTTATTATAACAGGCATTATATGACATTTTAGTTTTTACTAAATTTTCACTCGAATATATTTTAATAATAATATACGAATATACTTCTTTTTTAACGATAAAACGACATATTACGTTGATATGTTTATCTAACGAAATAATGATACTTCGTTGGCTTTATTTGTACAAAATTTGAAACGCAATATCGAAAAAACAAAACTTTATCAGAATTAAGAAGATAGCCTTTATTAGGATTTCTTTTCAAATGAGCCCAAATAAGCGCCGTAGAACGTCATCGAGATGCGAAGAGCAAAAAAATATGCAAAAGCATACGGCTGATGAATGTTTTTACTATCACACTCTGGACACGCTTCCACCAGAAGTTTTAGAAATAGTATTACGTTTATTACCCTTACATGATGTAGCAACTGCAGTTCGTCTAGTGTCCAGGTGGAATATCTAACGAATATTCATTGAAATATAATAAATTCTCACCTTGATAAAAATATGTTGATATAATCACTATCATCATTTATTTATTACTAGGAATAAATAAATATTAATCGATGATCCGATTTTATAATCAGTTATTATATTCGTGTTTTTAAATGTGATTACCGATTAATATTTATACATAATAATAACCAATAAATCAAAAGATCATATGATCTTTTCAGACGTTGTTTGAACGTCGCTACGATAGTTTTGAATGCTTCATTTCTTATTGCTGGTACAAAACTTGAAAATGCAATGAAACATATAGAAACAATGATAATGAAAGTTAAGACAGGTGCTGACCTACTAACCTTCAGCAGAGTATTCAATATCCTAGAAATGGTCATGGCACAATACAAGATGCTCAGAGCTGTAACTTGGAGATATACACATCCTTCAAAACCAGAGAAATTTTCACGACTTTGTTTTTATGCTGGTAGTCTGCTTGATAATTTAAATAGTCTGCTTCATCGTGCTATAAATTGTCCTGTTTCTTTATTGGGGCTCCAACGACCAGATTCTAACATTTTTTTTTTTATATCCGATTGCAAGCGCTTTATGAACTATTTTGAAAAAATTTCTGAATGCAGAGTGAACAGGTAAAAAAAAACTATACTTATATGATAAAAGGCAGAAATATATAAATGAATAAAAGATAAATATACGATACCTTCATTTCCAAATATAAGTTTTATTTTCTATCTAAAAATTTACAAAGTAATTTTATGATTAGATCTGTTTTGGTGTCCGGATGTAAAGCTGTAGATGTTCTAGACTGTCTTGCAGAAGGACGTCAGGTTTTATCATTCAATATATTGTCTAATGAAGGAATCAAAAATGACATTATTAGTATGAAATTAAAATATGTAATAAAACGAGCTTGGTTCACTTGTCTAAAAATTCCAAGTATGCCTGATGAAAATTCTTGGAAAGACCAACAGCGTTTCATGTACCTCAGACTACGTCGTTTAGTTAGCAGTGTGAATGAACATTATTATGAAAACTTACGATATGAACGAGAATTACTTTTACAGGTAACATTTATAATGATATAATATAATGGCTAATATTTTTATTTCTTTATACAATTTTGTATTATTATCTAATTCCAATAATTAGTAATAGCTTTATAAAACTTTATTGAAACTCATAGTTTTTTTCTGTATCTTACATAACTTTCTTTCAATTTACGTAAAAATATAAATATTTTGATAATTCTATACATACAGTATTAAATAAAAGGTTTTATATACAGGAACCATCAATACCACCTCCAAGAATACCACCAGTATCTACATATTCTGGTTATGGAGAATATGGTGGACAATTCTTTTATTATGGGAATATGAATAAATATGCTTATGAGAGCAAAATCAAATCCTTACCAGTAACTGACCATGAAAATGCACAAGATGATATTGAAGAAATTCATGGAACGCCTTGCTTCAATCTCATCATAGCTGTAGAATTGAAATGTTCACTCGAACTGGCACCTTTTACTGTAAGAACTTTATTGCAGTCCAATGAGCTAGAAATATATACAAAAACTCCAAATCGGCCAGAGATTTATTTAAAACTTGATATCATGTGTCCTGCTTCAATGGCTAATAGATTACCAGGAAATTTTACTTGGGAGCTCAATAGTTCTCGTCATATACGTCATTCTTCTTAGTACATTACAAATAAATTTTTTTTAGTATATTATTATAACTCAAAATATAGAAAAATGATTTCTATTACAACTGATGTAATCTTTTGATAAGCAAAAGTTATTAAAAGAATTACTATATAATTTTTATATTTTTGACAATAATTTATTTTATTTTAAATATTAATAAGAATCAAAATTTTTATCATGTTTTATATACTATTATCAAAATTTTGATCACATGTTTATAATTTATTAGAAATTTATTTAAAAAGAATCCTAATGAGATTAAAACCATATACTTATATGCTATATACTAAACTTTATCTACCAATAACATTATTATAATATCTCATTTACTTGTATAAAATTAATAATAATACTCTTTTATGCACATTTTATTCTTTTAAAAATTTTAGTGTTAAAATTATACAAATGTTAATAGAATTAAATTATTTTTGCATTTAAATCATTGAGAAGATATAGATCATATATATATGTATATATATATATATACATACATACATATATATATATATATATATATATATATATATATACATATCATACATACATGCATACATACATACATACATATATACATATAATATAAATGTCTTTACCAATAACATTACAATAATTAAGTAAAATGTATAAATAAAGAACCTAATTAATAAGGAAGAAATAGGGTTTAAACAAAACAGTTAACAAAAAATTACAATTTATAAAGTTTATATGCATTTATACAATATTTTCCAACTTTTTAATTTTTAACACCTAATTGTATATTTTCTGCAAAATCTTCTTCCAAATCTTTCTGTGGTTGCCACATTATATCATTTAGTTTTCTAGCACGATCTTCTAATATACTATATGCAAAATGATTGAGGAGGATTCCTTTAGGAATAGCAATTCCTTGAAATCGATAAATAATTTCGTTATTGTTTGATATTAATTTATGAATTGCAGCAACAGTACAACGTCCTATTATATTTGTATTACTTATCATTGGACCTTTACTAATGTCTATATGATTTCCTACTCTATAAAGAGTAATTTTATTATCAACGCTATGAGCAGCAATATCAGGTATTTGTTCAAATTTAAACGGATTTTCATGAAACATTTCTTTAGCAACATCTTCTGTTGTTTCTAATCTTTCTATAGGTAACCCACTATTTATCAATTTTACAAATAAAGCGGACATTGCTCTTAACTCTGCCTCTGATGGTTTCCAATCAGGTAAATTAATAAATACATCATGTACAAAACTTCCAGATTTTATTACAGGTGTTGGAAAACTATGTAAATGAACTGTTATGTCATCTTTAAAAGCAGTGTCAGCTATAGCACCCAGAATAAAAGAACAAGTTCGCCAAAAAGCATAATTCACTGTACTTATTTTTGGAGTCAACATGCTTAGAAGTTCTAAGTTGCAATTAGATGTTAAAGGTTTATGCATATCCCATGGATTTCCATCGACTAATGCTAAAGCAGATACATTAGTAATACCTTCAGAAATATGTTTTGCGCAATCATGAGGAGTTGAGATATCTTTATTCATAACTAAAACAACTTCCTCTATAGGTGATTGATATTTAACTTCAATTTTTTCTATTCTACCAATAGCAGCTCGCTGGATTTTTTTCTGTTCATCGAAGAGATCATTTCTTCTTTTTTTGGCTTCTGCTTTTGATAATATACTCTTATATCTTGAAGGTATATATGATTGTAACTTCAAATTATTGAAACAAAGACTTCCACATCTACAAAAAATCATAATAAAAATCAAATTATACATTCACAGTTTTTTAATACATTATTAATAACTATAGAAAATATCCATTAAAGAATTAAAAGATTGTTTTGTATATAATGCTTTTACTACTATAATATATTTAAAATACTATACAAACCTTTGAAACATTTTTGAAAATTTTGGAAGGTTAAATGAATGTTTTCATTTGTATCAATCTTTTTATTTTATGTATTTTTTCTTATGTCGGAATGTATAGCTTATTTTTTATGCCGTATAGAGAATATTAAATAATTGTATAAATTATTATTTTATTATTTATTCATAGATCTTGTTGTAAACCGCTAAGCATTTGATCTATTTCCTTATTCAGTAAGTCTTACTCGATTACTTGTAATGGTTATAGATATTTACAAGAAATCTTAGCTATAATATCAAACATAGACTACAATTTCAACTCTGTACTTGCAAAGTCAGATGGCGCTATGAGTACATCGGAATATTGATGCAAATATCAGGACGCGATTAAATATTACATTAAAATTATATATTTAATAAATGAACGGCTGATATTGATAAGTAGAGTGTAATTTATACATCATTTAAATAAAATAAATAATTCGAGAAATTATTGCGCCATCTGACGTTAAAAATACAGAATTAAAATTTTTGGATTTTTAAAAACTTGAAAGTTCTGAAAAGAGTCAATAAGAGAAGTAAGAGGTTATGGATGCCTGATTCACGTGTTCAGTTTCGAGAATATTGTTAAATATTCAGTGATTTTAATTACATTTTGTATACATAATCAATAATATAAGATCATTCTATGACAGGTATATAATAGAAGAAAAGAATCTATATATCTTCTATGTAAGTTTTGTTAAAGTATAAATATAATTTCAGTTATATATTTTCAGTATTTATTAACAAACTAAATATCAGTGTGAAATTATTCTATAATAAATAATTGAATTGATTGTTACAAAAATTGATCGTTTTTAGTTAAATGGGGCGAAAAGCGAAATTCGATAAGACAGTTGTACCTAGTGGAAAAGGTAAAAAGACGAAAAAGCAAGGAGATCCAGTATTTTCTGGATTGGCAGGTACATTAAATTAATTTAATTTAGTCACAGATTTTAAATATTTTAAGTATTAATTTATTTTTATGATTAATATAAAAAATTATTATATATGCCAAATATTACAGTGAAAAATGAAAGCACATTAAGTCATCGTCAAAAACAAAGAGCTAAGAAAAGATTATTAAAGAAGCAAAAATTAAAAGAAAATGCACAAAACATAAAAAAATTCAAAGATATAAAAAATAATATACAAAGTAAAGAAGATATAAAGAAAAATAAAGTTAACACTATTAAAAATAATACTATTGAAGATATAAATAGTAGCAAGGAAATTAATGAAGAAGATGCAATATTCAGTAAAAATGATAAAGTACAAAACAAGCTCAAAAGAAAAATGAAAAACAAACTTTTACCTAAACCTATAAAAGAAAACAATGCAGAGTTTGATAAATCAAAAAATAATAATGTAGAAATTGGTATTGATAATGAACAAGATAATAGAAATAAGAAAATACAAAATAAGAAATTTAAAAAAATGAAAAGCACATCATTGAAAAATACTGTGAATGCAACAAGTATTAATTCAGAATCTAGTTTAGAAGAAAGTAGTGATATGGAAATTGATAGTAAAAGTGAATTATTAAATATATCTAACAAAGAACAGAATAAAAAAATAAACAAAACTAAAAGTAAAACATTAGTTCAGGCTATAGAAACAAAAAATGATCATACAAATTTAAGCAAAGAAAAAAATGATATGAAAAATAATTACAAAAATAAAAGATTTGATAAAAATAATGAAGTACAAAGTAAGAGATTAAAAAACACAAAAAAATTATTAACTAATGATATGGAAGAAGAAACTGATGATGATATGGAATTTAGTGAGGATGAAGAAACTGAAAATATGAATCTTGATGAAGAAGATGATTTATTGCCTATAGAAAAGGCTAATAAAAAGTTAAGAAAGAAACAAGAAATAGAACAGTAAGGAAACAAATTATATATTAATATAAAAAATTAATCACATTTCTATAGGTAAAATATACTTAAATATTTAAATGTAATAGGGAGCTTGCAGAAGCAGAAATGAAAGAAATGGCAACTCAACAAAATATGTTTTCATTTCCAACAGAAGAAGAACTTACAAATGTTACAGACTTGAAAGAAATACAACAACGTATACGAGATGTTATTATGGTATTATCGGATTTTAAAAAATTACGAGAAGAAAATAGGTATATTTCCTAATATGATTCTTCTTATTTGTATTATGATTATTATAACAAAAATAACTACTGCTATATTGTATTTTAGATCACGCTCAGAGTATTTAAATTTGCTTCAACATGATCTGTGCACATACTATAGTTATAATAATTTTCTTTTGGAAAAATTAATGCAGATGTTTCCATTGGATGAGTTACTTGAATTCTTAGAAGCAAGTGAAGTACAAAGGCCTATGACTATTCGTACAAACACACTAAAAACTCGGCGTCGTGACTTGGCAGAAGTAAGTTTGTAAAAAATAATAAATATTTATAATTTTTGTATTTTAATTATTTTATTACTAATTATTTATAACAATTTATTTGCTTCATCAGGCATTGATCAATAGAGGTGTTAATCTAGATCCTATAGGAAAATGGACAAAAGTTGGATTAGTAGTGTATTCATCACAAGTACCAATGGGTGCAACTCCAGAATATTTAGCAGGACATTATATTATTCAGGGCGCATCTAGTTTTCTCCCTGTTATGGCATTAGATCCTAAGGAAAATGAAAGAATTCTAGATATGTGTGCAGCACCAGGAGGAAAATCCTCTCATATTGCTGCACTCATGAAAAATACTGGTATTCTCTTTTCTAATGATGTAAATCAAGAAAGGATAAAAGCTATTGTTGGTAATTTTCATCGACTTGGCATTGTCAATTCTGTTATTTGCAGTTATGATGGAAGAAAATTATCTTCTGTAAGTATAACAAACATATATTAATGCTTGTTATTAATATGTTATTTTTGCATGGCAAAATGTATTGTCCACGTATAATTAATTCAATTGTATATTTCTAGATTATTAAAGGGTTTGATAGAGTGTTACTGGATGCTCCTTGTACTGGGACTGGTGTTGTTGCAAAAGATCCTAGTGTAAAAACTAATAAAGATGAAATAGATGTACAACGTTGTTGTACTTTACAAAGAGAGCTATTACTAGCAGCAATAGATAGTGTAAACGCTAGATCCGAGTCAGGTGGTATTATAGTTTATTCAACATGTTCAGTTCTTCCAGAAGAAAATGAGTGGATTGTTGATTATGCTTTGAAGAAACGTGATGTCAAATTAGTACCTACTGGTTTAGAATTTGGTGCAGATGGTTTTACAAATTATAGACAATATAGGTTTCATCCTTCTCTTAAATTGTCTAAACGATTTTATCCACATGCACACAATATGGATGGATTTTTTGTAGCAAAACTTAAAAAGTTTTCCAATATTATTCCTAAACAAGAACAAATAAAGGAAATACTGGAATGAAAATTATATAAATAATTTAACATTCTTTTCAATTAAAAACATTACCACAATATATATTTAACATTTAAATTAATTTTTAATATTGATATTAAAATATTAATGTAATATAAATTTAAATTAACTTACGTAAAAATGTAAAATGATTTTATAATGTTTATATCGTGCCTTAAGAAAATAGATACATTTAAATATATATATGGATACATTATATATATTTTACATAACATTAAAGAAATAAATTATACAACTTGTTTGTAGAATTGCAATTAAAAGATCAGTTTGCAAATAATATTCTATTGATACATAGTTAAAAGTATCTTTGTTTTTTACAGTTACAAATAAAAATTAATATTTGTTGAAATATACATTTTCTAAATTTTTTAAACATTCGAGATTTATTCAGTGGAAAAATATACTTTTTAACTGTTTGTCACAAAGTCTTTTTACTTCATCTGCAATAGATATTAAGAAATTAGTAACTTTGGAAATATAAAAAGAATAAGTATTTTCTTAGAATATATAGAATAATCTATAACAAAATAAAATCGCGTCTGTGCACACTTTAAAAAGTTTACATACCATCAATCTCTAGAATACTGGCACTCTTTTGCTGTATTACAACAAAAAATTCCCTCAAATTTGATAATTTTCCAATAACCCAATAATCACTTATAGTTTTAATAATGATCTCACCAGCTTCCTTTAACCTGTATAACAAAAAAAAAAAAAAAATATAACTTCAAAAGATCAATTCATAATTTAGAAAATTATTAGGATATAAATTATTAAGGATATAAAATTCTTACCTATTTGTATCATTATATATATCAGTAATAATCCTTAATACTTCAGGAGTAGTTAATACATTAGAACATCTTCTATTGTCTAAATGTATTGTACTTTTGTAAGCAAGATTAAGTTTATTAAAATATAAATATTTTGTAGATGATTCTGGTGTTACTATTACATGTTTTGCACATTGTTCAGCTACACAACTAACTAATGTAGTTAATTGTGGGCCAAGAAAACTATCTAAACTCTTAAAAAAGTCTATTAACAAATTGGTTTTACCTGAAAAAATTGATATATAGATAAATATACCTACATATTCATGTTACTATATATATACATATTTATAAATGATAAATTATAGTATTTATATATATAAAATATTTAAATAATTTAATAAATATTTTCTTTTAAATATGTCATCTTGACCATAGTTTGTTGCTCCTGAATAATCATAATATTTAATTACTGGTATATAATATTATAACATAAGGAATTCGATTTTTCGATTAACTTACTGTCAACAAAGAGACATATTGTAGCACTCAATGCACGATACACAACTAAATATAAAGACACAGGTTTGGTTGAATAATTAATGAAAACTGTGGGAGATTTTCCTACTAAACTTGGTTCATTGATACTGGAAGGTCCAATAATAAACCTGTTGACATAAATGCAAATAATAATGTTTTCTGATACATAATAAAAATTTATACATACTTTCCATAATGAGAACTTGTAAATGGCGATGGAGAATTTCGAGGCATTGATCCTCCATGTAATTCTTTTTCAAGATGAGCTGGTAATAATGTGCTTACTAAATAATTATATACTACTTGCATATCTTCTGGTTCTAATCCACTCCTAAATATATATGAGAAACCATATGACTTTTATTGTATTTGTAGTATAAAACCATTAAAGCATTAAAACTATTTACCATACAACCTGATCATTGTAAAGGAATGCTGTATATTTTACTTGAGAAAACATTGCTTCTACAAGATTCATAAAGCATTGCACTTGTAAAAATGTGATTTTGTCAAGAGGTAAAAATTGTAAACCTTGAAAAACATCCAAAATATCACTGTTATTTAATTTTAGTGATAGCAGGTACTAAAACAAATATCTATAGATAAATGCTTGTAATAATATAAGATTGTAAATATTTGTTATAAATTATATTAATGCACAATACTGCTATATTTAATTCATAAACTATTACTTACTCTTGAAAAGAAATGCTCGAGTTTATGTTTTAATAGAGTTATAGAACCACAATCAGGATCATTGATTATTGTTTCAAAAGAACCCATAAATAATCGAAACATAATATAGGTTTGTTTTAATATAGCTTGACAAACACTACTTGAGACTTCATCATTTTGATATTCCATATATTTGTTACCATCCTTTTCTCTACAGATGTATGGTATACCAACAATCTGTGATAGAAACATAAAATATAGCCTTTGTTTTACATCATTTATACTTATAATTATAATATAAATAAAAAAATTATTTCACAATATCTTACCATTACCATCCAAAAATCTGGTTCTGGTTGATAGTAAATTTGACGGGTTTTATGTGTATGACAATAATCACAAGGTTGTCCAGGATTGAAAGATCTAATTTATCAAATAAAAATAGGTACAAAAGTAATGTAAATTAAATTTTTTTGATAATAATATAACAAACAAAAAATAATGTGATTATACATACTCTGTGAATTTAATAATTGCTTCACTAAGACCTATGTTTTTAATTTGCACATCTAATTCTTTTTCTGGGTAATAATAAAGTATCTTTTTCTCCTCCTATATGAATATGAAAACATTTACAAAAATGATAAAGGTTATGTTTACGTAAGTTCACAATTTAATCTATTTAATTCCTTTTTAAACAAATTTACATTATTATAATTTGGATATTATGAAATATCCTTAATATTCTTAATTATATTGATGTACTCACTTCGCCTTCTTTTTTTGCATATGTTCCATTGAAGATATAAAAGTGCTCCAAAGTAATTTCAGGTTTTGATGTCATTTCGATTAATAGTTAATAACTATAATAATATTAAGAAAGTCTGAACAAAGATCTGACAAATGTACATACACGATTTTCATATGATTTATTTCGTTTCTTATTTACTTGACATGTTAGTCAACAGCTGAAGTAAACATCGTGAATAAATAGATAATAGTATCAGTTTGATGTAAATATTAATAAACACTCTGTTTTAATCAAACCTTTTTCGTGTAGCCATGCTTTAATCGAATAATTTAAACCAATGAAAACAAAAAGGTCTATCGATAAATCGATATATAGCCTAAGAATATATTTTAAGTCGAGTTTCCAATCTTTTTAATCGATATTTTTTCGTGATGTATTTTAATTTTTGAAAATGATTAATATATAAATTGTATATACCCGTATATACATTCTGCGACAAAATAATACAACATTCTTAGATCTTTGGTATTTCGCAAATCCAATAGAATATATAAACATTTCATACGTACTAGCACAAAAGTCATCCTTTCTTCAAAAACATGCGACAAAGCCAGCAATTATTTACACTTTTTTCCCCGAACTGGAATTGTTTATATGAAAAACAAGTACGACAAAGATAGATCGCTAGCGTTGAAAATATAACAATAATAAATTTACGACAGTTAATAGACGAATCTTGAGGTAGTAAGATCTGTGCGTGACTAATTTATATATTATAGTATTTTATTAGAATTAATTAGATATTAAGTTTAGTATCAATCGTAAAATGAGTCTTAAAAAAAAAATTAGATGAAACTGAAAAGAAAACTATTTTAAACTTGATAAAAGAACAGTCGAGTATGTTCAAAATTGTAAAAATTATGAACTGAAGTAGAAACATGATCACAAATTTCATTAAAAAAAATGATAATTACGGAATATTGAAGAATACAGGAAGACCGCATGCTCTTACCGCTCGAGAAACCCATGTCATTCTAAGAATTGCATCCAATTCAATGACTAACGTCACGAGAAATTGCAGAAAAGCAGGTGTAAACACTAATATAAGAAACGTACAACGAATACTGAATAAATCCAAACACATTCAAAGGAAAAAGTTGAAAAGAAAGCCGCCGTTAAAATCATATCATGTAGAGGATAGAACGAAGTTCGTTTGTGAGCACATTAGCTGTAGGAAAAAGTTGCGAAATATCATCTTCACTGACGAAATGTTATTTTATTTGGATGGGCTGAATGGCTAGTCTAAGAAAAAGAGAATTTTTTAATTTAAAATAAAGCGAAATGCAGGTAAGAAAGCATTATGTTATAAGTAGCAATTGGATATTATGGTAATATTAATATAAGATTTATCGATAAAAAAAATGTATAGTGCCATTTACATAAAACTTATACAAGAAGAAATTGAAAAGCATTCTGTCTATATTGCTGGTAAAAAATTCATTTTTCAATAGGACAATCTATCTGCCCAAAGAATTGTTAAAGACTATTTTACAAAAAATAATATAAATGTTTTACAATGGTTATAAAGATCTCCAGATATAAATATAATAAAGAATACTTGGGTAGAATTATTATAAAATGTACAAAAATATAAAAAACAATTTAAATCAGTAAATAAATTGAAGACGATGGTAGAGTAAGAATAGAAAATAATATTTAGAAAATTTATAAAACCTTTATCTAAATTTTTACTTAAACATTTGTTAGAGATCATTAAAAAGAAAGGAAAATAGACAAATTATTAATTATAGATGAATATGTAAGATTAGTGTAATATATTAAATTTTTCATACGAGAATTATTTAATTTGTCTTATTATATTTTTTATATTAACCAATAAACTTGAAAGAAAAGAGGGTAAATAGCAGCTGACTTTTTTGTAAGTCACTAAAGAAAGGATATCCTTTGTATTATTGCATATGAAATGTTTGTTTAGATGAAATGTTGCATTAGATTTCAAAACAACAAAAATCTATGGGTACCCTATCATTTTATCGCAAAGTGTATTGAGGTGCCATATACTGTATATCATATAAATTGTTAATAAAAATTTTTATCTCTAAATTAATTTATAGAAAAATAATAATATAACAATAGTAAATATTTATTACATATCAAGATTAAAAAGTAAATTGTTTTGATATTTAATGAGGATATGTGCATGTATTTATATACATGAAAAAGCACTTACTTATTGATATATTATATTGACCAAGTACATTCATATATTATAATTTATATATATATATATATATGTATATCATAACAATATATATATAACAATGAAATGATGTACATATTATCTCTTTCCCTTTTAAAGAACAAATAAATTTGTTATGTATATTGAATTATTTTGAAAATTAAGTTTATAAGTAATAAGCCTTTTGTTTTACTTAGAACTATGGATGTTACATTAAATTTTATGTAAGCAATCATAAAGGGCATAAAGCTTAAGGACGACAACGTTCCAAGAAGCGTGGATATAAGCACACTTCCCGAATATGATACCTATTTAGTAACCAACAAAGAAATCGTTCCAGACCCAACCCATATCCTCCGTGTGGACATGAACCATATTTTCTCTAAAATCATTAACGAATGTTAAGTCTATGGTTATAAGTAATTATATTGCTATTTTATTTGGTTATTTACCTGATCAGTATACCAATAGTATGGTGAAGGATCTATATTCGCTCGAATATATCCTTCCAACATTTCTTCATAGTTCCAAATACGCATTGAACCACCTACTATTTCACCTACACTTGGTAAAAGAACATCTACAGATTCAGTAAGTTGCTTGTTTTCTGGACAACGCTGCATATAAAATGATTTAATTTCTGTGGGAAAACGACAAAGCATAATAGGCTCATTAATCATGTCTGTCATTTTCCTTTCTGGCATTTCTGGGATATCCTGAAAAATATCATTTAAAATGATATTCATGTTTCTAATCAAATTATCAAAACGTAAAGTTTTATTATACTTCTCCAAATTCGTAGAAAGTTCCATCTTCTTTTGTTATATTGTTAGCTTTCAAAAACTCAATAGCATCGCTATAGTTCATTCGCTTAAATGGTTTTTTAGGCTTTTTAAATTCTGGATTTAATTCTTTAACTAGATAACCAAGAGGAGATTGTAATACACGTTCTACTACATCACAGATCAAATCTTCTACTCGATCGAGCAAGTCATCGAATGTTATAAAAGGACATTCAGCTTCAACATGTGTATACCTACAAGTTCGAATTTCATTTCAAAGCGTACAATATCTACTCGTATAATATTCGTATAATATCTATTTATTATATTATAAATAATAAAATAAAAATAAATTAATTATTATATTTACTCAGCAAGATGTCTTCTTGTCTTTGACTGTTCTGCTCTATATGACTGAGCAATACAATAAACATCTCCCATTGCTGGAATACATGTTTCAAGATAAAGTTGAGAACTTTGAGTTAAATATGCTTCTTCTCTGGAAAAAATATTCTATTTTTATTTATTTTTTATATACAAGTTATCTAAAAATTTCTTCATATTTGTTATATTAATTTACCCAAAGTAGTCTAATTTAAATAAAGTTGAACCACCTTCTACTTGAGTTTGTACCAATGTAGGAGGTGTTACTTCACAATATCCTCTTGCTTTATAGTGATCCCTAAAAGCTTGCGTTAATACAGATCTCATCATCAAAACACGTGCTGTCTATAAAAAAAAATATATTAATAGAAAATTAATAATATAACTTAAAATTATCATTATTACATACATTTTCACCACGAATCATGATATGTCTATTATCTAATTGCACATCGGGAAGAGCTTCTTCATTTAAAATGGAATCAGCACCTCCAGGTGGAGCTTCTCCGATCAATTTCCAATAATCAACACACAATTCATGGCCACCAGGTGCCTATAAATTATGAATATTAAAATTTACATCTTTAATTATTTACTTAATATCAATTATAAGAATATAATACATATATAAGTATATATGAAAGTCATACACTTTTTCCTTCAGGAACACATTTTAAAGTCCCGAATAGTTCTACTGAAGCTTCAGTAGAAAGTGTTAATGCATCATAAGTTTGACATAATTTGTCATTTAATACGCATTGTAAGAAACCTGTTCCATCTCTTAGTGTAATGAACATGAGAGCTTTTCCTATGAACAAACAATTTGATTAGTAACATAATGAAGTTACATTATATAAATAATACACTTTTTTATACCTTGACGTCTCAATCTATGTATCCAACCAAATATTTTAACTCTTTTGTCTCTATAATCTAAAGCTTTAATTATTTTAATTCTTATTGCATCTGGGAAACTCTTATCTTCTTCAATGATAATTTCTTTAGCTTCCTGTAAATTTTTTAGTCTCTTTTCTTCATCTTCTTGTAGTTTTGCTTGCTTTTCCTCATTTTTATATTGCTCTCTTGTCCAAATCTTCTGAATTTTCTTTAATTGGGATTTACTAGCTGGTTCATATCTCTTTTCACTATCTCGTGAATCTTGGTAAATTAATGGGAAAGGCTCTTTACCGGCATGTCTCATCGCTTGTAAAATTGTCTTGAAAGGATTTTGTTCTGTGCCATCTCCAGTTTCATCATTACCATTTTTTTCCGATGTATAAATTTCTCCTAAAGAAGTATAAAGTTTACAAACAAAAGAAATAATATATAATTATACAAATTAATTTTTATTATTATAGTTTATAATTTAAATCTCATTATAAGTATCTTTATTATAAGATTTATCATAAGATTTTATTATAAGATTATTATGAAAGGAATAGATCTATTTGTTAATAAATAATCGAAGTAATAACAATTTGTAATGTTTTACAAAATTGAATCATACCACTAAATACAAGTTATAACCTACCATATACGTACCTAAAGTTAAGTTGGACAATTTTGGCAATGTTTTATCGGGCATGGTAAATGTATTAATTTTGAAAACTTCTGTAAAAGATTTCAAAAATAATTTTATTGTAATTTAATGGATTAAAACATATTTAGATGTATAAGAATACATATGCTCAAGATACTATGTGAAAAGTCTGTTAATCTGCTATTTTAACAATAAGGAATATATATGCAAATTAAATAAAAAAAACTCAACGTGTTAATCACGTCTATGTTGTTTCAACGAAATTACTGTACCTTCTAACGCTTCTGATATCTTTAAATAATTGTATATGCGTATAATAGCGTACTCATACGTAGTATTCACTTGCCGGATCAATCTTCTTATTTCAATATTTCGATAGAACTAGTATAGTGCCATCTTGGGACATAATCAGGCGGTAGTCAATTTTTATCTACAATATCGATTGTAAATAGATTCTATATTAATGTTTTTGCTAAACAATTTTGATCATTCGCCGTTGAATAGCTTATAATAGTTAGTTTATATTTTGAAATAGTTAATCATTTTTTCTAATATCGTTTTTAACAGTGTTACAGATTACTTCTTAGCAGTAGATTAAAATAAATCAAATATTATTTAAATATGTTTACTCGCATAATCACTTGTTGATAATAAGAAAGAGATCAATTGAATCGTAACAATAATTTGTTCTGTATTTGCGTGGGAGCAGGGCAGCCATGATGATTGTGGCATAAAACAAGCTATCATTTCCTTTTTAATTTCATTCCACATTTGAAAATTTTTAACAAGCAATGTTATAAAATTTCTACATACAAAATAATATTTGCAATCACAAATAATGAAATTTCATCCGTTTCAATGAGATTTTTCGAATGATTTTTAGTTTGTAATAAATATACGCTGTTTTCAAAATATGTACTATATATTCAATTAACTATTAAAGCGTATTTATTACTTATGTTATATATTATAATACTTTAATATATAAATAACTGAATAATATTATAAAACTTTAAACGTATTATAAAATTGGAAGAACGAAAATAATTTAAAAATGATTGTTAAAGTGATTGAATGTTTAAAAAATTCCTCAAGTCTTTTCATCGATCTTATTGTCTAAAATAATTATGATAAAAAGTGCTCCAAAAGCATAAAAATCAGATTAAAAAATTAGGTTGATATTATGTCTTATATCCAACATATTAATCTTTTCATTTTTCTCGCTCAACGTACATATTTTCGAGTGTAAAATGCTTTTCCGCATAAGATTGCGATGGACGTCCGGGTGCGTATAAATAAGTAGGTTTGGTTGTTCATTTAGAAGGGCCAGTAGACGTCTTCCAAACATCTATTTTCGCTGGGAACAGGAAGAGATGAGAAAACCTTCTTTCTCTTCTTGTTCTCTTTTTCTTCAGATGAAGCGAGCACAATATAAGTATTTACCTACGACTAAATACGTACGTATATTATATATATATATATATATATATATATATATATATTGCATTTTTTGTGTACATGTTTTTGTATGCAAATTTGTATCATGCATATATAAGTATGATATACATCTGTAATAGGGTACATCCTCTCTCTCTTTTTCAGCAAACTTTTGAATGTGTAAAACATATTCGTATAGATATATTTAATAGATATTTATACTATCGTACATGACTATGCTACTAAAGATATAATATATCTGCTATATATATAGGTATAGAATAAAATGTGTACTAAAAATATTCCTATATATATACACATGTACACGTTCCTTTCCGTGTAGGTCTTCTCCTTCATCTTTTTCTTCGGGCCTTTCGTCGATCAAACGCGCATGCCTATTCACGTTACCACTCCAAGTTGTACATCGCTGTAAATACGAATGCCGAGACGACGTTGCCTACTGAAAATAATCACGAGAGAGAAGGGACGCGATGCAAAGCCGTGTCTTCGTTCGTCGCACATTGCGACGCCACAAAGGCGATCAACGGGCGTCGGCGTCTCCGTAACGGCGATCTCCTTCGATCCTGTTTTTCACATAAAGGCTCTTTTAATATTATCAATAGATATATGTAAGCAACATGTTGCGAATTTTTTGTATGTCGAGAGTGAATCGACAGATTTATTAATATCAGTTGTGATTCCATCGTGATTTTTGATTTTGGTTACAAAAGAAGTTCTCAAGAAGAAAAGTAAAACATTTTTAGGCGTGGCAGATTCGTGGTGCATCAGAGTAATTTCAAAAATAACATTCGAACATATCCGTGAATATTTGTAATCTTTTTATGTTTCTAAGACAAGATGCGATATTCAGGATATTTAAATCGTTACTATTTTTGATAACAAAAAGACTGTTTTACGTAACTATGAGCGATAAACATCCTACGAGGAGGAATTGGATGGAACAAAGAGCTTGTAAATGATCCGATCAACATCAAGAGCCAGCTTTGAAATTCGACTAGTTGATTAAACATTGGAAAGAGTCGAAAGGCGGCGGTGAGACTACACCGAAGGCACCTTTCGGACGTCGGTGATGATTCGCAGATTCATACTGTTCCATCCACACATTGCAAGCATAAACAGTGTCCGAATAAACCAGATTCTAAACTGATTGTAATCATTTGGCACGAGCTTGATCGTTTCTTCGGTTTTGCCAAATATAATTAAAAGAATCGATAAAAGTTTGTGAATCGGAGAAGATTTGGCCAAAAGTCGTTGTTGATTCACGGATCGACGGTACTGAACTCGGATTTCAACGTATGTACATATATATTTTATCAAATTGAAATCGTGTCGTTTGTGCAAAAATGGCGAAGAACGGTAGACCCATAGTTGAAGAATGTAATATTCAAGAATTTGATAAAAGAATGCGAAAGCATAACAGAATCAATAAGAACAAGGAAAGATTCGAGGAAACAAATTTACCGAGTCCACCACCCGATCCTTGGACGTCTCCGAGATGCTCACAAGCCGTTCATAATTTATCCGTAGAACCACCGCAAGAAGAAGACGACATCATTGCTTATTTAGCGGGTATTCGTACACCACCACCGTGCGATAGTCGAAACTCTGATTGTTTATCAAGGAATTCAGCGACATCGACAATGGCTGTGGCGAGTATCTATACGGAGGAATCCTTCGAGCAACTGGACAGGATCTACGAAATGGCGGAGCAGATACTGGAACTCCGCGATCGTAGCTCGAAACTATTCAAACGTGTCAGAGAATTAGAAAGACTAAAGGTATTGAGAACGGCGGATTTGCGTGCGGAGAGAGCAATTTTTGCTAATAAAGACATAAGTAGTGATTTACCAGATGAGGATGCTGGCTTTGCCGAGTCTTTATTGGACGCAATAATATCGAGCAGTCGAGATTCCCAATTTCAAAGACGAAATCCGAGGTCACCGTCTTCTTCGAGACAAAGAAGCCGATCGCTTGCCATGTCTGAACAATCTTTACCACGATCGCCAAATCTGGGTAACCGTTCGGCGCTTGGTATAGAGAAGGCGATCTTCAGGAATGAAAATTCTGGTGTACCGAAAGTCTCTAAATGGACCAGAGTAAAGGCTGCTTTTAAGTGGGAGAGAGCCTGTCCCAATGATATGACAGATTCAAACATCGAACAAACATCAACGACACCGAGCACACCAACTACGAAGTATCTTCGAATTCCAGATATTGCATCTGGGAATTGGTCCTGTACCGGGGAACTCTCAGGACCCTCCACGCCACTCGGCCGACCCTCTTCAGCTTTTTCTTCCAACGAAGATGTATTTGATCGTAAGATTTTTAAAAGCGTATTTTTATGAGAACGATTTAATTTGCGGACTCAAAAGATAAACAATTTTCCTCAAATATTTTGCAAGTCTTTGAGATTTTTTCAAATTAAAAATTTGTTTGTGATAAGAAATTAGTATAAAATTTCTTTCGAATATTTTTTTAATATCTTTTAAATTGTCATTTTTTTTTAGATATATTATTTGTTCTATCTTATAGGTCAGCGAAAATACATATCCGATTCTACTGATCGACGAATATCCCGAGCGAAAGAAATTTCGAAAAGAAACGAATCTACCGTATGCAACAAATCGCCCGAAGATGACATTACCGTGACTATCGATGACGACACCGTACAGAATGCGAGCGAAATACGCGAGGTAAAGGATCTTTTGCCAAATTACGTGTGGAATTTGATATCGTGTACATATGTGTATATAACACTTAACCCACATATAGAAGAGCTAAACGATCAAGGTCTGCTTCATGCAGGTGCATCGTTAAATGTCTTGACGAATTTATGGAGTGAGTCATTAACAACTCGTTTCGTCGTTTATTCATTTTATATGTGTATATATGCACGTGTATATACAATGAATTCCGAAAATATATGTATGTACGCTCTTTGAAATTGAATAAATCCGTTTGATAATAACCAAAAGTCTTGAAAATTGTTAATACGTTTAGAAAAATTAATTAACTCTTTCAAAATATTTTATCGATTCGAAAAGAAGTAGTTATTCATTTTTACAGATCAGATTTACACATACATATTACACATAAATATTTGAAAAAATATCCAATATAAATATCTTTTACAGATATTGGTAATAAAGAAATTCTTTTTCATTTTATCAAAGAATTCCAAGCGTTTGCCAATAAACTTTCGTGAAGTCTGCAAAGGTTCATGTACGCAGAATTTTTCTCTTCCGAGACGTATCGGTCCACGCGCTTGTCGATTTAAAAATACATCGGACAAGCACGCGTGGGGTACGCCCGCATTTTCTGAATATGTTGAACTGACATCGATCGTACTCTTGGCCGTTAACGGTTCAATTTGTTTATCGAACATTGCAGAATAAACGCGTATCTCTTAATGATACATAGGACATTTCCAAGATCATTGGCAAATCTCCAAAGTATCGTATTTACCTTATAAATACGATTTTAATTCTAAACTTGCGTCAAATGTAAATATCGCGAGAACGCTAAGTTATAATTCATTTTATTGTTACTAACGGAAACGTGGAAGTAACGATTTATTTTCAGCATATGCGTAATCAACCTTACCAACACTTCAGTAAAATTTCAATATTTCATCGGACATATTTAAATTTTTCCACGTTTAAATTCTAATTTAATTCTTTCGATTTCCACAGACTAATCAAGAAAAACCACTAATTCGAATCACGACGGAAAGCACTTCTGAACCCCAAGTCAATATATCTAATTCGAAATCTTCATCGAGTTCTGATAAGGATGCAGAAGCTACACTTAAAAAGCCGACACCGACTTTAACTATCACAATACCATCTAGCGAAGAAGAATTCCGAAACGTTTCTTCGCCGGAATCTACTTCGCCACTTCCTTCCAGCACGCTTGACTCCGGTCAAAGTTCACCGCATCAAGTAAAGGCTCGTCAAAGTGGTCAGAATTTGACGGAATTTAAACGACAGGTATACTAAACAAATTAGAAAATGTAAAGATGTACGATTTTCTTTTAAAATTGTTTTATTTCTTCATAAATATTATAGCGATCCATTGTGGAGGAATCGTCGGCTTCAAAAATTCAGAGAATGGATTCTAAATGGAACAAAGTTAGACGGGCTTTTCTATCCAACACTGCTTTCAGTGTCCCACCAAGTCCAGTGAGAGTAATAGCTAGACAATCCTTTCTTCAGGATGGTAAGATTTATTTTCATTCACTTATTAATAAATATTACAAGTTTTTCATTCTTTGCCTTATTCTATACATATCCACAAAATAATTTTGATAAGATAGCACATTATGTCATTGTTTTCTTTTTATTTTTTTAAGCGCAGCTATACAATCATCTAAATATTTAGAGAATGCTTGCATCTCTGAGGAGTGTTCGTTCGTTGCTTCGTTTATCGCTTCTTTATGACATCTCAAAATATTCTTCCGAAGTCTTTTCACTTCGTTCAATTTCATTTGTGCTTCCTTCATTGTTTGCTCTAAAATCTTTCTCGCTTCTTCTATATTTTTTAAAAAACACTTTTTAGAGATCGGAGATGAGTTGTCGTAAAAACACAAAGGAATCAGAGCAGTTGCTTTTTCAATACATCGAGAAGTCTCATTTTGTAGTTCTTCTAAAGTCGTTTCAATTCGTCTGATACTAGGCATTAAGTCACAATATAAAGCAATAAACGTGTTTCTTGCATGATCTTTGAATCGAAGGATTACTATTCGTGTTTCGGACGCGAAAGCAGGATCTAATTGCATCAATTTTTTGAGTCTTCGATCCAAACAGTATGAGATACTTTTCACCCATTGACTTACATCAGTTTTATCCACACTTATTTCTTTCTTTAAAGATTCGATGATTGTTTGCTTTTCTACGTTAACAAATTTAGTTATGCTCTCGATTTGGTTCTTCATGCGTTTGCACGCCTCATTGCATTCCGAGGCTATTGTTTTAATATTGCTCTGAAAGATTAAAGAAATAAAAGTCTATACGTGTATCTAAGTACGCGTAAGAAAGTTAGTCTTACTTCACTCAAAGCATTTGGTTTTGGACAACAGAAATGAAAGAGAGTTTTCTTTGGATATTGTGTGGGAGCTTCTGTATTCTGTTTGCATGTGTCATGTGGTTTCGATTGATCTTTTATATTACACTCCGATGTACTATTTTCCTTAGAAACTAATCTTTTGCCGATAAACTTTATGTAATACAAATACGGTGGGAGTTTTGATGCATCGTTAAAAATTCTACTTGTTGTAGAAACGTAGAATTTATACGGCAGCATGCCAAAATAATATAATCAGGTTAACTTTGTAAAACAAATGGTGTACGCCAGCAGATGTCTAATTATCGACCATGCGTCGGCATGAATAACAAAATATATAATAGTAGTATAATAATATTATTATATGCACATATAAAAGTATGTTATATGTAACGATTAAAAACAATTTAACATATATTATATTTTAGAATCAGAAACACCTAGAGCTCGTAGTTGCAGTGGCAGTGTAGAGGATTTATCTAAGAACTCCTTAATTTCAAACACTCAGCTGGAAACTCGACGAGATTATCAAGCATTGCGCGAAAAGCTTGGAGCTGAATTTCATCAAAAACTAATAGAATGGGAACGATTAAAGAGATCTACGGGAGGCAATACGAGAAGCACTCGAGATGCATTTACTCCCAGCAATGGTATAGTATTTACCTAGTTTAACAAAAAATAATTTACCATTAAACTTATATCAATTTATTGAAAACTCTAAATATGTATACAATTTTGAAGTTTTTTTTTTATTTAAGGAACAACACCAAGCAGTCCTCACGAAAGTTTGCTTTTGGCGGAAGATAGACTAGCTCCAGAATTCAAGAAGAAACTTCAAGAGTGGAAACGGTCGAAGAAAGGACGAAGAGCGAGTGCTTCCACAGAATCCCAACGAGTTAATCGACGACGCTTAACGGATTGGCAGCTCTGGCGGTATCCTTCAAAACCGGAAACGAAAGCTCAGGAAGTGATGGGTCCTCGTCGTAGCTGCGGAAGCGTTGGTAGTACCGGTAGCATTGGAAGCGATAGCAGACTTCACTTGTGTGAGGATTTTGTAAAAAGAATGGAAGCCTGGAGAAGACTTAGTGAGGCATCGAGAAGACCACCATCTGCTCGATTAGGTTTCACCTCCGGTATTGTGGACGAGACAGAATTTCTTGCTTTGGACAGAATTCTCTCAGTTTTTGGAAACATCGAACAGGAAACTCAGCAGGATAGTGATTGGTTTGAACGAAGATCAAAGTAATTGTTAAATGTTTCGTTACATTTAATAAATTTGAAAATTCCTTTAAGAATAATTACGAATTTTTTTCTTCTAGTTTGACCGAAAAATCGCAAAATTTTAAATCTGCTAATGAAATCTTAATCCGGACATCAGTTGGTTCCTATCGCTTCGAAGGTATATCTCAAGAATTTACCAGGAAATTATATGATTGGGAAAAGTTCCGTGGCATATCCCCGAGATCTTCAACATTTCGTTTATTAGGTCCGGCTTATGCATCTCTTATAGAAACGGTGAACGATTCAACGACAACTGACGTCGCAACTACAGCAGGTTGAACTTAATTCTATTTTTTTTAGAGAACATTAAATTCATTCTGTATCTTTCGTTGCCTGATTATAGATGAAGAGGAGGTTTTCCTTGGTGGTATCAAGAGATCTAAATCGCTGGGAAGTGTTGTCGAAGCTAGCGAACGTACGCAACCATTTATTCGTCGTCCTGCTAGTCTATGTTCATTGAACTATTTGACCGAAAAGTTGAAAGGAACAGATTTTATGGCTGATTCCCCAGCACTTGGTAAATAATCCGCATTAAGTGCAATATTCGTTATTCACAGTAGTAAGAATTTACAATAATGATTTCAAACTTATAGTAGGCTCAGAGAGAAGGCCAAATACCTCAGTAGATAGGATCATTGACGACTTTGAACCAGAGGCTGTGATAGTCGATATCGAGGACGTCATCGAAGAAACGGCTAGTCCCTTGAGAAGAGTTCAGCCTCATCAGACTCCAGTTTACTCCGTAGCAGCCAGCGAAACGACTAGTATAGCTGTACCTCTTGGTACGGTGACGTCTAGTCACGAACCATCTCCAGCGATTCTGATGGAAGTCGAAGATGATCCGAACAGAGAACATTGGGAGTCAAGAAACTGGAACTTGAGGACTGATCTTTCCATTCGGAATTCTTCTGTTCCAGGCAATTGGCTTCCATTCTGGGGCGAAAAGACACATTTTTCAGCATACGATAAGACTAACCCAGAGTTTGAAGAAGATCGGCATCGAAGATCAGATCATTGCTACCAACATATTTCCGATCAAAAAACGTGGACGACTGTTGGTTGGAATAAAACAACCAAGTATCCATCTGATCGCTCCTTCGAGTTAACTCAGAACGAGCAATTATTCGATAGTAACGAGGAAGAATATAATTGCATGAATTTGAAGAGGTAAGAGAAAAGCGTAAAGGACATAGAAACGGGAATGTACATATTTCGACATTAATAATTCCTTCTTTTGACTGGAATTGTTATTACGTTGTTGAAACTGGCATTACTTTTACACTCTCGCAGATTTTATATTTTGATTCCAGTGAAGTACGAGGTATTCGTTTTGGGAGAAATAACGATGATAATGCGGACAAAACTTGGATGATGACTGATGAATGTATTGGTAGATATATATTTATCATTAAAATAAAGAAATAATGTAATACGTGTTGTTATTATAATATCTTTTTTAGAAGATACACCTGTATATAATGTGTCCAAATCCGAAGAAATTCCGACTAGAACTACGGGAACTAGAACTATGGGAGAAATGGAAGAACCAATGGTACATTTTATATATATTACGACGTATTTTAATTTTAAGAATATTTTGATTAATTTTATCTTCGGTTTCACATATAAGACAAATTGTCGAAAATCTCATGATAGTGAACAAATTTGTTTAAAAATCTTCCGAGAAGCTAAGTTTTATCATAACGCGATCGAAATTAGCGACCTGTCGGTACAACCAGGAGTTGCCGTACGAGGATAACGAGGAGCAAAGGAGCGAAAGGAAGGAGCTGAAAAGAGACGAGGATGACATTGACGACAAGAACGATGGCAAGAAAGAAATCCCTAATGGAAACAGAAACGAAAGGAATTTAAGCTTCTCTTACCATCATCAATCTGGAGCTGTCGATAATCACACTGTCGATAATCTAGGAAACTTTTCAGGAAGTTCTACTGTATCTTCGAAATCTGAGTCGGGTAGGAATATAAATGTAAAATAAATCAATTCTTAGAGCTTAATCCATTATTGTTTATTATTTATTGTATACAATTAATATAAATTTAATGGTATATATTAAATATACGATATGTGTAATAAATATTTCTCTTTTTTATAAATGAAGATTTCTTTCGGAATAATAATGTTGGTGCAAGTGAAATCTCAAAGGAGGAAAAGGATATTGAAGAAAAGTTCTGCATAGATAACAAAATATTTCCATTACGTCAATACGCTGACTTTAACGCAATGAGATGCTCTCACGATTTTTCTTCCTCCAGTATTATTGAGAATAAATATGGAAACAGTAAAGAAATTCGAAATACAGAAATTTCGAAGGAAGAAGAGATTGCGAGGAAAAATCTGTCACTCGTAAAAGGAATTGAAACAATCCGAAAGACAGACCAGAAAGAATATCGTTCCTTTGAGAGGATTTCAACACCGTTTAAGAATGGTAATCTGGAGTATCGTGAACCAACCATTAGAACGACGCCATTAACTGTATCGACGCATCGCGGAGCACGTTGCGTCGAAAGAATCATCATCAACGAAGAAACTCTAAAGAAGATAGTCGTGCCTACAGCGAGCAGCGACAGTGCGAGCAGCTCGTCGAGATCGAAAAAGGATGAGCCTTCGAATACTTCGAATAATCATTCAGACTTGGATGAAGCTTGTAACGACAACAACAAGCTTCCTGTTGAACTTGGCTCTCACGTTGTAAATCAAAATGTGAATAATGGCATACGAGCGAAACAGAAAGCAGAATCTACTTCTCGAAACGTTTTCATAAAGACCAAACGTATGATATTTTCACCTTTCCGTCGTGCTTCTCATGAAAGAGATATCGATGAATCCACCTTGAATCGAGTGGAAAGACCAAAGAGCAAGAGTAAGAGTAAATCAAGATCGGCATCGCCCAGAACTTCGCGGCATGAAACTGTGCCTCGAACGCCTCTGTCTCTTTCATGGGCCCTTCGATCTTCCTCGAAAGAGCCGGAAACAAAGGACGACGTTCCTTTTGAACGACGTGGAGAGGAAAGGTTCTGGTTTCAAAAATATCACAAGCGTACACGTTCAGGGGAAGAACGTGTTGTTCAGAACAGTAAAATGATAACTGAAAAAGAAGAAAAGAAAATTAGTACCGAAAAGGTGGAAATTAGTACAAGTACGCGTGATAAAGATATTAATAAAGAAGTCGCGTATGTCGAAGAAAAGAAAGTAGTAGAGAAGAAAGATGAGGAACAAAAAAAAGATTATAGAAATCCTATTGACGACGGTTACGAAGAAATTATAGTTCGAGAGACTGAACAGGAGCATCATTTATCTGGTACTTCAATAAATTTTAAATTGTTTTATTTATGCTACACATATATTTACAGTTTTTTAATTAAAAATTTAATTTCTTTAGAAGTACCAATTTTCGGGATACAGGAAGAAGATGAAACAGAACGTTCCACGATAACGGAGGATAAATTGCCTTCAGATCTTGTACACAAATTACGGATCCTTTCAAATGCGGCGGCGAGAAGGGACGGCAGAATTGGTAGTTGTATTGCTACAACAGAGTCACGGAGCTCGAGAATACAACGGGCAAAAGAGGGCTTCCTATCGCGTCGTGGTGGTCCCTTATGTCAATCCATGCTGGAGCCTTTGACACCCGTAACTTCAAATCAAAAGGACGATCCACTTTCCATGGACGATCGCAAAGATTTGACTTTGAATATCGAAAATGTAAATCGTGAAAATACAAATCGGGATCCTTTAGTCGAGTAAGTGGATAACAATACATTTAAAAATCGACATTATGTTATGAACCGATTGCGACGTTCATATATTTGCTATTTTAACAAATGTAAAACTTATTTTAGTTGTCCGACTGAACCGTCATCCGTTTCACGATCACCAACCCTTTCTCAGAACTCGAATTCCAAGTCTGATTTGGTAAAATCTGCTAGCGCCGGAATGATAAACGTCGATCCAGATACTTTTGGTCGACTTGCTAGTAGTAATCGTGGATGTGAATCCTTACCACGAACGATATCGAAGCGAAGAGATTCTGATGGACCCTTAGCAAGAATAGTCAATAAATTAAGATTTTCAAAATTGATGCGAGGTAAGGACAATGAAGATGGAAATATGAGTACGATCTCTACGTTATGTCGGCAAAGTTTACTTATTGACGTTCGTTCCGATCTCGAGGAAAACTATGAAAACGAAGATCAGTCGGACGAAGAAGAGGATGAAAATAGCAAGGAACGTCGGTGAGGCTAAAGCGGTAAGAAGAGGAATCGAGATTTATGATTGACGATGTTTAACGATTCGATGGTGTTCTGTAAATTATAATTAACTATTTTATCAAACAGAAATGAATGAAACGAAGAGTTAAGTATATCTATTCATCTTCATAATCTACTATTTTCATACATTAATGATGCTTAACGAAGAGGAATTTAAATAATAAATGACACGAGATATTTTAGTAGTTCTAGATTTTATTTTAAAAGTATACTGATATGTTGAAAATGTCTTCTTAAGTATTGATTTATCCATATTTAATAATCAATAAGTAATCCTTTCGTTACTGGACGGATTCGTATTCATCATCTTTTGAGAAAAACTATAAAAAGAAATTGAAAATGCAACTCCATGCAAGATCCATGAGAGAAACGATAAAACGAACGCGTGCACAATACAATTACGCGTCCGAGATTGTGAACGATCTAAATAGAGTTTACGAAGCAGTAGAGTAAAAATAGAAAGGGAAAAACAGAAAGAGAGAGAAAGAGAGAGTGATCATTAGCTTGGGTAAACACACGCGTAGGACGATGCAGAGTTCGAGTGCTCGCTGGTGCAACGAGCGGTAAACAAGAATGGCGGCTGAAGAGGGATCCGGTCCTTCCGAGCCGGTGTTCGATTAAATGGGATTAATGTCCCTGGGGCAGTTTCGAGTGGCGAGATACGCGCGTGTCGCGCGCAACCGGCTTTGCCGCGTGTTCCCTCTCCCCTTCCTCTTCCTCCCACTCTGTACCTTTCTCGTCCATTCTTCTCACCCTTGGCTTGCTTCGTCAATCCCCACTTTCCCACCAATTCGACTTCCCTTACTCCTCGATCATTGGATTCTTCTTTCCTCGTGTTTTCGAGTCTGCACTAACGTTCCACCATTTTCTAAGCAAGGAAGAAGAAAGAAAATTAAATGCGTAACTAAGTAATACTGTATAATAAGAAAAAGTATAATGATTGCACGTGAATGAGCCATGAAAATGAATTACATCGATCTAAGACAAAGGCAAATGTGTTCTTCTATAAGTTCTTCGATCTAGTAAGGCGAATTTCATCGATTTTCTGATGAGTAAACAAATCACTCGACAGAGCATGCTAAGATTTATTCACGCGTATAATACGCCAATTGTATCCTCCCGTGACATCGGAACCCCAATTGTTTGTGAACTATTTTATTTCAGTATGTTATGACTTTTTTTTGGGCTCCAATAACAATTCAAATGTTTATTGTTAATTAAATCTCTTTTAAATGTAACATTTAACTAGATAAACATTTCACAAAAATTATTTTTAATAATCAGAAGACTTCATTTTTTTCAAGAATTTCTTTAATTACTCCTTTCGAAAAGAAAGCAAATATTTTTTTTCATATAAAACAGTTGTAGTCTCGCATTATATCTTTTTGCCGGTGATCTTGCGATCCTGCTTTTTTTTTTTATTTTGTTCATTTAAAGATTCGACGTACCGGAAATTTTTACAGCTTTGTACAAGGAGAAAAACAATATTTATCGAGCGACTTCCTTAATATAAAGAATGTTTTAGTATCCTGAAAGAATAGAAGGATAACTTTGAAAAGAGAAGAGTATTCCTAAGAAGTAACAAATAGAAAATATGAGAAAAAGAGAAAGAGAGATCCTGGAATCGAAATCAGGATCTTTTACCGATTTATGAGCTTAAAGAATCGGACGCGCGGGATCATGGAGGTGTTGCACAAAAGGCGGTCGTGTTTCTGGTTGCATTCGTTGGGATCGACCTCGCATCTACCTGCGTTTTATAATCCGGAAGTATTCGCGGGAACACGCATCGAAAGTCAAAACTAAATGGGACCGCTGTCATATTGACTAAGCATAAAAGAAGCGTACACGGAAGAATTCTGATTTTGATTTCGATCTCCTTTAGTAGCTTTTCCTTTTGTTCAATAGACTTTCCATTGTAAGGATCATCCTATTGCGTAAGCGCGAACTTAAAAGATGAAAAAAACGACATTGCAAAATCTCACGTCGAGCGTTGAATTGGAAGTTTTTGTGTCGCGAATTACAACAATATTTTTGTGTATTATTTTTCAAGGAAGCTGGCAAACTAATAATAGTGTAATAAAATATTTAACGGAGTATTTAGTACTTAAATGTTAAAGTAAACATTTTTTAGAAAAAGGGTATATGCGAGCCAAGTGCGAAATATGGTAGGTCGTAAAAGAAAAACAAATATAACTTGATAATAGTACGAGAGAATTGAGAAGCTAGCTTTTCAAGTATTCTTTTCTGAAAAAATCAATCGAATGTATTTGATACGACCTAAATAATTCTAAATAAAAACGAAATAATTCTAAATATAGTCAAGCATATCCGATCATCTCCACTTTATTATAGTATTCTTGGAAAAATTAGCGGCATTGTTTGCCATCATTGAAAGATTTTTCGACTAAAATAAAGAAGAAAAAGAAATAGTGGAGAAAGGACAGGGTTCCAGAGATGAAAAAATGTAAATATTTCCAGCGAACAATTAATTATTTAAGGATGTATTTAAGGATGAGCTTTATCACAATATCGCTTTGCGTAAAAGAACGGTAGTTGCTCGTTCGAGCAAGTGACCAGATCGCCAATGTCAAAATACTTCCGTCGATAGAGGGTGGTTTAGCGAGAATAAGAAAGAAAGAGTAGAGACAAAAAGGTTTGGAGTGAGAAGGACGAGAAGACAAACGACGCCGCATCGTTGTCTGATCGTGGAGATTGCTTTATTTGAGAAGCGGTTTAAGTTAAGCACGCTGCACGAGTAGCCCAAAACTCTCCGCAAATACCTAACGTCGTCTCGTCTCGAAGGAGGAGACCGCATTAAGGCGTAACGCATTAAGCATCGGAATAATGTAATCTTGTGGTCGGGATCAAGCGATAAATATAATCGGTCCGTTGAAATTTGTCGGTGGCGCGCATTCGGCCGAATCCCTATCCCCATCACCGCACCTGTGTGTGTGTTCTCTCTTCCTCTTTCTCATTCACCTCTTTAGGAACGTCGGATGTATCTGGTTTTATCGGATGAAGTCGATCGAAAATTTCGATCTCACTTCGCGATATCCGTCTTGCATTTTTAATTCTACTCGATAGGAGTTTTTTTTTCTGTTATCGGCGAGAAAAGTCTTTCGAAGATCGTGAAACATAATGGTCTTCAGAAAGAAAATCGTAAAAACGAGTTATGAACACATAGAAGCAAGAAAAAATTGAATTATAGTGATCTTAAAATTTTTCAATCTTTTAATTTTCTAGTTCAAAACAGTTTCCATTCGATTTCAGCTACGACTCGCACAAAGTTTCGTTTCGCAGTAAACAAGAACAGACAAATCTATAAAGGAAAGAAATGAACAAAAAAAAATGTAAAGAGGAGACGAGCGAAACGATGCGCATCCACTTATACGTTCGGCCGAGTATTACAAAGCGACCGATTCGGTGCACATATAAATCAGTCGACTTCCGACGAGGACGTACAACAAGCCGCTATTCTCTCGCGCGACAAACTCGCGCAGGACTCGCAGAATGTCTTTCTCTTTCTCTTTCTCCCTTTCTTTTTCTCTCCCTCTCTATCTCTATCTCTCTCTCTCTCTCTCTCTCTCTCTCTCTTCCTTCTTTCTTTCTTTCTCTCATGCGGAGTAAGATCGATCGTTCAATTTGAAGCTCACGGCTGTGGGAT
The DNA here is from genome assembly GCF_014466175.1 of Vespula pensylvanica. Classification (NCBI taxonomy): domain Eukaryota; kingdom Metazoa; phylum Arthropoda; class Insecta; order Hymenoptera; family Vespidae; genus Vespula; species Vespula pensylvanica. The sequence continues at coordinate 8,269,336 of NC_057686.1, forward strand.
CGTTGCTAGGCAGGGTGGTCCGATATTCCTGTCGAATGTTTGACGGCCACATCGAGTAGCCCGCTTTATCGGAAATCCACGTTTCAACCTTTGAAGTCAAGTGTAGACTTGCTACGAAAGATCTTTTTGCGATCATTCGCTTGTTCTTTTACAGTGAAAGTATGTATAGATTTTCCTAAAATTAGTTATAATTTCTTGTCAAAACTTGCCTCGTAAATATTTCTAAATCATTTACGGTATAATTCCGATGATCCAAAGATAATTATTGGATATTTTTGTATCGGAGATATAAAAATTTACTCCTTATTCTAAAAATTTCTTCAGGGAAGAAAAAAACAGCGGTAGTTCCATGTAAAAGCAGAATACGAACGACTTCCCGTGTATAACTCATTTGTATGGTATATAACTCATTTGGATGGTAATTTTGAATGCTTTTCAAAATCACGGGTCTATCATTTCGTTTAATTTATATCTTCTGTCGTGTGAAAATACTCATAGACTTCCTAGTGCCGTAAATTTTATCAATACCGTTATCGTTGACCGATGCATTTCGAATTGCAAGAGAAATAGTTCTTAAGTAATTCTATTAATATTAGATTAATAATTAATCAGACGTCAGAAATTCTTGAGATGAATTAGAAACCAATTTTGATTGTATTTTCAAAATAATGAAATATTTACTTAGATCCTAGGTATCCTAAATCTTGTTAGGTAGAGATCCTAGAATATGAGCTTGGTATAATTTGTCGGAATCACGTAAGATCGTGTTACGAAATGACCCTGAAGCTTTTTAGAAGAACGTAGCTTTGTAGATTCGTTTATGCGATAAACACAAGTGTTACTTTGAAAATTTGAATATTTTGAGAAAGAGGGACCTTTTTTGCGAGAGGACCTAAAGAGAGTAGGAAAAAAAAGCGAAAGAGGGAAAGCAAGAGAAAAAAACGAGAGAGAGAGAGAGAGAGAGAGAGAGAGAGAGAGAGAGAGAGAAAGAGAGAGTGAAAAAGGAGTCATCGTCATCGTCGTAGGAAGAGAATACTGCAGGTTCTCAAATTGCGATGAAACCGGGCACCAAAGTGTCGCGCTGGTTTCGAATGACGGCCGGACCACCGATGACGATGATGTTCCTTCTTCATCGAACATCCTTTGACTTTCCTGAAACTCATTAATTTGTATCTGTAAATTTGTTGAAAATTAATTTTCTTCACAAAACTCAGTATTTCGTACTGTGAAATGTTTTTCTTAAATTATTAACAGAGAAAAGGGAAAGTTTAAGAAAATATGAAATCAGTTTATCTGCAAAAATTTTATTCACAAAAATATCACTTTGTTCTTCTTTGTCACTTACCTCAATTACAATAAATTATATGTTACGCTATATAATACAACGTTGAATTAATTTTATTTATCGCATAATTAGTCAGACTATCGTACAAAATATACAAGTTATCGGTGGGTGATAGTATGTACAGAGGATATGATTGATATCTGTAAAAAAAAAAGGTCGGACGCATAATGTTGTGTGCGTGGTCTCGTTTTTAAAAACAATTCATTATCGTTCGATACCCTATTGTTCAAGATAATACTGATATTTTCATTTGTCACAAAGTACATCGATTAATTCGATTGATATTATATTATACCTAATTTGTTAAGGACTCGAGAAGAGATTCAAGATGAAGCAACTCCTGTCAAATGATCGTTATTGTAAAAGATCGTAAAGCGCCGTGATATAAGACTGTGCCATTTGAAGAGTTTCGTATTTGGATAACTGTCTATCATTTCCAAGCGAAGGTAGATAAGCTCTTAACCTGTCGAAAGCTTTGTTAAGATTCTGCATCCGTCTTCTCTCTCTAGCATTGGCAGCTAGTCTTCGTTTCCTAACCGTCGTAGAGCTAACGTATTTGCCTCGTCTCCTTGCATCTCGTCCAGAAGAAGTTGGATTACCAGCTGAATCAGGACCGTCGCTTGTCTCTTCATCGTCTTCGCTATCGGCATCCATTGTTCTGTCCGAAAGACCACTAGAATTGCTGACGACGCTTCCACGACAGGATTGAGCTTTATCGTGTTCAACTTCCCCATCAGCATCCACATCCAACTCTTCTCCAAGATCTACGGTATCCAAGCGCGAGGATCGTGTTTTTCCAATCACGACACAACCAGTACTATTAGCCATTCTTTTGGTTGTATATCTTTGGTCTTCCGTTGCTCCAGACAAAAGACGATAGGAAGAGCCACCAATTATATTAGTTTCTGGTTCTGAAGAAATCGAGAGTGTCGTAGCAGGACTGACGGATCGTACACTCGCCGCAGGACTCGGAGTGTGCCAACCGTCGCTTCTGTTACTTTCATATATCACGCAACGAGGTACAGTCAAAGTGCTCACTGGAGGCAAGCCTGACTTTGTTTTGGTATAGGTCGTGTAACTCGGTAATTCCAAGTACGTACATGATCCGACTTCATCCTCGCGTGGTGGAAACATATAGCCGTAACGAAACATTTCCTGAAGTTCCATCGTACGAGAATCAGTATGATATCACACTGAAAGCTCCTCTTCTCTTTGATCTTAATCGTTTGCACTGTCCCTAGATCTTCTTTCGATAATTGATTCGATCTAATTGAGAGACAGAAGTTCTTCTTTTCTTATTACACTACTTGAAAAAATTGTACCATACGCGAGATCAAAAGGCTTTCCGATAGTCTTAAACGCGTACACGCCGAGACGGCCCTCGGGGTGATTCTGAAGTCTTGTGAAAGCGCGCCAGGGACTTTATGCGTTCGAGGAGCAGGCACCCTTGCAGAGCACGTGCCGCCGAACCAATCGGAGAACGTCCAATATCCCCACCACATTTTTAGTAAGCTCTTAAGTGCGGACCAGGCCCTGTACGCATTCGGATACCGCAACAGGTGGCCCGGCGCCTACGATGGCTACACGAGAAGGGAGGAAAAAGAAAGAGAGATCGTCAGTGTAGGCTTTGCGTTCTCTGGGAAAGTCTATCTACCTCTCTCTCTCTCTTTCTCTTTTTCTGCGTAGAGTGCCATGTCCATCGAGATATTCGTTACTCGTTGCATAGATCGTGTGACTCCTGATGAAATTCTTCGCGTGAAATTCTCACGGTCTATCGATCGTTTTCTCACTTCGATAAAGACGAATCGAATTCTTTGCTTTCGTCAAAAAATAGTAACTCGAATTATTTAATATTAATATCGATGAAATAATAAAAAGCAGATGTTACTAATAGGCTACGAAATTGTAGTGCTTTCAATATATGATTAACTTTACTACTACAATCAGACTTTGGTTTAAATTTCCAAAAACAAAAGCAATAACTTACGAATTGCATATTTTAAAAAATGAAAGGAATAGAAATATTAGTTTCATAGAAAATCTCCGTGTAATTACTTAACGAGTTCTAGTAGCGTAAAAAAAGAAAGAATGCTCATAAATCGGTTAAAATCTGCCTCTGAAGAATTCGGTGCTCACAGGCTGCGACGGTTCGGACCGAGCCACAGGTCCATCTCTTGCGTTCACCGAGCACTCGAGCTCAGCAGAGAAACGAGGATCGTATCTTGCAAAAAGGGTGCAAATACCTTAGGGGCGTAAGGTCCAGTTACATCTTTACTCGCTCAATTAGCGAAAACAGGTAGGATAAAGTTTGCGGCGAGCACGAAGGTGGTCTCGAGGCAACCCGATCTCTCTGTCATTCCCCTTCGAGGGACACAGCCGTCTTGGATTTCGAGATCGTCCGAACGCCGTCCTAAAATTCTTCTTAAGTAGCGGAACGATAATCCTCTACTTAAAAACCTCTCGTACATTTTCGTACACCTTCAACGAGAGCGACTGAACGAGCGCAAGCAACAGCTACGAGCTTCCTACAAAAAGCTCATGCGATTTGTCCACGATAACTGTTCTTTGTTTTTTTTTCTTTTTTCTTTTTTTGCCTTTCTTCGCGAACTTATAACTCTTCCTTGTTCCTTGTCGACTTGGAAAGAGTAAACCTATACAGGTGGTAAAAAGATGTTTCTTAAGAAAAAAAATTAATCGGTCGATTTTATAAAGTTTCTTCTCTCATATCGATCTCGTCGCGAACCTTCGCGAGATCTATCTTCCTGCTTGGACAGGCGTGATACGAAAATCGATCGGTTTCATTTAATATCATCTCGTTTTGAAATAGAATCGTGGCGGAACCAATAATTAGGACCAAAAGACGTAAGTCCCACCGCTTGCCCTTGCCCCGTACAGCTATAACTTCACCCACCTTTCTCGTCTACCTGCGTGCTTCCAAACCGAAACATTCGCTCAACCCGCTCTGTTCTCCGACATGCCGTCGATTTAGCTCGGTCGAATTCATCGGATGGATCCACATTTTCAACATAGATCCTTGGTGCAACCTTTCTAATGTAAGAACGATAAGAACCGAAATGTACATCGGAATAGCATCTTTTTGGAAACTACAAATGTTTCAAAGTAGTCTTTTAGAAATTGTAAAAGTACAACGGAGGATTTATAAAATATACGATACCTACATAACAAGATATAGTCAACAAGATAAATTTCATATATATTCAGTTTGTGAATGTTTTCAAATTCGTCATCGTTAAAAATTCTATTTTTTATATCATATATTACAATCTTTATATATTACAATCTGTGATAGATATAAGATAAACAAATATTTAAGAAGAAAACATATTTTACACAAAGCTTATAGTCAAAATGAAAAGTTGCACTTTCTTAAATTTCGGTCAAAATTGCAAGGAGAAATATAAAGTAAGAAAGGAAAGAAGAAGCCATACGAGATGAGAGAGGAAAGATGCTGGAAGAAAAAAGGATGAGAAGATACTGTCGGAGGCGGCTCGAAACGAGGTGGGTCCAGCCACGGTGATACGCCCTGGGCGTGAGTCCAGTAATTAAATACAAAGTGAACTCATTTGTGGAGCTCGGTGGCAAATAACATGTTAGCCGCCAAGTAGAGCTAATTTATGAGTGCGCCGTATGACGCACCAGCTCTTGGCCCTCCACGAAGTCAATCTTTGCCATTTATATGTTATAAGATCTACATTCTGTTCCATAAATATGCATTCGCCCGATAGAGATGTAATGGCCATCGCGGAAAAATTCTAAATCAGAACGGACTGCCTGGAATTTCAAAGATTAACATTTATTTCTACTTTTCTTTCGTCCTTCATTCTCCTCCTCCTCTTTCTGCTTTCGATCTTCGCTTGACGAATTTACCCATCTCATCAATAATTCATCAGAAGGAACATGCCGATATGGCCCTGAAATACGTGATTTTAAAAACACACGAACACGTCCGACGAGAAATCAAGGAGAATAAGATCAATAGTTCGTGATCGAAAAGGGCTCTCGAATGTTTCTTTAGTCAACAATAAAAATTTTATAAGAACTAGCATACATCGATAATAAGATACATCAGTCCATAAACATCGTTTTAATAACAATATAAAATATTTTATATCAAATTTAATTCTTTATTCTTTAATTTGCAAAAATTAACGAGTCATACATTTCAGGAATAAATTTTGTGCTATCAAAGATAGCAGAATAGATGAGATATGTTGTCAGACACGAGAACAAACCGATTCTCGTTTCATCAGGGCAGTTATAGTTTCTTCCTTGCCGTGTCTACCGTCGTGTCAGACGGCCGAAGAAGAAGAGGACGGAGTCTCGTGGAGGGCCTGTTAAGGAGAATGCGTGCCGCGCTGATTCTCGGAATACAATTATCGCATTATCCGGTTCCGCTTTGAAATTCCTCATTTTGTCCTTCGAGGTGCGGTCCGCCATCGCGGGAGCCATCGTTATACGTTGTTAAAGATCAACAAGCGTGCTACTATGCGATGTTTTCGAATAATCTTTCATCGAAAATGGGAAGAAGAAGAAGAAAGAAAAAGTGAAGAAGAAATGAAAAAGAAGGAAGAAATGAAGAAGAGGAAGAAGAAAGAAGAAATAAAGAAATAAAGAAGAAGAAAGAAGAAATAAAGAAATAAAGAAGAAGAAGAAAGAAGAAGAAATAAAGAAGAAGAAGAAAGAAGAAATAAAGAAGAAGAAGAAAGAAGAAAGAAGAAGAAGAAGAAAGAAGAAGAAGAAGAAGAACAAGAAAGAAGAAGAAGAAGAAGGAAGAAGAAGAAGAAGGAAGAAATGAAGAAGAAGAAACATAGGGTCAGTTTTCGTCCCCCAAGTTTCTTTTCTCTGTGTCTTGTGATGTGAACCTACCAATAAAGGCACGGATAGTAAACAATAAACGGGAGACACGTACAATCTACCGAGATTGATAAATAACAGAGAAGCGAAAGGGAATCTTATTTTCGGCACGAGATACATCCGAAAGGTGTCTAGTCTCGTTTTCAGACCAATATCCCAGTCGCGATTTCGACGTGTCGTTTCAAGACGCTACATATGTATCCCTCCTGCGTGTTTCACAGAACCATAGTTAGGCTAACTATGATAATAACGGACACTTTCGACAGGTGGAAATATATCTCGCGACTATCTTGTGAAAAGGAATTTGTCGATCCTTTTAAATGAGTTACTTTTAAATAGCTAGGTAGATATATTTTCTCTTTACCCATGTAACGAGATACAAATTTGTTGGACCAAACACATCATCAAACCACGTTAGATAATCTAGCAGTAGTTACGATGATATATACATATTTCTTTTTTTTCCTTTAATGTCTCATTACATAAATAGAATTTTTGTTGTCAACGATATTTAGACGGAAGATCATAAATTTTTTAACATCGAATTCTCGAAAAGTTTTTTTTTGTTAAACAATTCTCGAACATATTGGTCTTGCTTGTCTAGCTGTAAGATGATAGCCCAATGTGTCTTTGACATACGATCATCTTACCAATCATGTTTCGATGTTGATCGTAAAAAGTCAGTCTTGCGGTTTCGAAAGAGAGCCACACGCATTCGTCGAAATCATAAAAACCAACAACGTTAGGAAACAACGAATCGTTTGTCGGTTGGTAGGGGTGGTCGATTCGGGACAGAAAAGTCGTAACCTCTTTTAAAGTAGGATAGCTCGTTTGTGAGCTGCTGCTCCATTTCCCTGAAAGCTTCGGACGATTAGCGATTACTACCAGGCTGAAAATGGCATATCGGTATGTGCTCAAATCACTAGGCGGCGACGTGATGCGATCAGACGCGGAGAATGGTGGACAACAACGAACGAAGGGAAAAGAAAATAGTTTCACCGTGAAATAAAGTTATTGTCCATAATCGGTCGCCCTAGCCGGATAAGAGGCGCCGACGGCGATGCGAAGCATTCACTTCGGTGGTCACCACCGGACGTGCTCGCGTTTGGAGACACCAATAGACCTCAATTTTTGGTAATGTACATCTGTTTTTTAACAGCTACCAGGATATTTTTTTGCGCTTTTTCTAGAGAATTTAGTTTCTATATCCACTTCTAACTCACAGTTCGAAATATTTTTATGATTAGAAAAATAATGTAATTAAGGAAACAGGTCTTTAACCGCAGAGAAACGAAATAGAATCCAGTTGTTATAGGAAGCTATTTAAGCAAAGAAGCAGGGTCAATTACACACGACGCGTGGCCACACAAGACTCGGTGATCTAACAATACAAAAAAAGAAGCTAAAAAAGAACTTCAGTGTCGTTACGGACATAATATATGTATTGTAATATAGTAACGATCGTCGTTGGTTAGAACCGCAGAAGGTAGTCGTAATTAACTTAAGCCTAATAGAGCGTTTAGCGTAGGTTAGTTTGGGGTAGGTTCGTCGTATTAGCATAAATCATGGAGTCAAATTCCTGGCGGAGGAAGGAGCGGTAGTTTATCATAGTTTAGAAATGAAGGGGTTACCACTCTGATACACGTCGCTTGTTATTATGATAGTGCTCGAGTCAAATGGGTTTTCCAACATGATTCGACCGACGTTAAAGTCTCTGACGAGACTGCGTATACCTGAACAGTTGAACGTTTCTCAATGGCGCGGAAGCAGCATGATTTACATGGTTAACATGATAGTGAATTCTAGTCATTATTATACTATTACAATGGTCTAATGTACTGCGATTTTTTATTCCATTAGATCGAACTTTCCTTTGGGATGAAGTAATTGACAGTAATATTTAAATAACATTTATTGTAGAAATTCCAATGTCAAAAAATTGATTATATGTTTATTTTTGAAATTACTGAATGATTCTACGTATTTTAAAGCTTCAAAAATAGAATAAAATTCCATGAACAAAAAAATCGTTATTTCTGACGAGTAACGTAATCAAGAAGGTATATTAATACGATAACCATAAAATACTCCGCAAACGTTATCGATCCCAAAATAGCGGGCAACAGGATGCGAAGACTGCTTAATATTCAATATATAACGCAAAAATTGAATATAACGTTACCGGTTGATTGTTTGCGAATTCTGCATGCAAAATTTAATACGCGTGCAAGCGACTTGTGTGGTCCCGCATAATATACAAAGAACTTCGTTCGTTCGTTTGGACCTTAATCTTTCAAAGAACAATTCGATCACAAAACGAGAAGCACTATAGAGTAAAAAAAAAAAAAAGATAAAAAAGAGAAAATGTTCTTCTTATTTCAAAAATTCGCTGCGCGTCATTGAGAAACAAAATTTCACCGATATATACTGTGAGAAAAAGATCTACTCGTATCGTTTCCACGCCCACTGAGAATGTTTCCGAACTCAAAAGAATGGGTCGCGCGTGCTCGCGACAGAGGAAGAAAAGGGAGTTGGAGAAAATCGAAAAATGAAAATAATTTTTCGATTTTTCGATCGGTCAAGCGCTTGGTATCCGTGCGCACGATGAGAGAAGGTTCTGCCGGAAAAGGGTTTCCAATCGACGAGAAAACGCAAAAGGTCGTATCCCAGGATCTCAGGTCGTATCCCAGGATGATGGTACTCTCGCCCAAAACCCATAAAAACGCCCATCGTCTTCTGATTAACGCCGCTTTAGCGTCACGCAGAATTTTCTTTTTTCGTTTCTTCGAAAAATCAAGAAAGGGATAATTAAAAGGATACATGTTTCACTTTTTTTCTTAGATCCTGACGTAGTTTTCATTTTATTACTGTATTTACCAAATCTTAAGTAATTAACATGTATACTTATATAAATTGTTGTAAAGAACTTATAGAAGGATCACTTGTATTCCGCATGACAGATCACATCACTCGAGTTTCGATCCACTCACAATCAGTAGAAAACGAGTCTTATTAGCAGCGGAGACGGGATAAACGGAACTAAACGTTCTAAACGGTGCTCACACGACACAATGCAACAACAGTGATCTCGCACGAATGCAACGAAGAAATATTTTCGAATTTCTCCTTGGCAAAAACGCCGAGTAGCCAGCAATTCGGACTGGCCATAGAAATGCTAACGCACCTTAGAAACTATCAAAAGGACCGCTTTTCGACCAATGATCGATCGTGTCCGAATGGAAGAAACGTTGTATAGCTGGAGCTCGCGTGCCGATGCCGCTCATTGATCCGCGGCATGAGAAAGTTCCAAATTAGTACTATAACGTTTTTACCGTACCTCTCATTTCCTTCCTTCCTTTCTTTCTTCTTCTCCCTTATTCCCCCAAAGGATTCGGAGAACTGACAATATAAGAAGTCTAAAAACAAATTATGTGTTAAAAGCTGATGCGAGTTACGCCGTTGTATCGTAAACGAATATACTTGAATAATTATTTTCTTTTGATAGAATGCGAGGATCGATTAAACGATCTCGCGCGAAAATCTTTTTTAGCCTATACATACTACGATTAAAAATCGGATGTAAATTTTTATACATAGATATTTTCATATCTCTTATAATTATTTTGCTTTAATATAAAATTGGTTAAATAATGTACTAATCAATAACTAATAATAATCTAAGAGTATACATGAGTTACTTCGACAGTAGAAACTGAATAAATCAGATTGCTAATCCGAAACTCATTACTTTTGAATAAAGAACGTATATAATTTGTCAATTATCACTCGTGGTTTCACGGGCGTCTGAAACAGTTTACGCGCGAGCCGCAACATTCATTAGCATAATCCTCGAAAACGTCAAGTGTTCGTACTACGGCCCGCCGCCGGCTCATAATAACAGGTGGTTCGATTGTTAGGAATTAAAGTATCGCCTGGGGTCGACACGCATATAGTAAAAATCGATAATCGATAACCTGGTAGCCGAATAAACGAACGTCTGCACGTAAATCACGAGGAACCAACCGTCATAATGGTTTAGCTTCCATGTTGCGCATTTCTAGATCGTGAAAAAATATCCATAAATTCTTATTGCGTTCACTTTACCGTTAATTCGCAAGAAATAGTATCTATATTATTCCATAAATCGTCTATAACCTTTCAGATTATTCAGCGAAAAATCACTGCATTTGAAATATCCCCTGCAGGGAGAGACTCTTTAAGTCTATTCGTATTACCATAATTACCGGCGAATTGGAAGCGAGCAAACGTTTTACGCCTTACATAAACACGTATAATCATCCAAAAAACGAAAAGTTAAGAAAGCCACGATGGAAAAAAATTAGAAATTATTTAGAAGAAATTATTAGAAGATTCATATTAAATTTCATAATTTCGGATTAATTTTATCCTGAATAAAACTTACTTCACGTGACTTAACGCATACGATCAACTTCGAACGTCGATCGAAGAAGAAGAAAAAAGACAGAGAAGATGACAGGCAGAACACGAGTGTCAAGTAGAGGGGGATAAGATAAAGAGAGAGCGGGACAGAGGTGTGTGCCATAGCTCGCGTGTTCTCAAAGCGTGACCGAAGAAGAAGAGTCCGACGGTTCGGTCGAAGGAGAAGCAACGATCGGAAGCAAGTTAAGGGCGGGGAATCGGAATCGAGGACTGGCAGCACGCGCCAGCCACACGCCTCGAGTCCTCCGGCCGGTTGAGCCGCCCTTCTTCTTCGTTCTCTCTTCGTCCTCCTCCTCTTCCTCCTCCTTCACCTCCTCCTCCTCCTCCTCCTCCTCCTCCTCCTCCTTTTCCTCTTTCTCCTCTTTCTCCTCTACTCTCCGTTCTTCGTTCTTCCTTGCGAACGCATACACCTGGGACAGTTGGCAGGCGAGAGACAAGAGTCCGAATCGTCTACTAGACCGTGTCTTCTTTTCCTTCGCTTCGTACGAGAGAAGTGATGAAGAGAGAAGCAGAGAAAGAGAAAGAAATAGGGAGGGACGTGTACGAATCAAAAAGTTACGTGCGAGAGGAAGGTGCCAGAGAAAAAGAAAAAAGAAGCAAAGAAGAGTGAGAGAGAAAAAGAAAGAGAGAAAGAAAGGTTCCCTAATCGTCGACCTAATCGTACCACCAGCATATCCTTCGAATCGATCCTCAGATTACCGTCTTTCCACGCACGTGCGTTTGATCGAAACTCTTCTCTTTATCTTTCTCTTTCTCTTTTTCTTTCTTTTTCTCTCACTGAAAAAAGGGAAACGTACTATGTACGTAACATAAAGACGTTAATGGCGGAAAGGAAGTCGCGGCGAAGAAGTTTGGTAGATACCTGATTTCCTTGGACGGTAGTTTGCCCGGTCGGTAGATTAAACCCTCAAGGGAGAGCGGGTGCAGCCTGCTGCTAGCCGTATGCTCTCCATATGGCCCGGTCCTCCCTCAAAAAAGCAACCCGTGCAGCTCGAGCTCGCGAGTGCCTTCCATTCACCCTATCGCTTATTAGACTACCTTTGAATCCCTTTGTGACACCCCTTCGATCGCTACTCCGTAAAGAAGTCGCGAAGATCGAACGTCATTGATCTTTCTAGGAAAATAATTAGCCTCGATATCTCGATATAGATTAATAGAATTGACTTGAGCGAACTATGTCTTGCAAATAGTAAATAAGAAATAGCTTCTTTTATTTTCTCATCTAATTCGAACGTTAAAATCGAAACAAAATATTATTTTCTTTCTACAGCAATGAGAATTACAATTTTGTTTGATATATTCGTTATTTCGTATGTTTATTTGTTCGTTTTTGAAATTGAAATTGATGAAGAAGACAAATTCGTTAAGTTCTCACGAAGTTTTTACGATAAAACAGGGGCCTAAACACCGTGCGAAGAAGGCGGAGAGAGGAAGAGAGAAATACAGAGATAGCAAGAGAACCGAATATATCGGAGCCGCCCACATCCGGAGGTTGCAACGGCATTACATCGAACACCTTCGGTATCATGGCACAAAGAGTTTGTTGGTTTTACTCGTACGGCTAACTACGCATTTATCCTGCTCGATCTGGCATTCTATCGTAAATTGAGCGGCAGCCATAAATTCGACAAGCCGTCGGCCAATTTCGGATAAACGCGGCCATGCTCCTCGGTATGGGAAAGACGAACCAAGTTAACGGTTCTCCTTTCGATTCTTTATCAATCTCCATACGAAAGAGAACGTCATTTCGTCAGATGGATTGAATTTTCACTTTGTCCTTGTTTTTCACAATATTGGATAATAATAAAGGAATGAAATCAGAAAATAAAAACACAGATATATACACACATGTATATCTAGACACAAGTGGTTAGAAACCATTTAGACGAAACAAAACTAAAACGGTTCTTAAGATCTGAAAGCAATATCGATCTCCATAAAAATCCACCCTACTGTTTTATATCTCACGAGAAACATACGACATCCTCTTCTGAAAGATTTTTCAAAGTTAATATTAGGAAACTATGTAATAAACGAGTTTCCTTTCCGGTACCCAATCGTCAACCCTAAAAGAAAGCCTCGATTTACATTCGAGCAAGTTCGAAAAGAAAAATTGACTTCCTCGTGAACGTTTTGCTCGTCCTTTCCAAGATAAATAAAAAAAAAAAGGAAAACATGAAGATTTACTCTGTCTTGAGAACACGAAGATCGATGTCTTATCGTTCTCAAGATCCAGATACGGAGGCGACATAGTAAAGGACGACAAGAAGGAGAAAACAAAAGAGTGAGAAGATCTTCGTGAAATGGTACCATAAAATTTCTAGCATTTAGGAACGGGGCAGACTGATCCGATCCGACGATAGGAACGCCTCTACGCGTTGAAATAGGTGCGAAGAAGGTCTTTCGAGACGGCGACACCCAAGATCATCTCCTCTTTTTCTTTCTCGTCCGCTCCTTTTCTCTCTTTCCTTCTCTTGCACAAAAAATTTACCTGACTCTCTTCATCTGTGGACAGTGTACGATCAGATTACGAACGAAAGGGAGACTTGGAGAGAAAAGAGAAATTTACAGATCCTACTTCGTTTAACAGACCATCGACTCTACCGGCACCTTTACGATCCGCGGATCCTTCGTCCTTTCTTTTTTCTTTCTTTTTGTTACTCCCTGAAACATTATACATAGTCAATGAGAGGATGAGATAAACGGCAAGAATTATGCTTGTTCGTTAGATTATTCGCCGTTAACGACTTCCCGTTCCTTGGAAAAAAGAAAAACAAGGGATTTTTTCTTAAGGACTTAAGAGATGGATTGATCGCTATCGACAAGTAAAACACGAAGTAGTCGTGTCGAGGGTAATCAATTGATATATTAAGCTCGTTTCTTGATTCATTGGAATCTTGTACCGACATGCTTTTACATTACCTTTTACATTAGCTTTCTCGATAACTAGCCAAAGTCACGCTTCAGTCATTAACTATGACATGATTTGTTTTTGATTTGTTTGTTTCTCTTTATTGAAGTTATTTAAAAGAGATGATTTATTATCTTATCCATCGAAAGGATAAAAATCACATATATGTATGAATAGAAAATAACAGTGATATTATGTTTAAACGATTAGTACAATCGTTGATATGCTAATATAGTAAATTTCCGAAGAGAACCGCTCATTTGCTCTAACTAATATTAGTGGGCGGTTGAAAGCCGTGGGCGGGCAACATAGTTTTATCACTCTTTCGAGAGGCTTTGTCTTATTGCCGATGGTCAAGACCACCCCGTATTTTAAATTTGGCTTCCAATCTTCCAGGAAAACAATACCTATGTATATACACTTTTCCTTTTTTTATTTTTAGCCGTCCGTCATATAAACGGATGATTCTAATGACATCAGTTTGAGAAGATACCCTAAAATCGCGAAAAGTTCGTTAAAATCAATCTATAGGAAACGTCGTTCATTAGTTTTTTATTATATCAGTTTTTTATTACCATGATTCATGTAGATGAATTTATTGTAATAGCTGAAGGATATTCACCATGAGAGATATCATCCATGAGCGATGATCACATTAGAACGCAAAATAGATTAAGATTTCTAGGATGTCCGCGTTTATCTTGTCTCACTTAATTAATGCTAACGAATGGAAAATAAAAAAGATGAGAACCGAACTATAGCGTTCGTTGTAGGTCTTCCCTCATTAGGACAAAATTTCCTTGAGTTCTCCGTTGTGTGGGCCACCCACAGTTTCGATCGCGGAATCTCTTAATAATAGAAACTATGTAAAAAGTTTAATTTTCATAATGCACAAGTTATTTGTCCAGTAAATAAAGTATTTAGTTATGGTTTAAAGAAGTATAAAAAGACCGAACTAAGGTTCGAGAGAAAGATATCACCGAGTCTGTTCGATCGGACATTAATTTGCTTGTTATCGAAAGAATGAAATCTACGATAGAATCCTCACAGCCGGAGAACGCAGATTTCTATCGACAGATAGGCAGAGATCTATCGGTGGGTTGAATATTCGATCTCATGATACTTAAGAAGCTCGTACGGAACCCATTTGATTAAAAAAAGAAACGATTGGAATTTTCGTTTATCTTCATGCGAAACAGGTGGATCCTTCAAAGAAAAAAAAGTGGTATGCACTGGAGTATTCGAAGATGCATCCTCGTCGAAAATTAGTTTCCTCAAAGGAGCGTCTTATTTTTCAGGAGGTATCGAAGGGGAGCTACGAACTCACGATGTGTGTAATTCGTTCGGTTCTCTTGCGTTACATGCGGACGATTTCACAGCAGTCATTTGCCCTTTCTTTTGTGAAAAGTGGTGCAGAGAACTTTTTTCCCGTTCATCGGAGGGTGATCGTCTCGAAAGAGAAAAAGAGAGATCGTGTAGAGATAGTTGAGATCACCGAAGGACCACCCTGGTATGTACCCTGATGAGAGGAACCATAATGAAAACGGTGTCCGATGTCTCATCGGGAATGTTGACACCTGTAAACGTCGTTAATGTGCTGGACATCAGTAGCAGTAAACATCGTTCTTTCGACTAAACGTACCCCGACGCACTGTCTTATCTGATTCTTAACAATTCAAGATCTTTGTAAACTGTTGGTTGTATCTTCAAAAAAAAAAAAGAAAACATAATATCTAGCTCATAAATAATTTCTTAAGAAGAAAAGAAAAATATCTACTACATGATTAGGATCGAAATAAAAATAAAACAAGTAGAAAATAGATCGAATCAAACATTATACAGCGAAAGATCTATTCAGTCGGTGTAAAAACATTGACGTTTAAAGACACAAAATGAGTGCCAATGCTCGACGTAAAATACATCGAAACTTTTTTAACGGTTGCATTTAACTTGTCGAAGCGATGAGCTTCTTCACGTACCGCACATACGAAACCATTCGTTTTGTAGATCGTTTAGTGTCATACTTTCACGAGTACGATAATGCGCACATTGAGCCATCAAAACAGATATATTGAGGAAGAGGCGGAACAGTTATTACAGACGAATGGTCTTCTCTCTTTCTCGGTTACAAATCAAATAACACTTTACCTTGACCGACAGCCCAAACACATGGCCGCAAACGGAACGCACAAGGTGAATGCACGCGCCGCGCCAGCAATAAATGTAATTTACTTTTTCATAAAGACTTTCACGGGAAAAAATATATTTTTTGTCTTTACATAATATTGGGGATATTATATCTACATATGTCTCTCTATATAGATAATATAATAAGATATAACATATATACATGTTTATATATTATGTGTATATCTAACTAACTACGATTCGATATAACGCAAAGGATGTATTACGAATCATGTCTGACAAGCGACCGGAGGAAGATCTGAGAAAGGGAGAAAATTATCCCGTCAAGATATTAAGACGAAAATAGCAGAGCAACGTCCGCCCACGCTCGCAACTCGTTATAAGCTCGAAGGTGTGCGTCCACGACTTCTTTGACCCCGTGATCCTGTTTTAACACCTTTCGGTATCGTTACATTGTAATCCGGTAATTGCCGACCGGCAGGGGATTGTCATAACGTTAACTGGACTGGTCTCGGTCTATTCGAAAAAGGGCGAACATTTTCTTCATCCTCTTCTTCCACGCATCGTCGATCGTCCAAAAAGAGGCAAAGAAGGAAAGAAGGTGAGATGTTTGTGGTAGCAAGTATCATGACCAACGCGATTATTATCCCAAAGTATGTAATCTCAAGAAGCGTCGATATTACCAATAAAATCTGTGATATTACCGATAGATCTTTACTAAACCATTCGAAACGAAGCAGAATATTTTTGTCAAAAATAGATTCTTAACTTTAACTTTTAGACAAAGAATGTATTTAAATCAAGAGTTATTTAAAATAATAACACACGGATCAAATATTATTAGGAAATACTTAACAAATAAAATATCGTACGAAAATCTAACGAAAATTCTTACGAAAAATTATTCACACGTTGTAAAACTAAATTTTATAAAGAAACGAAAATATTCCATTTTATCGATAACTTTCGTTAACAATATCAAAGGAAACAACGCATCGTAACTAAATGTTCTCTTGATCGATTAATTTGCAATTAAGTCTCGCCACGTGTCTCACACTGCTAGGAGCAGGAAGAACGCATGCACATTGAGCACACGTGAGCCGCAGCACGTGTATGTGGTAACACAGCTGCGAGGATTCACCTCGGAAATGATCCTTTCGCATATCTTCTTTCACGATGCGTAGCTGAGAAAACAAAGTGGCAATTGCAAAGGTATAAAAACCGCAGAGCTTTCATTTTGCTAGAAATTTAACTTACCGTTCGATTTATAAAGGCTTATGTAATTTCTATAATAATTTGAAGAGGAAGAGAGAACAAGGCAAGGTTTTTTGAAATAAATTCGATCTCGAAACTCGATCGAGGCCGTAAATTTCTTCCTCTCCGGATCTCATCAGCGTCTTAAAACAAACAGCTCCACCCTCTTCGACGGGCTATAAGACGCGGCCGATTCGATAATCAAATAACGCCGATTCGATCGGACTGTTGGCTCCGTATAATTAAAGGAGATATAATTAAGGTAGACTCTTTTTTGGGAGAGAGAAAGAGAGAGTGAATGTATTAAGCTATTATTGGTTATTAGCCGCTTTATTAGATTAGGCTATCGAAGAAAAAGGGATGGTACCATGACGGAAAAAGAGGAAATACGTCATCATCCGTGTTAAAGTTTGTAAAGATTTCTCGATAACGAATCAGTAACTATTATAAACTGAAATAGTTTTTTATGTCTCGACTTAAGGATGAAACGATTTAAATGAAATGTGTAACATAAAATCATCTAAAAAAAAAATGAAAATCATTGAATCAAGAATAGCAGCGAAAAGGAATTCTATTCGTCTAAAGAATTGGACTTATACATATATCGAAAAAACGATTGTGGAATATCATTGAGAATGGGTCGAGTAAAAAATAAACGTTCGTAATAGAACGCAGCCCGCGAGAAAGTCTTGCCGCGCGCTACCTCAAGACGCCGATCAGGATCCCTTCGTCAAGATCGATCCTCCGTTGAAAAAGGGCACGAACAGAGAGCCCAGGACCCTTTCTCGCGCTGCTTTTCCTTCGTAAAACGTCCATACGAATTGTCTCGTGAAAGGAGGCCCTATAAAAATGCCCTCGTCGTCGTCGGCGTGTTAGAGAAAAAGAGAGAGAGGGAGCAGGGCCACGAGGCCGTGACTCGAAGCACAACACTCGAGTCGCGACGAGAGATCGATCGATTCTCCTTCGAACTAGAAAGAAGCATACGACCACCTATATATTTAGCATATCCCCTATAACTGACAGCATGTTATTTCACCAACAAATAATACGCAAGGACCATTGTGAATCCGAGCCGAATAAGTGTGTGTAAGAAAAAGAGAGAGAGAGAGAGTGAGCACTCGAGACTCAGAGAGCACCCTTAAACGCTTTTAAATACGCGCGGACGCTGCTTCAGGAGCGAAGAGGAAGAGGAGAAGAGAAAGAGGAGGTGGGCCAAGGAAAAGGTCGATCGGCTGCAATGGCTACGTCAATCTTTTCTCTCTCTCTCTCCCTCTCTCCATCTTTCTCTTTCTTCTTTCTGTTCCTTTGCTACCTGCTAAATTACTATAGCGTCGAGAGACGACGATCGTTCGAGGAATACTTTTCTCTTTGGAGGCTCCAATTATCGCACGGCGTCGATGAGCACACCCGTATCGCGTTGAAGATACGTCGTACATAGGAGAATGGCATCCGGAGCTACTTTTGCCGTCATTCTCCGAAGCTTCTCTATTTTTTCGTTTTCTTTTTTTTATAGCCTATGCTTCTGCCGACTATTAAGTGTTAATCGTTCCGACAGTTAGATCGAGAAGAATTCATCAGTTAGATAGCGATTTTCGTTTTATACAATATATGTTTGTCTTTCTCTTTTCATTATCCATTAAAGTATTTTTCTTTTATATCCCTTCCTCTCTTTTTTTCTTTGTCGTTAAATAGGGTGACTCGTTTATTAGAATTCACGCGACGCTATCGATCAGATTAAAAACAATAGTACGTTGGTTAAATCGCATTGTAAACAAACTGCCATCTACATTAAAGGGTGAGAAAGAGAAAGAAAAGGAGGACCATTGAAGGTGAGGAGAGTAGAAAGAGGGTCATTATCCCTCTCAAATTTCTGCTGCATGCGATGGAGCAGAAGGAGAAGAGTTTAGCCCATCGTTCAACCGTCCCTCACCCTTGCCGTCCATTTGCCCTCTCGCCGTCCCTTCCTTCCTTCCTTTCTTTCTGTCTTCCTTTCTTCCTCTCATCCTTCTTCTCTTTCTCCTCCTTCTCTCCCTTTACCTGCGCTCGTCCTGTCCTCGATCTCACCGCAATCTGCAATTCCCACGATTTCTAACTCGAGACATCCATACGGAATGAGTGCGTGTATTATATGCAAATCCTTAAATATACGAGCATATACATTAGTAATAAATGTATACTATACCTATGAAATAGATAAAGTTTATTTATATTTTAAAAGTATTTACGTACTGCACAAATACTTCACATTGTGACAAAATTTTATTTATTTTCAAGAAAACAAACCTAGGTCAATCGACGGAGTTTAGAAAAATTGAAAAAGTTCAATTGTTAAATAACAAAACTTTCGAAAAAAAAAAAACGTACAAAAATTCATTGATATGCGAAGATATAATGTTCAGTCGATAAAAATGATATCGCTCTATAATCTATGACATCTCGTGGGACACAAGATACTCAGCTCATCGATGTTCTGACATTCTAATCCCTCGAAAGGTGCAATATACTAAACGCTAATCCCACGCAAAAAGATGCTGTTTCGCGTCGCAGCGAACAGGATTATTATTAGTTCTATTTAGCGAACATTTAAAATCGTCAGACACTCGTAATATGCTTTAATCCCAACTCTTTCGCAACATCTCGGTTCATTATTCAGTCGTATATCTCACGAGATTAGGAGAACTCGGCGCCTATTCGTAGTTGAAAACGACTCCCGGGATCTCTTATTGTGATCCAACGATCGTCGATTTTCGTTTTTGTATATATTTAAAGCACCGGCTAACAATAAAAAAAAATAAAAAAAGAAAGGAACAGAAATGAGAAGATGGGCAAACCAGAGTCGACTCGGCTGTCCTGGATCAGGTCAACCGAATACGCGTAAGCCGATTATCGCTGAGAAGCGTAGATGAAGAAACGAGAGGGGAGATGGAAATGGAGACCTCCTTCGACAAAATGTCGCGTCGACGCGTTCGTAAATGTGCACCCGTTCGATAGATCGTTTGATCCTCTTAATGCTGGATCTTGTTGTTGCTGGAATAAACTTAGATCGTCAGGAATTGTATTAGCAAAAAAAATGATATATTTATTTTCAAATAAATTTAGTTATAAAGTAATTTATTTACTATTTATTATTTAAAAGGTACATATATCTATATATTTCGTGCGAGTTTATCAATGAAGAAAAGAATTGCCATTAACGCATCACTCTTATGTCTATTGAAATTATACTGCACTGACTAATTGCTCGAAGGAAAATAAGTCCAGTCACCTTCTTTTCGAAGGGATTAACGAGGAGGAGTCATGGGACTCGAACGTCCAAGAAAGGATCACGACCCAAATTTGAAATTTGTATTAGTTGGGCCGAGAGAAAAAGAAGAAAGTACGTGGAAGAAGCGATTAGCGGCTCAAAACGACTCAAAACCACCGCGCATTCAAGACCGACCTACGTCGAAGACGAAGAGTTCGTCGGAAACTCGAGTTAATTGACGCCAAAGTGGAAAAATTGATTTTCAGGACGCTCTTCGGCGCGCAGAACGGCTACTGGGAATTGTTTTCGATGGTCCAGATTTTTCCTCCAAAGTTATTCGTTTTAAGTATCCAAAGCCTAATTTTATCTCATAGCTTTTGAACTCCCACGGTGTTAAAAAACTAAAAAAGAAATGAAAAATAACTTCTAAATAAGTTACTTATCATGAATGATGTCCAGGAATGAAATTTGTTTTTATACTTCAACTTCTTTTTCATTTTCAATGATATAATTCTGAAAATATTATATTTGACATGCTCAAAAATAAGAGTAGATTTGGATTTATACATTTTATCAACAAATCGAACGTAATAATAAAAATATTCTTATATAACATGATATATTGTTCTTATACAATATTCAATAATATATGTAATTTATATGAAGGGATGATTACGAATAGGTGAATCTTTAATTGTAAGAGTAAAAAACGACCGGAAATGTCGGGGTCATGACATTCGTTAAAAATCGAACTCGCTGTTGGTAGTTACACAGCAAAAAGTAGGAATGATTTTTCTTAGGAAGATGTGGGGGATCTTGTTTTCGAAAATTAATATTAGACGATGGAACGACGGTAGCCTAGTTATTAGGACCTACGAAGCGCCCTTTGAAACGAGGGGGTGGCGCCCGTGATTCGGGGTTGTAACAAACTTTCCACATCCAAAGTTCCGCTTTCTGTAACTTTCACATGCCAAACCAAAAGACGTACGAATGGTACATATAATTTTACTACGCATTCACATATGTATATTTACACGTAATGAGTATAATTGTTATATTTCCTAGAACGCTAATAATTCTATATTTGTTAGCTTTCACACACTTATAAAAAGGATGTAGTACATTTTCCATTTTTAAGGATTAATTCACCGCCAAACAAACGCTTTCGACCGAAGCGAATGTTCACGGTCAGATTTTTATATTAATTTAGCCTATAGGCGTTAAAAAAGAATCTGTTGCGATTCTGGCAGCGATCAGAGGCCGTCGGCAATTTGTTCGACACCAAAGAGAATAGAAGGGAAACAATCGTGCGCTCTTTTCGAAAACAATTCGTGTATTGAAATCGGCGATACAATGGACTTTTTGGTGGTGAGCACTGGGGAGCGCCCAATGAAACAACGAACCAAGAGAGAAAGAGAGAGAGGGAAAGAGAGACAGTGGTGGTTACAAAATAACAATGCGGCACCCTCCTGTGTGACCGACAGGATCCTTTCAATCGGCAATAAGATCCATTTTCTCAGCATTGAACCAACTTCGTGCCGCTTGAATCTTCGATAATGAAACATAATTGAAGTGAAGAATCTAGGAGAAAATCGATATATATATATATATATATATATATATATATATATAATGTTCAATTATTTATTTTCCAATAGTATTTTTAAACTATCGAGATCAACGAAATTCGTGAACTCAAAGCGAAGTCCTCGATTGAAACAACCGGTAGATCGAGTGCAAAAAGCACGTACTTTTAGCGAAAACCCAAAATTACACAGTGCATCGAAGAGGCGCCCCACATTCTGACGCTTGCCAAATTTCAGCGGACCACGAACGTACCTCCGTGATCCCCAGTGATTATCCACTTAAATCGTGAAGTCGCGAGCAATTATGTGGGGGTGCGAGGGTTAATTCGATAATTGCGATATTCCGTAGCGAGTAATTACCACCTATCCGCGAATGCAAATCCCTTGAGATCTCACCGCGGTACTGAATTTAGGTGTGCTCGAAACTTTCCATATCATCCTCCCACGAAAGCGGCATCGATATGCTTACACTACGTGACTGTGAACTATGGAAAGAAAGCCTTTAGTTCTGTTTTAGTTTTCAACTCTACAAGTTGAATCAGAGAGTTATCAATTTAATTTTACGATAAAACTGTATCTATTATGATTATTAAATAATCTAATTTTTCCATATTAAATAAACAATCTAGCTTTAAGTATCCATTTTGATAATAATAGAATATCGAGGTTACGCGAGCTAACGAAGAGTCAATAAAACGCTTCTTCGTTGCGTATGCGAAGCCCACTAAATTCTCTTTTAGCGGACACGTGGCTATAAGGTTTTAGTGTCGAGTCACGAATCGTTCTTCCGGAATGAAGACAGTGGTCCCAAAATGTTTTTTATAATATTTCCGAGATAACTTCGGTCGAACCCGGATAAAACTTCTAAGCATATCATTCTCATCATCATCACTATTTACCAACCACGATGGTGACATCATCTATGCTCATAAGCGAAAGATTAACCAGAAATGTTTGATGAAAATAAGTTGGAAAAAGAGAAAGAATCGAGTCGAGTTGGTTCGGTCGGGCGCCCAGACGAAGGCTAAAGAGGGGAGAAGCACGCGTCGGCCACGCTCCCCGTGCACACACCTGGGGCCAGTTGGCTAGCGAGAGGAGAGACGAGACTCCCTTTCCACTCTAGGCACAACCAATGTCCAATTATTAACAAATTATGATCGCGAAATTGGACATCTTCCGGAAATACGGGAACGAGCTCAAAGCATCCTGATCGTGTCGGAAACTTGCTCTGTCGGTAAAGGACGAAGAAAAGAATAAAAGGAAAGCACGAGCGGGAAATTTGTTAGCGTGAAACGAGTGGAATGATGACACGCGACCGATGTTTCGAGAAAACAATCAAATTTCGTGAGTTTTCGAAAAGAAGGAAATTTCACATTAATTCTTCGCGTTATTTCACGTTAACGAAACGTATCGATCAAAAATGTATCGTTTTATTCAGGATATTATGACGCGTAAAGTTTGAAAGAACTCGCATAATATTAAAAAGCGGAAGTTGAAAGAAAATCAGTCGAGCGGATGTCCTTCCAGTAGACTTCGGACTCGATCGGACGCAGTTCCTCTCATACGATGGGCTTCGCTAGTATTATGATCATTTTGCAATGGTGGCCCTTTGTTTTACAAAAATCGATGAAGGAGAAAAGAATCAATAATAATGATTTGTCTTTCTAACTATAAACAATGCCGACAGGAAAGGAAGCGAATTGAGCATTCCACGTCAAGCATTAAAGTCGCATTAACTGAAGTCAAACAGGAAAAAGAACGGTCTTCCGGTCCTTTAGTTATGTGCTGTTACATCTTACAACACGGAGATCACACAGGAAAATCGAATTTTCCTTACGTTCCCAATTTTACGCTTTTCAATTATAGACAATCGCTTTCGAAAATTCATTGTCATTTAGAAATTCAGGAAATTATATACTCAAATATGATTACAAACAAATAGAAGGAAAAGTATTCATACTAATTCATTAGTAATTTTCACTATAGATTCAACTTTATGATTTAGATATATTAAACATGAAGATTAAATATTTCAATAAGAATCATCTCAACGCGTCTATTTTGATAAAGAAGAAAAAATAACAAGTTTTTGTTTGAAGGGTCAAACGCATTGTCGATGAATATGAGTAAAGAAATAAAGAAAAAAACGGATGGGATCGCTTATATGAAGAAATTAACGAGATCTCGTTTGGTCTCGCCATAAAACGTGCAAAAAAAAGGAGTAACGAATCGGTGCCGGTTTTGGCGCTCTCTAAGACGCCTGAATTCGGCGATCGTGCGCCTGATAACCCGGTTAACCCTACCAGCCCGTTATTATAATATTTGCCGAGCCGAAATATAGTAATTGCTTATTTGTTCGGGCCCAATTACCGCGTGGCCCGCGCACGCCCATGGATTCTCTACGCGGTACCTAGTACCTTTACGTGTTCCTTCAGCTATACAGGGTGAGTCTGATCGAACTCGGACAAACGGGCTATAATTCTTTTCTAAACGAAAAAATATTGCAGAATTTTGTGAAATCTAACTTTCTATACAACTATCTTTTTCTTAGAATGAATATATCGATGGAATGCAATTATACCTGATTTTTAAACACAATTATATTGTTTTTACTCTGATTGATTCTTTTCATTATTTCGTATATAAAAATATTAAGATGAATTTGTCAAAAAATAAAGATTTAGTAACATATTCAAACTTTTATGTTAAAAATCTATTTTATATGTATATTATGTACCATTAATTCTATGTAGTCATTAAAAGCACCCTATATACCTTGATACTTGATCAATTCAACCACCACCCACTTCTACAACTTCCACCTATATATTCCTTCTTTCTTTCCTCCCTTTTTTTCTTTTCTTATTTTTCATCCACCTACCTACCTGTCCGTTTACTCCCGCCCTCGCCGACGACTTGCCGTAACGATTAGGTTCAAACAATCAGATACAGCCGGATCGGCACGTAATGTCTATTATTGCGTCCGACGTCAAAATAACGACGCGTTAGTTTGAATGTTTCAGCGATATTCGACATTTCCTCTACGGGAGAACGTGCTTACGCTTGCTTTTTTGCGAATTATTGGTTTCATCAGAAGAAAGAAAGAAATTCAAGTGTACAGGCAGTGATTTTTTTTACTTCTTCAAAAAATTCGTTTTTTATTAAACGACTCACGATACAGACTTCTTATAAAACTGTACTACATCTTCAGTACTTTTTCTCTTTCACGGACATACAGTTTATACAATCATATACATTACTTACTATTCACTGATCACTGACTGTATTTATGGTATAAAAATTAATAGGACATAGTAATACTATCGGATCATAATCCTTTAAAAAGAAATGAACCTGCATTTACTAAACTTTGAAAAATATTGTGATCTCACGTCACAAAGATCGATTTAATCCAGGAAAAATCAAAAATGCTTACATTTATTTCGTTCACGGTTTCCATAGCTTTAATAGCCCATCTTCACTATACGAACATAATAAGTTCTGATGAGGATGATGCGCTAAACCGATTACGTCTTTATCATGTACCTACAATCGTAAAAAATAAAAAAAAAAGCATTACAACGGATTTTATAAATGAACTTTCATTAATAATAGATTACTTACATTAAGAGTTCTCTCTAATTTGCCAGATGATGTGGAAAAACAATAAAGTACGAGATCTTCGCCAACACAATAAATAAATTCACCGCGTGGACTTACAACCGTACATACAAAATCTCCACCTTCTCGTTTACCACTGGAAAATGACCTTACTATCTGTCCTTGCATATTCATAATAACTACAGTATTTGATCGATTGCAAACAACAAAATGTTCTGGATTTCGTGGAAGAGGATGTACACTGTTTACTGTTAAATCGGCAGCTCCCAAAGATTTATAAGTTCCTATGCACTCTGTTGTTTTTAAACTCCAAACTTTCACAGTACCATCTGAGGAAGCACTATGAGATAAAAGATAATAAATTTGTATATATGTGTAATAAATACCAACAAAATTATATTGACAATTATTTTAGTACCTAATAATATTATGACCATCAGGTGCAAACACAACCTCATTGACGAATGAAGTGTGTCCTCGAAATTCCTTAAGAGTTTTACCAGACTTCAATCCGTGTATTCTAAAAATATAGAAAATAAAATAAAAAGATAGTATATATGAAACAAGTGTTAATACAAATTTTTATTACAAATTTGCTTTCATCTACCTTATAGTGGTGTCAAATGAAGCTGATAAAATTTGGCTATTATCTCTACTAAATTGTAAACAAGTAACACCTTTTGAATGTGCTTTTTCAAATCTCCTTAAACATTGACCACTTTGTACTCTCCATACTTTCATTTTTCCATCTTGCCCACCTCCTGCTAACATTTCACTGTCACGACTAAAAGACATTGATAACACAGCTTGTTCCATCATCATAAAATTATCTTGAGCTTGATATTTCAAATCTTTTCTTATCTTCCCTGTTGTAAAATTCCAAACTTCAATAAAACCATCTACAGATCCAGTGACCAAATATTGACCGTCTGGTGAAAAACGAGCACATTCTACATGTGATTTTTGTCCAAATTTGATTTGCTTTGATAATTGCGTAGGGTATTTTTCATCCTCTTGATCTCTCACTGCTGCTTTTCCTCTAAACAAGTCTATCGTTGTTCCTGGTGGCAATAAACCTTGGTGTTGTTGCCATTTTAATGCTTGACCCAAAAGAGCGAGCAATCTGCTAGAAGGTACTACAGAAACTTCTCCTGCTAATGCAGTTGCTATATAAGCTCTTCTTTTTTCTTTTGTGCTTCCATCTGGATAAGCTTCTCGTGGATCGAAATATGAACGAGCAAGCAGATTTTCTATATAATTAAATAACAAATGTTATTCAAAAAAATTAATAGGAAAGAGAAAATGAAGATATATATATATATATAAATATATTATCACTTTACCTAGATGTATGTATCTTTCAGGTTCTTGCTGTTTCATCATAATCATAGGATCTGTTTGTCTTAACAAAGAACGTGCTGCTCCTAATTCTCTCAATTCAATTAATTCTAAAACAACCTTTTATACAAAAACAAGTGAGATAATTAAGTTATTTTATATATTTTCAGAAACTACTTACCTGCTCATATAAATCTATCAATTTTTTATCAGGTAACTTCAAAGATTGTATAGCTTTAAGCACTGTGTCCCAATGACCATTATTTATATCAGCCACAAATCCATCTACACTATCCACTGTATTAAGCGATACTCCGGTTTCTTCCTGTCTCATTACAATCACATATATATATATATAAATAAAACAAATAAATATAAAATATAAATAAATACAATACGTCAAATACCTGTAAAGTTTGTAACGTTTTTACAAGATTCGATTCTTTCAAATATTGCTGTATCAAACGAATCACACTGAAAACAAATAATTTGAATTAATATTCACTCATATAATAATAAATAATATCAACATTATGAATATATTGCTTACTCGGCAGATTCTATTTCAATAGACATTGTATATTTGAAAAATAATTTACATTAAAACAAATTGTTAATTTGGTTATGTTGTGTCAATAAAATACAGTAAGAATATATTCACTCATAAATATATTCTATAGAACGAAACGATATAAAATTGTAAACTAAACTACCGATTAAAGGTCTATTCTGATTGGATTATACGATTCATGAATAACCAATTAGAATACAACCGGGTTATGCTAAATATACTATATATAAAGTTATCATCTTCAATGTGCGAAAAAGTAACATAAAAATCACCTTCCTACTTAACAATGTACTATGAAATATTATTGTAAATCAGTGTAAATATATGATCGTCAAATAAAATCATTTCTATAAATGGTGATTTTAGCATTCATAATTCTATAAATTCTACTAATATAATATCCACATAATATCGATAGAATTTTACAAATAAGAATCATTTTACATATATACTATACTTTTTATCCAATCATTTACAATACACTACACTTTTTATTCGTCTGCAACAAATTTAATATTTTAAAATTGTATTCTATCACAAATAAAAAATAATACTTTTAAATTAAGAATTCTTATTTAAATTCTATAAATTAAAAGTAAAATTTTTAAATCTATATAAAAATTATTTGACTTTAAAAAACGTATTTGATAGATTAGAAATTAACTGAAATAAGATTATTGCAACTTACTTCATTTAAATACATTACTTCATGATTAACTAGCATGAGATATATGATGTTACATATATATCAGAAAGTACTTAGGCTTTTCTCAAGAACTTTTTAATGAGTGTTCCAATTCAATTCTTTTTATCAAATGTTTTTCACACATATATTTAAATGTCGTTTACTTTATATACCTGCTCAATCTTTAATATTCTTCAGGTATGATACTATATGACATACGTACATACATACATACATGTATCTGCGTATCTTTACCTTATAACTATCAACGTCGTCATTCAAATATAACCTATATAAATCGTTAAGTTGTGTCGTGAATCATACATGCTTTCCTTGTTATAATTATTTGTACTAACATTTTTAAGTGGATATGAATATACAACTTAAAGTAAACATTGATGAGAACTTAGAATTTATCTATTATATAAACAATACGGAATAATTATAATCAATTACTTTGTTACATACTGTTGAAAAAATTATAATTACAAACTACACATTTTTAAGTTAACTTTAATTAACATTACATGATATTGATTGTTTTTCATTACCAAGTACATTTAAATAGAATTATTAAACAAAATTACTTTAAATGATAGTTTATTTATAATTTTTATACGGTTATTTCAAATAATTTATATAATTTTTAAATAACTATTTGTTTTTTATAATCTACTTTTTATTAATAATTATAATAATGTCATCTCTTCATCAAAATGAGGAAACTTCACGTACGGAATCTATAATTTTTGAGTAAGAGTTTAAATATAATGATATTATCTATTAATATTATATATAAAAATATGTATGAATATAATAGTAAAATATTTTACTTCTTTGTATTTACTTCATATTTTACTATATATTTTAAACATATCATAATTTTTAGAAGTAGTTCTCCAGAGAAAAAAGCATCAATTGCAAATATACTAATTCGTGATTATATTAGTAAAATATAATATTGAATATAATAGTAAAATATTTTACTTTCTTGTATTTACTTTATATTTTATTATATAATTTGAATATATCATAATTTTTAGACGTAGTTCTCCAGAGAAAAAAACATCATTTGCAAATATGCCAGTTCGTGATTATATTGAGAAACGATATGAAATTACCAAATCACCAAATGATAAAAGATTATATAGAGGCTTGTTACTTTCCAATAAAATGAAAGTATTATTGATAAGTGATTCAACAACCGATAAAAGTGCTGCAGCTATGGATGTTAATATTGGTAATTATTATAACTTATAAATTCATTACTTTTATATATAACGTATTTTTTATTTTAAGGTTATATGAGTGATCCAGATGATTTACCAGGTCTAGCTCATTTTTGTGAACATATGTTATTTTTGGGTACAGAGAAATATCCTCAAGAAAATGATTATAATATGTTTTTATCTCAAAATGGTGGTACAAGTAATGCAGTGACTTATATGGATCAAACTAATTATTATTTTGATGTTACTCCAGATAAATTAGAAGATGCATTAGATCGTTTTGCTCAATTTTTTTTAAAACCATTATTTACTGAATCACTGACAGAATTAGAATTAAATGCTATACATTCTGAACATGAAAAAAATATAACAAATGATTCATGGCGCCTTCGCCAAGTGGATAAATCATCATCCAATCCTAACCATCCATTTTCAAAATTTGGTACTGGTAACAGAGAAACATTGGATATTATACCAAAACGGAAAGGTATAAGCGTTAGAGAGAAATTGCTTGAGTTTCATGAGACGTATTATTCTGCCAATATTATGGCTTTATGTGTTCTTGGGAAAGGTATGTAACTATGATACGATATTCTTTCCTAGAATTAAACTATTTACTTATTAATTCCTTAGATACTATATACTACTATAATAGTTTCCTAATAAAAATAAAAAAACTACTATAGTGGATATAAAAATAACTTATTTAATTATTACTTTATAGTAATGTAGATATAAATAAATATGTAATTAAAGAAATTGAAATACCGCTATCATGATACTAATATATTTAATACGTATTCCGTGATACTAATTTAGTTAATACGCACTTAGCGGTAGAGCCGTCCATACAGCAATACAGCTACAAGGCCAGCTCAGCCGTAGTAAAAGTCTTAAGATGTATATTTCTCAATATCAATATAATTTTACATCCATTAATTAGAGAGTTTGGACGACCTTGAAAAGATAGTAGTGAATCTATTTTCTCAAGTAAAAAACAAAGAAGTAGAAGTACCAGTCTGGCCTGAGCACCCTTTCGACGAGGAACACTTCCAAACTAAATGGTATATTGTACCGATAAAAGATTTACGAAACTTAAATATGATATTTCCTATTCCTGATATGCGAGAACATTATAATGCTGCGGTAATCAGAATTATTTTTAGAATATATTCATGTTTTTATGATCATATTTTTATAATTTATGTTTATTCTTCAGCCAACACATTATATATCACACTTATTGGGACATGAAGGAGAAGGTTCATTACTTTCAGCCCTTAAAGCAAGAAATTGGTGCAATTCTTTGGTAGCAGGTAGACCAGCATCTCCTAGAGGATTTAGTTTCCTGCATGTTTTTGTTGATTTAACTGAGGAAGGTATTAATCATATTGATGATATTATCATGTTAACATTTGCATATATTAATATGCTTAAGAAAGAAGGACCAGTTGAATGGATTTATAAGGTATAAACATAATTCATATTTATTTATATTATGTTTTATATATTATTTATAAGATATATTTTTATTTGTAGGAATATCGAGATATTGCAGCAATGAATTTTCGGTTTAAAGAGAAAATTTCACCACAAGCATATGTGAGTTCAGTAGTACAGGCATTACAGGAGTATCCTATGGAAGAAGTCTTAACTGCAGAACGTCTTTTCCCAGAATGGAAACCTGAATTAATTAACTTGGTAATGGAATATCTCGTACCAAAAAATATTAGGGTACAAATAGTTGGAAAATTATTTGAAAATATAGCTGATGAGACAGAAAAATGGTATGGAACCAAATTTAAAAAGGATAAGATACAACCAGAAATAATTGATAAATGGGCAACATCTAATTTTAATTCAGATCTACACTTACCACTTAAAAATGAGTTTATACCAACTAAATTTGATATGAAACAATTACAACCCGATGTACGTAAATAATATTAATTTCTTTTTTATTTCACATTAGTAAATATGGATATACATATTGTATTATATAATAATTCGTTTTTACTTTTAGTTAGACAAATTTCCTGTGATTATAAAGGATACTCCATTATTAAGAGTGTGGTTTAAACAGGATGATGAATTTTTAATACCAAAAGCTAATCTTATTTTTAATTTTGTGAGGTATAATATAAATTTTCTCAAAATGATATGTTAATACAAAATTCATATTCGTATAATGATTAACGTTTTTGTATAACTTTTTGTATTTCCACAGTCCACTTGCATATATAGATCCTATTAATTGTAACTTATTATACATGTTTGTACAATTGATTCGTGATTCTCTGACTGAGTATGCATATGCTGCACATTTAGCTGGCCTAAAATGGGAAATAACCAACAGTAAATACGGAATTATGGTAAGCTGATTTATTCATTAATTACATACTGTTTTAAATATGTTATTAATAAATACTTATATTCATTCATTTAAATTTCATAACAGTTTAATTTCTTGTTAGTCTATAGTTATATATAATCATACAAAAGTATATATTCTTCTGACAGTGTGATAAAAGTAGCTAGTAATTTTATACATTATAATTTTAAATGCATTAGTAGTATAAAATATTATGCTTCAATACATCTTACATAAAACAATATAAATTATCCATGTTTCTTCTGTAATGAGCAAATAAAAAACTTTTATTAATATTTTAAAATATGTAATATATATATATTGGATTCAAAACAGTTTTCATTATTTACACAATATATCCATTAGATTATATATCCTAGACTATGATCTTTTTCTTTTCTGTATTTTACTCTACTTCAGAAAAAATATATATGTATATATCCTGTTTGAAATATTTTTTACTATATGGGTTCTTACAGAAGAAATGAGGAGTTTAGAACAGTTTATTTTTGAGTGATCAAAATAAATAGTTTCATCCACCATTGAATTTTAAAAGAATAAAAATATAGACTCAACCAGAGTCATTATTAACTATGCCCTCAGCTAATGATTGGAGGCTATGATCACAAACAAAGTGTGCTGCTAGAGAAGATCATGGATAGAATAGTCAACTTCAAAATTCAACCGAAACGATTTGAAATCTTAAAAGAAAATGTACGTATAATCGCAAATATTCTAACAGTATTAATTAAAATATGTTAATATAATATTTAAATTTCAGTATATTCGAGGATTAAAAAATTTTGGAACTGAACAGCCATATCAGCATGCAGTATATTACCTTGCTGTTTTATTAGCCGAACAAGTATGGGTAAAAGATGAATTACTAGAAGCAACTTCTTGTAAGTACATATTTCGTAGTTATTTTGTTATAAATTTGCCAAAATTTATTCTAAATTTATATCTATCTTGATTTATTTTCTATTATATCTATATATATGTATATTTTCTTAGATCTAACAGCTGAAAGAGTATTAGAATTCATACCACAGTTTTTAAGTAAAATACACATAGAGAGTTTAGTGCATGGTAATATGACCATGTCAGAAGCCATTGATATGGTTCACATAGTGGAATCACAATTAACCAAAAGCATACCACATATAGTACCACTTCTACCAAAGCAAATGATACTGAAACGTGAAATTAAATTAGAAGATGGTAATATGTAATGTACTTATTATATCTGATTTAATGATAATATTAATTTTATCACACTTAATTCAATTTATAGGGTGTCACTTTTTATTTGAAGTAGAAAATCAATTCCACAAAAGTTCTTGTACTGAAGTATATTACCAAAGTGGTCTGCAATCAACAAAATCAAACATGTTACTTGAACTTCTAACGCAAATAATTTCAGAACCATGTTTCAATATCTTAAGAACAAAAGAACAGTTGGGATACATTGTATTTAGTGGAATAAGAAGAACAAATGGTGTACAGGGCTTAAGAGTTATCATTCAAAGTGATAAACACCCAAAATACGTAGAAAAAAGAATTGACGAATTCATGAATACTATGTTGGTAGGTTCAAATTTCAATGATGATAATATGTTTCATCTATAATTTCTCTTAACTATTTCATCTAATTCTTCAACAACATCTTTACATTTGCCTATTTTTAATGAAATATAGAATCATATAACAACTATGTCAGAGGAGGAATTCAATAGACACAAAGAGTCGTTAGCGGCGCAACGTTTAGAAAAACCTAAAATGTTAACGTCTTTGACTACTGATTTTTGGAATGAAATATCATCGCAACAGTATAATTTTGATAGAGCAAATATTGAAGTTGCTTATTTAAAGACTATAACACAAGAGCAAATACTACAATTTTTTAAGGTATATATAGTTATTAAAAAAATTATCTATTATTATTATTTCATAATCTATATTTGCAGGAAATTGTTTTTGATGAAACACGACATAAATTGTGTGTTTATGTAATTTCCATGGCAGAGGATGGTGCAGGATTAATAACAGAAAAAGATAATGAGAAAACGGATGAAACTTTAAGTGATGCAACTATTACATCAATAAAGACAATTGATGATATTGTATCATTTAAAATTAGCCAACATTTATATCCACTATTAAAACCTTTTTGTAATATACCTAGAAAGGGTACATGCTCTTCTAAATTATAAAAATGTTAATTAAAATAAATATGTATACTTAATACATTAAATTAATGTAAATCATTAAAATGTATATCGATATTTGTATTTTTCATTAAATTTTGTGTTGCATTTTCTTTTTAATATAGGAATCAATAGAAATACTTCCAGAAATACTTTCCTTTTAAAAATTATTAAAAATTATACTAAATCCTTAAATAAATCTTTTTGATACAGTTTAAAGTAAATTTATCATCCACTTATTTCTTTTCTACTTTATCCTTAATTTCTTTTTGTCCTTTATTTTAATCCTTTGTATACTAACAACTCGATAGCATTTTGTCGTGAAAACGTCATGTTATATAGTATAATTTTGTAACTAAATAACGCATTATAATGATATTTGATTTATATGAATTTGTAGATATGGAGGAAAGTATTTTTGCAAAAAAGATCAAAATTTTATTCTTCATAATTTTTTATAATATGATAAATTTGGAAGCAATACCCAATATGCAGGTTGCTTTATACAAGTTTCACGATAGTAAGTCGTTTGACGACTTTTCCTATCAGAATGAATAATACAATCCGTTTTCTTTCCCCCATATTGGGAATATATAGTTTGTTGTTCAGTCTATTGTCTGATGAAGATGTTGATGAATGTGTTCCTGATTCCCGAAAATCAACTATCGACTGATTTATAAAGCTTTTAACAAACTTGTAATGTGTTATTGCTTTATTATTTTTATTTTGTTCTTCTGAGGTTTAATAGATTATGTAAGAATTAATAATACATTTCCTATCCCCAAAAAAATAATTTTCTTTACCATTTTGATGATTTCCACATAAAAGAATATATTGAAACATATTGATCCATTTGATCAACACAGCTCATATTTGCTGTGTAAACAAAAACCATTTTAAGCTTATTGACTGATATCATATTTCCATTGCAAAATGTTTTGATGGTAAGTTACATTCCTATATTATTATAAGTGTTGAATATTGTAACAATTCTTTTATCTTTCTATGTAAGAAACTTAATATTATTCTCTCTATATGCAACTGTTTTTTTTTTTTTTTTTTTTTTTTTTTTTTTTTTGAAAATTTTGGTTTCTCTATTTGTATTACTAGTCCTTTTTGGTTAATTTTTATTGTGTTACTAAAATGACATTTAATCTTTAGCAATTCTTCTGCTAAAATAATGATGCTATAGTATTTATCAATGTATATATGGTATCCTTCTACATTAGGAATTTTGTCTAACAACTTTTTACATAAATGTAATAGAATTCTTGTACTTAGTGAAACATCAGGTCAAGAAATGTTTTCTGATGTTATGCTGCCAAAATATGGAAATATTGAAAATAGGTATCCAATTTTTGAATTAGCTAGTACATATATATGTATATCCCATTTGGTTGGCTTATTTGCATTGTATGATATTCTGCTTTAATAATAAATAATATTCTGCCTTTAAATATAACCATAGATACATTAACATAAATTGCCTTATGATATAAAATATTATCTAAACTCCCTTTAAATTAGTATTTGAATAAAAGAATCTATATATTCCAAATAATTGTTAACCTTTTGAATACCAGTTTTAATTGTGACATTGTTTCACTCAGGTTTCTTCAAATGAAGCATCCAAAAGATTTGCAGAAATCTGTCCTTATTTAATGTTTTGAAAAAGAAAGAAATTCTACTATTAGAAGCAGTAGATCAATATTCTTATATATTATCACTTGAATCAACCCCATATTTAGAATAACGGCGATGAAAGCTAGAAATTCTTGTTTGATAACATTGTGCCAAGTTGTGTAAGAATTGTTTGTTTCTTATTTTTTCACTAACATAATAATTCATCTTTTTTATTATATTATTTACTAATTCACTTGTAAAATATAAAGTAAAATAGTCTATGAATTCTTTTATATTATTAGATATTTGTGATCTGGTTATTTGGTGATATATGTCAAAACTGATTGTTGTTAAAGGAAAGTCTAACTTATTGATGTCTTCTCACTCTTCATTTGTCGATATGTTGTCTTTTATTAGTATGTTTTCTTTTACATCATTTTCATTACTATCATTATCTATTAGATTTCTTCATTTTTTTCATTAGATAATATCACTTATTATTATCATCTTCTATTGACTTAATATTTATTTCTTCTAACATGTCTATATAAATATTTACCAGGAACTTGTCTTCACTACTGCTTATGTCATAAAACTTATTTGTATTTAGTCATTTTGTTATTGTTGTAATAAAAAAAATGGGTAAATAAATGAGTTGGAAATCTCTAATAGTAAATTATAGAATTATAAAGTGATATATATCAAAAGAATATCACTTTTATGATTTTATGACTTGTTAGTGCTACTTATATCTGTTTTGTATTGTCTGACACTTCAATACAAACTAAATTTAACTTTGAAAATCTCTTTCTCTAATTTTAGGATTGCTTGTTTATGCTATCAAATTTCACTACAAAGAATATTCACATATTGTTATACAAATCCTGTTTATTGCTCTCTTTAAACAAATTAAAGAGGCACTCGGACTATCGTGAATTACGCACATTCTCTTCCCATGTAAAACTGGTTGATATTTTTTTCATGTATCTTGATAATTGTACCATACTTTGATTTGCTTTCTTGTGCTATTTAAATAGAAAACTTCAGGGAAACATACATTTTTCAAAAAGTTGCGATGGAATCAATTCATCCTTCATTATCACTAATCAACTTTGTGTTCTCTCAGAAAAGACATTCAAATGCAAAGGGTTAAGTTTTAAGTACAGTTTACAAGAGATCTGTCAAAGAAAGATTAAAACCCACTAACTAACTTCGATTAACTTTAATCAACATTATGTAGTACTATATATATGTTAATCAATGATCAATTCGATAGTAAACAGTAAAGCCTTTTAATTATATATCGTTCTTAATCTATATTT
Source organism: Vespula pensylvanica (assembly GCF_014466175.1). Lineage (NCBI taxonomy): Eukaryota > Metazoa > Arthropoda > Insecta > Hymenoptera > Vespidae > Vespula > Vespula pensylvanica. The sequence continues at coordinate 8,306,127 of NC_057686.1, forward strand.
TCATGATATCAATAACCATTTAAAAATTGTATAGTATGGAACAAACAGAATATTAATTAAAATAAGTCAAGAAAATATATATTTTCCATACTATGTATGTAATTTTGATGTAGTTATTGGTATTACGAGAATTAGGTTAAGAAAGATATATAATTAAAAATTTTACTGTTGGCTACATTGTTAATCGAGTTAATCGTTGATTAAAGTTAATCGAACAGTCGAAATGGGCCTAGTGGAGGATTTCTATACTTGTCCATTGATACTTCTGCGCAAATTAGATTATATTACCGTAATTAGATTATATCGAGAATTAGACAATATGAATAATAATCGATTAGTCTCGCATATAATTATGTGCTTATTAATCGATTCAAATATCATTTTATATCATTTTCTATGATCTTTTAAATTGCACCAATCAGTGATTGTTCTTTAGGAAGAGTTACAGCCTATTTCCGATCATATTTCTTCTCTTGAACACTATAGATGGCGCAGAAGATGTGTGATGGCAAGTTTGTAAGTATTGTTTCCTTATTTCTAATTTGCTAACTATAGCTTCTTCCCTGACTGATTCTCTTTGGTTTCGCTGACCTCGAGTGTCCAGAGTCCTCCTTGAAGCACCTCATATCACTCGTACGCCTGTAAAAGAGTGGTTCTACAGTTGTACGTGCTTTAATGTAAGCAAAATTTAAAAATAATCTCCTTTAAGGTGTATCGTGTATTCACCGTACGATTCGTACATTCTACAAGGTTAAAGGATTTTCAGAGATTTCGGCCATCGTGATCTGTCTACGCGACCTTAACCTCAGACTTGCAATACTTCGAAACTTATACGTGCTATGTTATATTTCTATAATTAGTGAAAGTTATTGTCGTGTGCGATTTTAACAAGTTAAGTACAGAAAATTAAAAACATTAATACACGTAATTTCTTGAAATATACAGGTAATAACTTGGAAGTTAAATATTACAGTTATACATGGTCATTAGAGCGTCGTTTTTGACTTCTAACAACTCGTGTGACAATGTCTGTACTCATCTCTAGTACAATTTATTTCCCCGCCAAACAATAATACAAAGATAAAAAGTAATATACATGCGTTAGATTGTATATATGAAAGAATGTTGTTTAAATTTTTCTATATTTTTTTTTTCTTTTCTTTATGGAAATAGTATAATAAAAATAAAATAACACTGGAAGCATAAGTACTTCATAGATAAAAATTGATCACCATTTTTGGAAACTTTTGCAAAAGAAATCATATAATATCTTTGAATAATATTATTATTATTTATTATTTCAGAAGGGTATTGTATGAGTCAAAAAATAGAAAAACCAATATTATCTGGTCAGCGCATAAAGACCAGAAAAAGAGGTAAAATCTATTTATATATTTTTCATATATTTAAAACAAATAATATTTGTTCTTGAATAATTTCTTTAGCCAAAAAGAATATGTTACATATCATATATTAATCAACAACAAATATTTATTGATAAATGTTTAAATTGATCATTGAATACTTACTGAAGTAAAATGAAAATATCATCATTATATCGTTTGAAATATTTTATATTGAACAGATGAAAGAGAAAAGTATGATCCAACGGGTTTTCGAGATGCAATTTTACTTGGTCTGGAGAAAACTGGTAACGATTTAGAAGCAATTTCTAAGTATTTAGATTCAGCTGGCTCCAAGTTAGACTATCGTCGATACGGAGAGGCCTTATTTGACATCTTAATAGCTGGTGGCCTCCTTGTACCAGGAGGTTCTATAGCTCAAGATGGCGACAAGCCTGTTAAAACAACTGCCTGTGTTTTTGAACAACCAGAGGATATGGAATCTATGCGAAATTTTGAACAGGTACTAATATATTTAAGTCATATAATATATTTATAAATACTTATATAATCATATAATATAAAAAAATGTCATACGTTATCATTGTCATATTAACAGGTCTTTATCAAGCTTATGCGGCGTTACAAGTACTTGGAAAAAATGTTTGAGGAAGAAATGAAAAAGGTATTAGTTTTTATGAAAGGGTTTTCACCTAAAAACAGAATCAAGTTAGCAAGAATGACAGCATTATGGATCTCTAATGGATCTGTACCACCCATTGTCCTTTCTGTTCTTATAAATGAGCATTTGGTTAAGGACAATTTAGCATTAGACTTTTTACTAGAAGTCTTTGTGACTTGGAAACAAGAAAAAGGTCTGCCTAGTTTAATGACTGCACTCAAGAAAGGTGGAATTGAAGGAAGGTATAGTAAAATTTTTTAATTTGGTTTATTAAAACTTCAATAAAGAATTCTTATTAAATTCGTTTAATATTTCTTTAAGTAAAAAGGAAAAGTAATAATTATAAACTAAACGATATTATTCTATTTAATTTGATTAAAATATATAATATTATATTTCAATAAATAGGTTAATGGAATTTGTGCCACCAAATAAACGAACAGAAGAATATTTTCGATCTGTTTTTGAAGCTGTTGGTTTAGCTGATATAGTAAAGCTTCATAAAGCTCAGGCAAGTCAAGAAGCAAAGAGGGATTTACAACAGTCTCTTATAGATGATTTAGCTAACAAAAGATCTATGAAGGATATAATGTTAGATGTCAAAGAAATGGCACAAAGAAGTGGTATCCCTGAACATGAAGTGATTGGATTGGTAATTGCGATTATTCGACGTTTTTATTGTTTATACACCTATATTTTTTATATATTTTTAATTACATTTTATTAAAATCATGTATTTTCAGATTTGGAGCGTTGTAATGACTCAAGCTGAATGGAATAAAAAGGAAGAACTGGTAGCTGAACAAGCAGTGAAACATTTAAAAATGTATACTCCACTGTTTGATGCTTTTACATGCACTGCCAAATCTGAGCTTGCTCTCCTTCTTAAAGTCCAGGAGTTCTGTTATGAGAACATGTGCTTTATGAAAGTCTTCCAGAAGATCGTCTTACTCTTTTACAAAAGTACATTTATATATAAGAATAGTATTATTTCTTCTGATATTATACGTATACATACTCCTAACTTATAATAAATTCTTTTTAATATACGTTTTAGCTGACGTAATATCAGAAGAAGTGATTCTGAAGTGGTACAAGGAGGGACACTCTGTCAAAGGAAAAATGCTCTTTTTGGACCAAATGAAAAAATTTGTAGAGTGGTTACAAAATGCTGAAGAAGAGTCAGAATCAGGAGAAGAGGATTAAACTACAGATGTGAATATAATCAGCAACTATTGATGTTAAGAATATGTAAAGTTTTATATTTAACAGATTCATCTTATTTCAGAAAAATATAAACATCATTGCCAATAAGTAAATTGCATTCTGTCCAAAATAATTGAGACATTTTAAATAAACGATGAAATTATTAATACTGCATGAAGAATTGAAAGGACAAACAACAATGCGTGGAAATCAGACACACTCCAGTTAGACAGATGCAAAAAGATGTTTAAATTGTTAAAAAAAAAAAAAAAAGAAAACAACAATGATAATATTGACTACCAATTAGCGTGGAAGATGACTTGTAAATTTACAATGTCTCTGAATTGTATTACTTTAAGAAAAAATATTTTGTGTTACATTTTTATAACTCCGCCACAAAATATATACGGAATAACAAAGAAATTATTAAAAAAAAATCTTTATCCCTGTGTACGTACAATTTTCGGAATCCCATCTTTCTTTGTATGATAATATTGTATTAGTTTATAGAAAATATACTATCAGGTGGTGTGTGTTTAAGACTTGAAGTTTCAGTGAATCCTATTTTCCTACAAAATGTAGAGTTGACAGATTAGTGACATAATAGAATTATTTAAAACATGGGTTTATTACGTAAATAATGTGTAAAATATCAATTTTTCATGTATTTTATTGATTTTATATTTTTAAGGATTTATATATTTCTTACAAAATTTCTATTTTCCTTCAAAATGTAAAGTTGACAGATTAGTGACATGATAGAATTATTCAAAATATGGGTTTATTAAACAAATAATATATAAAATATCAATTTTTCATGTATTTTATTGATTTTATATTTTTAAGGATTTGTATATTTCATAAACAGTTCTTCTCTTATAACAAATTGTAACAATGTATCAATATCAATTATACTTTTTTTCTAAAATCTTATTTATATATGCTGGTTGATGCAATTGGTTGTTTTCGTATTAATGTTTTACCGTTCATAAATGGTATCAATGGTTCTGGAATTTTAATACGCCCATGTTCGGTTTGATAAGTTTCACATAATGCAATTATCATACGAGGTATTGCACACGCTGTACCATTTAATGTATGAACATGAATAAATTCGCCATTATGTGATTGATATTTTATATTTAATCTGCGAGACTGATAATCTGTACAATTACTGCAGCTTGACAATTCACCAAATAGTTTCCTTCCAGGCATCCAACCTTCCATATCTACTTTCCTGTTAAAAATACAAATTTTATTAAATTTTTTACTTTTATAAAATTAAGAAGCTGAAGAATTATTCATTTATTCTAAGTGAAAAGATAAACTACCTATAAGCAGGAGCACCCAATTCATGAGCTGGCATATCAAGTATTTGAAAATGTAATCCCAGAGAAGAGAATAAATCTTCCTGTATATCTTGTAAATACTGAAATATTTCTGAAGATTTATTTTGTTCAGAGCAAACAAACATTTCAACTTTGGTAAATTGATGAACCCTGAATGAATAAAGAAAGTCATAATTGAACAATATTTACAACAATAATTAGTTCATAATAATTATAAAAGTACATGATATATCTTACCTGTATATTCCTTTTTCATTCATAATGCTTGATATTTCTGCTCTATAACATCTACTAATAGCTGCCATTTTTAATGGTAAATCTTTATAAGAAAATTTAGAATTAATCAACTTTGCAGCTAATGACATTTCAGCTGTTCCTGACAAGCTATAATCATCTCCATAATTTCTGCTCAAATTATATACAAGTGATCTTGGGCCATCTGTTAGCAAGCCACATCTTTTTATGATTTCAGATGGTATAATGTCCGGTACAGACACAAGTTGAAATCCATGTTTAATTAACTTTTTTACTGTGTAATGAATAAGAGCATTTTCTAATTCAGCCAATTCACCTTGAAATATATAACATCGGCTTCCCATTAAAGCTCCCAATCCTTGTGTCCTCATAAGTTTTAACTTTTTAGCTAAATAAGAAAATTCTTTTGGCTCAAAATTAAATTCAGGCTTAGACCCACATAGTTTTAATCTGTGTGGTGTATCTCCATATTTAAATACAACTGAATCTGTATCATTTGGTATCTTGCTTAATTCATTTAAAAACATTTCACGTTTTTCTGTTTGTTTATATAGTTCAAGAACTTTGTCTATATCACCAATTCCCTTCCGCTTTCTCACATTATTTATAATGTAATCACGATTTGAAGGATTGCATAAAAATTTTATATTATATTCTGGTTCTGGCATATATATTTTTTTGTCTTCAATGTTCTTTCCTGTTAAGTTTTTAAACTATAAAAGAAACATTTATTTTAGTTCTAAAAATTAACTTTTCAAAATAACAAAAAAGATTATTTCAAAGCGAATTGTATGCATCTTATTATTTTTCTAAATTTTTTTTATATATAAATATGAAATAATGTATATACATATTTACTTCATAGAACATTAAAACTTTTTTTAGCTGTATAAAATTAAAAAAATTATAACATACACACCTGCGTACAAAGTTTCCTGATCTTTATAAATTGTCGAAATCCTTCTTTAAATTTCATCTTAACTCTGGAGTAATTCGTAATAATATTAAAATATTATGTATCCACAGAATATGGATAAATAACCTAAATATGAATTCTCTACTTTAAGTAAAACATCGTGTACTTATTATTGTACGATTGTATTATTAATCGAATTTTTAAACCAGATATAAATTAATAGAATCTAAATCAGCATAAATATGAATAAAAATATAAAAAATTCTCTCACATTAATTAATTTCTTACCTAACATTCCTATCAATTAACATGTATATCAATTAATGGATAATATATAATATAATTTATTTTATGTATTTGTTTATAATTACACAATTGGTTTTAGATTCTATTAAGATATAATTGTATAACATTAATATAAATCATATTCAGAAATTGATTTCTAACTTCATGCTACCAATTATGTATCTTAAATGATTACATCGAAATTATATCTAGTTTGATAGCGCGCTTATGGACAAAAGAAATATATCAGTTTAAGAAAATTATTTTAAAATGATTTATAATAGAAATATGCAGTGTAATTTTATAAAGAATATACAATGAAATATTACTGTATCATAAAATTGAACGTGTTATAATATATAACAATTCTTTAATATGATGCGAACTTTTTCATAGAATTTACGATATAACCAATATTAGTTGGTATCAAATTCTTTATTTTATCGAAACTATCGTTTATATATTTAGAATATAAACGAAAACTGTACTTTTTAAGTAATTTTTGTTTTCCAATTATAATATAGTGTAAGTGTAATGTTATAGTTTATTATTTATAAATCTAAATATAAATTTTAATATAAATTCTGTAGTGCATATTAAAAATATAAACTTAAAAAAAACTTGTTAATAATACAAACTCTTTGTTTATAGTTTTGTTTCATTAAAAGAAAATCATGGCTGCTAGGACAGTATTTAAAAAATGGAAAAAATTTCATGGGATTTTATATAATCATTTAACTAGATCTCATAGTAAAGGGATGACTTTAACATTTCTTGGAACAGGTGTTGCGACTGGAATTGTATTATACAATGTATCTAGTAGTAAAGTTATTGCAGCACAAACTATGTTAAATGTCAGTAATTTTATGGCACAACCTATTACTTCTGTTGATAAACTACAAGAAAATCCTGATGACATGAAAACAAAGATGGAACTTCTAATTTTAAAAATACAAGCTGATTTTTGTAAACAATTGGAATCTTTAGAAGATGATAATTCCCATTTTAAAGTAGATCGTTGGGCCAGAGCAGAAGGAGGTGGTGGTATCACTTGTGTTTTGCAAAATGGAACTGTATTTGAGAAGGCTGGTGTTAATATTTCTGTAGTATCTGGTTTACTGCCTCCAGGAGCAATACAACAAATGAGAGCACGAGGAAAACAAATAGATGAAGGATCTTTACCATTTTTTGCAGCTGGTGTAAGTGCTGTTATTCATCCACGTAATCCCATGGTTCCTACTATACATTTTAATTATCGATATTTTGAAATTGAAAATAAAGATGGTTCAATTCAATGGTGGTTTGGAGGTGGTACAGATCTCACACCTTACTATTTGAATGAAGAAGATGTGAAACATTTTCATAGCACATTAAAAGAAGCTTGTGACAAGCATAATTTATCATATTATGCAAAGTTCAAAAAGTGGTGTGATGATTATTTTTATATTAATCACAGAGGAGAATGTCGTGGTGTAGGAGGAATCTTTTTTGATGATTTAGACATCCCAAGTCAGAATGAAGCATTTCTGTTTGTAAAATCATGTGCAGAAGCAGTTATACCATCTTATATTCCATTGGTAAAATTACATAAAAATGATGGCTATGGATACGCTGAAAGGCAATGGCAATTATTACGCAGAGGAAGATATGTAGAATTTAACTTGATATATGATCGTGGTACAAAATTTGGATTATATACACCTGGTGCTCGGTATGAAAGTATTTTAATGTCTTTACCTTTGAATGCTAAATGGGAATACATGCATGAACCTAATCCAAATTCAGAAGAAGCAAAACTTGTAGAAGTACTTAAAAATCCAAAAGATTGGTTAAATTCAACATAAAATTGTTTATTGTCAGAAATTGATTATATAAATTAATTTGATGGGGAATTAATTTTAATAATATAAAGAATATATATTTTTAATATCATACACACACGCACACACACACATAATATTGTGTAATAATAATATTGTGTGCAATTATTTTGTTGAATAACTTCAATCTTGTAAAATATAATTGGTAATATTTCTAAGATAATACTTTATATTTGTATATATATAAAATAATAAAAATTATGTATAAACAAGCGTAATATTTAAATCTGAGTTAAATAAAAAATTCACTTAAAAGATAGTTTTGTAGTACATATATTTCTATTTTCTTTATTAAGATTATTTAAAAAACACATGAAATAAAAAATAAAAACTCTGTCTTCATTAAGAACAAAAAATTATATATTAAAAAATATACAAAAAAGTTACACAATGATAATATTTTTATAATTCTGAAGACAGTCTTAATTATGTACACACATTTATGAAATAAATACATTTTACATAAAATAATGTGTATACAAATAATGCAACTGCTTTGGCACGTTTACTGGTAATGGTAATCAAGAATAAAGTGTATACATGATAAGTTTTTATCTTTTATCATAAATTATTTAAAAATCGGAATTTCTTAATTATGTGATCGATATATCAATTTTTAATAAATATATGACAATTCATATATGTAAATATAAAAAGCAAAATATTCGAGAAATCTTTTTTATATAATTGAAAATTAAGATACAATAAATATGATGTTCACAATATACACATAAAAATTCTTATTACATTATACACTTGTTTCTTTTTTCATTATAGATAAATGATTCACTGAAGCATCTACATATAAATCAGTGGCTACATTTTCTTGTACATTTTCGAAAATTGTGTTTGTCGGTATATTTTCTGTTTCACTTATGGATTCAAAATTGGTAGTCATCATACATAAATTTTCTGTAGATGCAATATCTGTTAGACAATAAAAATTTGATTCAACATTTTTCGTCAATTCGTATGTACTATTATTTTGTTCTAAATTTGATAGATGTAATTCTTTAAGTAAATGGAAGTCACATTTTTCGTTACAATTGGAAGTATCAACAATATTAACTACATCATTAGAAATCGATGATTCTATATTTACTAATGTAAATGCATTATCACTGATAAAACTATTTACTTCAGTCAATGATTGCTCTGATTTACTATTTAATTTTTTGGATTCAGGAACTGTATCAAAGAGATTAGAACTATCGATATTTGCTACATTTGTGAAAGATGGTTTAGAATAATCGCAATTTCTAGTTGTGACATCGTTTAATGAACTGTGATAGTTCTTTTGAAATGGTTTAGTATCATTTAATGGAAGATTATACATGCTCATAGACTGAAATAACCACCTCGTAGTTGGCTTTGTTTGTACTTCTGGATCACTATCATTAATTTTGGAATATCTTCCAGTATCTAACATTTCTGCTGTTTCACAGATATCTGGTAAATTTTGATCGCTTCTTTCACTTGTCATTTGGGTAGTAGAATCTATCTCAGAACTATACTCTAAACTACATTGTTGTGAAACACTCTTTAAGTATTTCTCTTCGTCAGTTTTTATGTCTGCATCAGATTCATGAGTTGTTACAGATTTAGAATATAATCTTTGACATGAAGTTCTTCTTGAAGAATCCGGTAATGCATTGTTTCTCGTAAATTCTTCTTGCAATGTACAATCATTGTTTACTTTTTTTACATTTCGTACAAGATTATCTTGTCCAATGACAAAACGCATTGGAATATTTCTTTCTTCAGAGATACTACCACCACTATCAGAGAGAATATTCACGTTCTTCGTATCACTAACTGCTTTTAATTCTACATGTATATTTGTATTATTTACTTTAGCACTACTACTTAAAATACTTCGTTCAATATTACTTTCCACTTTTACAGCAGGTCGGGGTATAGAAATGCAACTACCACCATCGCTTGTGCCACCACCATCACCTTGTTTTCTAGGACCAAGGTTATTATGTTTCGTATGTCGTCGTTGTTTCTTAAAAAATTTCCTTGCCACTCCACTTTGATGTGGATTATAAAACATTTCAACACATGTTGCTCCTTGTTCTGTGTAAGTAGTTACAGAGTTGTTTGATCTATATTGTTGACGATGCAATACTAATAAATTTACATTGGGCACCTTCTTTGCTGTGATAATTAGAGGATCTTGATTACTTACAAGATCTGTAATTTTTGAAGTATTACATGTATGAGATCTGTTCGCTGTTTGTCTTGAAGAGCTCATAGAATTTGTATCAGAAGTCACTTGTGTAGCTTGGGAATTAGAAAGAGGAGCTACAATATTCTGTACTAATGGTTGCGTTGGAATAACAGGATTTGCATCTGATACGCTCCGAGTTCTACAACAACGATTCTTTTTTCTTTGAAGCCAACAACGCATTTTCAACCATTGCGATCGGACATCATTACGTGCAATTCCGTAAAATAAAAATATGAATATACCAAGTGAACTAACAGAAACAGCATAAATAATTGCAAATATAATTTCTACAAAAGGAATATAAGAATTGAAAGGTTTTATAGTCACTGCAGCAGCACTAAACCAAGATATTAAATACAATAGTAAGATTACTGTTTGGCCATTTAATTGTGCGATCTGTGAATGTTCCGGATCTACAACATCTGAGGAAACTGTTTGTGTACTATGTACGCTATTTCCATCTACTGGACTTATGTTTGGTTCTAGTAACTCTAAATCCATATTTTCCGTAGCCTGAGTACTCTCAGATAATTGAGCATTTGTATCTATATTTTGAAGAGTACATCTAATCAACAAATGAAAGATGATGATATAGACAATTAAAATTCCAGCTGGTATAAATAATGCAGCAAGTGCAGGTCCAGTTGTAAGAAAGCAATATGAATATCCAGCATATTCGCGTAGATTAATTGCACCAGATATTCCACAGATTATTAAAGCTATACCCCACCCAACCAAATAAAGACCTAATAATGGTTTAGGTATAGGTTGATCTGGAGGCTCATCATCTGATATAACATCGAGGTCAGATTTTGATAATTTTTTATACATGTTACTGTGAATAAACATAATCAATTTTTTATTTTTAAGCTATAACAGAATAATAACATTATTCGTATTAGAAAACACTTTAATACAATGTACTCACCTAGCAGATGTTGCCATCCATAACAAACAGCTCAGTGATAGATAGTGTAAAACAAGACCAATGCCTTGACAAATTTGAATACTTTCAGTTTGTTGAATACCAATACTATAAATAAATGATAATAATGCTACTGCAAACCAAGTGTTAATAACGCAATGTTTTACTTTCTTTGGCATATTGATAGAAGAGTAACATACAATATATGTTACTGAAGTAATTAATAAACATATTATTGTAATGAAAGTCCCAACATATATAGCAGGATTTGAGTATTTGAATTTGGGTCCGTTGATACTGAAAACATCAATGTTAAAATTCTGTATAAAATGATAAAGTATGCAATAAAATTAATAATTACCTAAAACCATCCTGACTAAGATATGAAACATCTTGTAAAAGTCCATAATATCCTAATTTATTACATTGAAATACTATTAAATTATTGAATAAATTTGATAACTGACATCCATCACTAATCCAACCTCCAGATTCATTCAACGTCTCATCCCAAATTACAGGTTTTGGTTTTTTACCAACATAATGATGCAAAGGAGCTCTTAGCATAATATAAACTGGCTCAGATAAATTCTTTAATGTTAATCCAACTGAAAATAATGATAACATACAAATTACTGACCAAAAAGTACATATTTTTTATATTAAGAATAATTTAAATTTAAGTCAACTTTCTATTTGCTTACTCAATTTGCTGCCAATTACAGATGTTGAAATATCCATATTGTCAGTATTTACAATTTTAGGAAATAATCTATTATCATTGTACATTGAAATCATAAGTTTATGAGATACTATGGCATCTTGTACATTTTGCAATAATGTTGCTGGTAACTGAATCGAAGCTTCAATTATTTTATCTTTTGTATTGACAGGAATTGTTCTGTTATTTGTTGTACAATGTAGTGATCGTTTATCTAAATCATTAATTGGATTAATATTAGTATACCAAGTACACATCAATCCAGTGAAACTATCACGTTTAACTCTAAATTCTTCCAATGCCATATTCTTTTTATGCATTTGTATTGTTGGAGTGAATTCCGTGATCGTTTCTACAGCTTTAATTAATCTTGTACATGATTTGTAATTAATTTCAGCAGTCCTTAATATCTCTTTTGGTAAACTTAATAATGCTTCAACAACATCAATAAGCATATTACCCAATTCTTTTTCTTCATCCAGAAAACTTAAGTAATTTTCTATTGTCAAGGTAATAAAATTAATTTCTATAGGATCGGTTAATTTAACACCTTCACCAGTGTAATTTTTAAAACGTTTTGCTGTCTCTAATAAATTGCCTAATGTGAGAGACAGATTTACTTTAGAAAATTGTTCCAAAACCTTAGTAGTGTGAGATACAAATGGACACATATCTGTGTTTAAGTCTTCCCAAAATCCAGATGCATTGCAATGATATGTTGCTCTCAAAGATACTTGCATTAAATTTGATAAGAGATTACCTTCACAAGGCAATTCTGCTTTCCATCCTACTACTGTTCTAGGCCATGTATATATTCCTTTATTATTTCTAGTTACTGAAAGATTTATTTTTAATATTTTATATGTAATATAAATGAAGAAAGTAACATATATTTTATACCTGCTAAAGGACAATAACGAGTTTGCTCTGATATAACTATTACACTAATTTCTTTTGATCTATTTCCATTCATAGAGGTTAAAAAACAATTCCATTGTCCATTGTGTTCATCCTTTACAGGAACAATACTAAGAGAACTAAATAAAAAGAAATAAGTGTATTATAAATCAGAAATATTATAAATTGAGCATAGAATAAAATCTGTGATATATAACATTACCTGTCAACAATACCACTGTCAGAAAGATATCTATTTTCGATTTTAATATTAGGCAAACTACTTTGTGGATCTTTATATATATCAAGATCAAAAATTTCAGTGGTTGTATTAGGATACCACAACCAATTCAGTCTTGCATTTTTATCATCTATAATGCTGGGTGCTCTACACTTTAAAGTTATTGAATCTCCAGCAAAAACTATTTGGTTTTGAATTGGTCGCAATTCAACAGATGGTGATGCCCATTGGCAATGAAAATTTTCTAAAAATCTAAATTTTTTTATAAGCTGTCCTTTGATATTTGTTGGTGATGCACATTTAGCAGGTGGACTACAACAGTAAATATAAATTAATATTAATATAAAAAACATGGAACACATATTGCAATTTATTTAATTTTTATAAAACTTTACCTTAATCTGATAGAGGTATTGTGAAGCCAATAACGAAACCAATATAGTTCACAATCACATTTCCATGGATTGTTGGATAGATCTCTATATATAATAAAAAATTCTATCAAACTTGGAAATTAAATCTTATTGATATTAAATTATCAGTTTGCAAGTGTTTTCTTTTACTTACAATTGTTTTAGCAACTTTAGTCTATGAAATGTACCTTCTTTTAAAGTTGTTAAACTATTTCCACTTAATTTTCTGAAACATTTAATTTTCTAGCAACATACTTTCTTATAGTAATATACACATGCACCATATGTTTATATAAATGAATTAACCAATGATTGCATACTAAATAGAATTATAAAATATAATTCATAGAATAGTGCTTAGCAGAAGCAGCATAAGTAAAGTGATATATGAGACAAGAGATGCAAAATTCCACTTACAAGCGATCTAAATTCAGCAAATCATTAAATAAAGATGGCATCACCATATTTATTTTATTTCCAGATAAATCACTAGTAAAAAAAAGTAAATAAAATATAAGTCAAAGGAAGCACTCAGGAGGATATTTTCTCACGTATACTTAACTTACAGTCTTCTTAGATTAGACAATCGTTTAAAGGCATAGGTATCTATTGTAGAAATTTGATTTTTACTCAAATCCCTAAAAATAAATTAAAAATTATTTCTTTAAACCTCTTTAAATAAAATATTAGAAATATCATAATTTAATTATGTTCTCTTACAATCTTTCTAAATTTTCCAAGCCATTAAAACTTTCTTCATCTATTGAAGAAATTTTATTTTTTGACAAATCTAAACGTTTCAGATTTGTTAAATTCTTAAAAATATTAGCCTCTATACTAAAAATTTCATTCTTACATAGATCCCTATAACAAAGTGTTTTAAATAAAATATGTTAAAATACACTTCATAATATTTTATTTTTCTATTAATAATAAAGTAATATTTACAATTGTACTAATTCTACACTGACTTCATCAATATTGATTTCTTTAATCTCTTGTATATGTCCTTCACACTTAACACGTAATCCTTCTGCTTGTGCACCAATAAGTTTACACATGCATTGTTCTGGACAGGGATGACTTATAATCCCACTTATTTGGACCAAAATTAAAAGAGAAAGGACACCTTTCATGTTTGTCAAAAATTAGCCTTTTTCTGTATAGAAAGACTTTAGATTAATTAATACTTAAAGATAAAATGAATACAAAGATACTTTATGCATAGAAATATACTCTTGTATGTATCCATTCATAATATTCATTAGTATTTTTATAATGAAAATAAAAAAAATGTAAAGTATACATAGGAAACGACAAAATAAAAATTAAGATATTCATATAATTCATAATTATTTTCTATATGGTTACAAGAATGCCATTATTCATTCCTAATTATAATAAGTCGATAAAACATTAAGAAAAAATAAAATAATATTGAAATAAATAACATAGAAAAATGTTTTACTTACGGCATTAAGAGCACTTACGGCACTTAGGCCAATAATTCAATCGTGCCTTTTACATTGTGTCCATATTTCTTTCGTACATCATTTTTAAAATCAATGTTTGTAATTATTATAAAAATACACAAAATGAGCGAACAGTATTTCAATAATCGGAGTGAATCCTTCGTACACAAACGTCATGTAGCAAACTGCTGAACTCAACTGAACTTCAATGTCTTAATCTCTAAACTCATTGGATACCTTCTGAATACACTATTGTATGTGACGTATGAACATTCTCATAGCTGATTGGTTTAATTTAAAACGAAATTTTTGATTACTTTTTAGGGAACTATAATTTTGAATGTTTAACAATATGATATTTAGTAGATATGCAATTGTTGTGTGCGTGTGCGTATTATGTTCAAAAAAACTGTCGAAGCTAGAAGTGCATTTGAATCAAGAGAGCGTTTATCGTTTTATGCTTTATGATTTGACTTTTTTCTAAACAGTATTATATATTCTTTATTTAAGATGTCCGCTTACTTTTTTTATACGTTGTTTTATTGTTTAATATCTGGTTGCATTATTTATCCTCCAGTTGAATTTGTTTCTACTGGTCTAACAATAAAGACTATATTTGCAAACTGGTTGGGCAGTGAAACTGAATCATTTATAAATTATCATATTAGAAGAAGCGTAATTACGTTATTCATTCATTCCTTATTGCCATTTGGTAAACTTAATTTTCCGAACAAATATAAATTTAAATCAATTTTATTTTTTTTGTATTATCGCGTCATAATGCAATTGCGTAAATTTTGTTTTTAGGCTATATTTTAGGTTTGATATTATTTGGTCATGTTGATGCAGAAAAAATACAATTGTTCTATCAAAGTCCACTATGGTCAATTCTTATTATTGTTACGATAGCAGGACCAGCATATATTTTATATACAATTTTTAAATGGTCAGAAAAAAATTGGAAGATGCATCCAATAGTACAAAATCTTTCAATTTATTGTGATGATAATACTAATTGGATGTCTGTTGCTTCTGAGATTGATATAGAATATAGAAGGTTGATACAACGATAATTTTTATATATTCATATAAATTTTATATATGGTATAAGATTATGTTACCTATAATAACTGAACTTGTTTCAGAATAGATAAAATTTTAATTGATACAAGTAGTGTAACTAGAGTTATTGTAACAGATAGTTGGATAATTAAAATAACTTCTTATAAGTTATATATTGCACGGCAAAGTGATACTGCTTTAATAGTCAGCAAAAGTGATACTCATGCCATGTCTCATACAGCTAGAGGTGAAGTCCAGTTTATTAATATTGAGGTATCATTTATTATTTTTAGTATTATTTATTTATTTTTTAAAGTATCTATTTTTGTTTATCGAATAAAAACAAAAATTATAATGCAGGTGAAACCTACCAGAATAAGAGCAGAAGCCTTTGATATAAGAATAAGTACATTTACTTTCAAGGATTTGCAAGACAAAGTACAACAACCAATAGTCATTTTACAAGATGTTACTTTTCATAAAACATTATTGGATAGATTTATTGATGTCTTCAAAGAACAAGCATTAGAAAATCCTTTTTATGAAACTGCAGAGGTAATAAATATTTCATAATATATATCAAATATTTAATGATGTATCTTATTTATTATTATATTTTATAGGAATTAGAGAATTGTATTGGATGTATGCAAGTACGATCTAATGTAAAATTAAATAAATGTTGTGGAAGTATTACTGGAAGACTAAATTCTGACGAATGTACAATTTGTCATTGTCGACCGATGTGGTGTATTGAATGTATGGCAAAATGGTTAGCTTTTCTATTCAAGTTTTTATTAGAATGCATTTTTTTTCTATGATTATCTTAACTTCTAATTTACAAATATTTGTATTGAATACAGGTTTGCGTCAAGACAAGATGAGAATACACCAGAAATATGGTTGTCTTCTAAATGTACTTGCCCTGTATGCAGAGCAAAATTTTGTCTTTTAGATGTATGTCCTGTACAAACTGTAAATCAATAACATATGAAGTACAACTGTACTAATATTAATATATTAGATCAATTCTATATTCTTTCTATGCAGATATATTTTTAAAAATATTAAATCAAAATTTATAATTTTTTATATGATAAAAATGTATCTCTTTCATAAATAATAACGTAAATAATAGCAATATATATATGCAATTTTGAATATCCATGTTACCAATTACGAATTAATAGAACTATTTGTGTAATATTTCATATTTTAAATGAAGATATTATTATATGATTTTTTATTTTTATTTTTCATAATACATTGATAACAATATACAGATTTTTTTCTTTCTCATAGACAAATATAATATCAAATTTTAGATAAAATTTTGTATAACAACTATGTATCTATTGTACTTAACTTTAACTTAGAAATAATTACATAACTAGATATTAACAAATAATATTAAAATACTTAAAAGAATATATGCATTAAATATATTTATGCTACCATTAATCTTGGTGCAATATTCATAGCCATTAATTCTTGGAAAAGTAATTTTGCTGCATATGGTAATCTGACTTGTGAGATCTGTGTTTTGTTCTTACAACCTTTGCATTCGAATGTATTATTACGTAAGTTCGCTATTGCAATTAATCCACAAAAATTGCATATATGAATTCTGTATGGATCAGAAACCTCAAATAAACGTTCCCTCAAAAATTGAGCAGCACCATGTGAAATTTGACAATCACGTTCCATTTCACCAAAGCGCAACCCACCATCTCTATAAAGTTGTTATAACAACGTGATTATGTATGTTTCTTTTATGAAGTAGTAAACATTTCTCTGATAATAGAAATTTGTAACTGAATCTACTAACCTTGCTCTACCTTCCATCGGTTGTCGAACTAATATCTGTACAGGTCCTCTTGCTCTACTATGAATTTTATCATCCACCATGTGTTTTAAACGTTGATAATAAGTTGGACCTAAGAAAACTTGAGCATTAATTTTACGCCCAGTATGTCCGTTATACATTACTTCATTGCCTCTTAGTTGATATCCGTATTCTTGTAAAAGCGTCGAAATTTTTTGTACATTGACCGCATCGTTAAACGGAGTAGCATCACCAATTTCACCTATATTGATCCAATAAAAAAATATAAATAATATGAAATATTGTTACTATAAAAAAAAATATTTTATTTTTTTTATAATCCTTTATTATAATGTATACCTTTATTTGCTGACACTTTTCCTTGTATACATTCGATCAAGTGACCAATAGTCATACGAGATGGAATAGCATGAGGATTAATAATTATATCAGGTGTAAGTCCTTCACATGAAAATGGCATGTCTTCTTGTCTGTATTGGATACCACAAGTGCCTTTTTGTCCATGACGCGAAGCAAATTTATCACCAATTTGCGGTATGCGTACGCTTCGAACTCTGATTTTACAAAATTTGTATCCCTCACTATTCAATGTTAACATCACTTGATCTACAATTCCGGTTTCACTATTACGTAAGAAAGTAGATGCATCCCTTTTCGTAAACCGTTTGGTTGTACTGTCCAACTATAGATATTTATAATACATAAATATAGATGGAATATAATAATTATGTATTAAATAATTTCTAATAGTTACCTCGTCATCTGTTTCTGGAAGAGTAATAGTTTTGCCTATCACAACATCATCACCTGATACACGAATACCAGGAGCAATAATTCCATCGTCATCTAATTTATCATATATCGCATTGCGCATTCCTTGACAAGTTTGTCGTGTTGGTTTTTCAAACTGTTCTTCCTGATCACCAATTCTTTTAGATTCAGAATCTTTGTAAGATCGGTAGAAAACAGACCTAAAGAAACCTCTCTCAACTGCACTAGCATTTAGAATAACGCTATCTTCTTGATTATATCCAGTATAACATAAAATAGCAACTATACTGTTAATTCCTGCAGGAAGCTCTCTGAATCTAAGATATTCCATAGATCTGGTAGTAACCAACGGTTTATGAGGATAGTAAAGTACATGGGCTAATGTATCCATTCGTACATGGAAGTTTGTTATATAAACTCCCATAGCTTGTTTACCCATAGCACTCTATAATATACAAAAAAAGATAAACGTCTTATATCTAAAATAAAGTCTCAATATCGTATAAAATTATAAAACTTACTTGATAAGTATTCCTAGGACTTTGGTTGTGATCAGGAAATGGAATAATGGAAGCACAAACCCCTAGAATCATGGCAGGATGTATTTCACAATGTGTATAAGTTGTACAATAAGCATATTCCTTTTCTTGCCTAAGATCTTCAGGTGACATAGCAATCATAACGGTCTCTTCTTCGAGTGTATCTATATATTCTACTACTCCACTGCCGACTAATTCTTGCCACCTACAAAAAATGATTACAATATGTAAAATTTATCAAAAAATAGAAAATAGAAAAAAATATATTTTTCCAAGTATACCCATCATTGTTATAATCTCTTTCCTTCAACATATCAATATGTCTCTTTTTTAACAATAAGTTTTGTCCCTCTACAATTAATAGAGGCCTACTGATTCTTCCAGCATCTGTATATATTCTTATCTCACGATCTCTAATATCTCGGATCATTGATACCTCAGACACAATAATGTCCATTTGTCTTCTTAACTTACGCAAAGTAGCCATTAATTGATCTGGATCTCTATGGATTCCAACCCAACAACCATTCACAAATATTTTTGTAGCATCAGCAATTGCACTTGGTGCTATTTCTTCTAAATTTTCCATAGACCATTCTTCCAGAAATTCTAATATTGGAGATGGCTGAGATCCAACGCTAATATATGCCATCAATGCCAAGTTTTTAACTAAACCAACAGCTGCACCTTCAGGAGTTTCTGCAGGACATAACATACCCCATAGTGTGTTATGCAACTGACGTGGTTTTGCGAGTTTTCCATCCCTTCCAATAGGAGAATTTACTCTTCTTAAATGAGATAAAGTTGATGCGAAAGTTAATCTATTTAACACTTGTGAAACTCCTGCTCTTGCTTGATGAGCTTTTTTTTGATCTCCCCAATTACCAGTAGCTAGTGAATACCTCAGACCATCGGTAATTATTTTTGTTTTAATAGCAAGTTCAAGATTAAAATCTTTGCCACGATCTATAAATTTTTGTGCATATAGGCGTACTTCTTTCATAAGGTTTTTGAATAAACCTCTAAATAAAAATGCTAATAGTGGACCAGCTAAATCTAATCTCTTATTGCCGTAATGATCTCGATCATCCAATTCTCTTCGTCCTAAGGATGCTGATAGTAATCTATGTACCATATAACCAAGAAAATAGGCTTTTTTCGTTTCACAAAAATCACTGATACCTACATGAGGTAACATTTCTTTTTGTAAAATCTCTCTAGCATATTTTATACGTTTTTCTTTCGTTACTCCAGGTCTAGCACCTCGAGTACCAATAAAATTTAAAGCTACATTTTGCTCTTGTATGACAAAGGCTTCATCTAATGAAGGCTTTACCATCTCCATCATTTCAGGATCGTCAAAGTCATAAATAATATGCTCCAGAATATCACGATCAGCTACAAAACCAAGTGCACGGAAAACTATCATGATAGGAATTTCTTGCTTAATATATGGTATAATAGCTATAATACGTTGTCCAATTGCTGATTTTTTAATACTCTATAAAAAATAATTATTGTCATTCTTTTAAATTACACTATAATTACTTCATTTAAAATATCATATTACTACAATACATACAGCACCACTTTTTGCCATCATGTTAATCCATAATGTAGAAGTAGGACGTGAACTATGTTCCAAACAAGATCTAATCTCAGCTTTATATGCATATTTACCATCCTTCATACTAAACACATAAACTGTATTTGTTGCCATTTTTTCTTGTGCTATAAGTACCTTAATAAAAAGTAGATAGAAATAACATGTTAATATAATAAATAGACCAAAATATAAAAAGGAATATATTCAAATACTTTTTCAGATCCATTAATGATAAAATAACCACCAGGATCCAAAGGACATTCATTTAATTCTGTTAAATCACGATCAGACAAACCAGCAAGGAGACAATATTTGGACCTTAACATAATTGGAATTTTTCCTATAAATGTTTTCTGATGTTGTGTCTCTACAAATGTCATCTTTAGTTAGTTCTGTTATATTCGTTATAAATATAATCTAAAGATATTATTAAATATAATTACAAACCAATAGGATCTTCACCATCCTTCTCAATAGTTTTAGTGATATCAACATATAAAGGTGCTGAATAAGTTAAATTTCTAAGTCTGGCTTCATTTGGCATCATAGGTGACGGTGCGCCATCTTTTTCCCAATGTGTAGGTTTGGATAAATAAATTTGTTCAAATTTCAATAAATGTCTGACAGGATTCTCTATTTCTCCAGAAGTATGTTGAGCTTCTGCTTGTAAATCAATTTGCGGAGAATCCTCGACGATTCGCTGAACTGACATTTCAATGAATTCATCAAAACTGTCAAGCTGTTGTCGTACGAGACCTTTTTCATCGAAATAAGCATTAATAACAATCCAACAAGCTTCTTGCCATAATTTTGAAGAAATTTCTTCAGCATCTTCATCATCATACTGATCTGTGTATATTATTTAAAATTATATATATATTTATTACAGGTTAGAATTCTGGATTTTTATTCATTAAATGTTAATAATTGTTCAAAATAACAAAAGATTGATAAAAAATTGAGATTACATTCTTTAAATTCTTACCATCTTCAAGAGCGTACATGTTATTTTTTAAAAAATATATCAGTGAGTTTGAAGAAAATAGTAAAAAATAACAAAACAATCAGAAACGAACACCGGATCGTCAACGAACGTCACCGAATGACCGAACCAAATTATATGGTGCGCATAAGTGCATAAATATATTATATATTGTAGTATAGAAAAGGTAAATTAAACTATACTAAACAGTATGCCCAATAGATCAATGTAAAAAATTACAAGATCAAAAACTGAGAACAAAAATATCACTAATAAAATATTACTAAAATTTAGTGTGAATCTATTTCTTGAATCAATATGACTATTTATAGTTCTTTACATGTTTAACCAATCAAATATCCTAAATCAGTGGTATGCAATCTATAGAACTAATATATTACATTTCTTAGCTATGTAGGGAAATCTATAAAATTGCTAGTAGTTTGTCTCGTATATCCATGCAAAGAAGTTTTGTAATGACTATTCATCTGTTTGTTATATAGCTAAACGTGACGATAATATTTGAATATAAATATAAAATTATATTTTTAATAAATGCATTAAACGATCTTAAATCTTACGTTAAATCTACTTGAACTGTTTTGTTGTGTGATAAATTTTAAAGCGTTGAAGATTATTATGCATTGATCATAATGATGCAACATTAGTGTTTTCTTCATTTTTTTTTCTTTTTTTTTTTAGATTAGATAAACGGAGAAATTAAACTTTCTTATTGAGTATTAATCTATCCTAAAATATAAAACTTATTTAGTGTTATGAAGTTTTTAAAAGTTTATATGTATGTCATGAAAAATAATTTTTTACATAAATTTTTTATATGTAACATATTTTTACAATGTTACAGTGATGATAATGATTATAACAACGGATTAAAGTAATTTTTCTCATTGTACGCAATATCAATTTATTAATATTTAATAATATCAACAAAGTATTTTTAAACTAAAGTATTACAAATCATAAATAAAGATATTAATTTTTTAATATAATCCAATTTGGTAGATCTATAAAAAAAAGATTAATTTATTGTTAATTACAGTTTTGTTAAAAATAAATAGTAATGTGTATCATAAATAAATTCGTAGTACTATGGAGAATATAAAAAATACCACAAGTTCGGTTTTAAAAATAATATCATTAAATGATTTTTCGAACATTGAAACAAACTTTACATTGAACAGTACATCTGAAACAGAAACAGAACTTTCACAGGAAAGTAATAATGTGCAACAATTATGGAGTTTACCTAAAACAACTGTGACTTCATTGGAAGATAAATCTTTATTATTTAACATATCAAGGAGTACTGTACATGTTTCTACAACAACCTTAGACTCTGTTGATGAATTTGGACCACCAGAAGGAATAGAATATATTTTTGTACCACTTGGTGTTATGGTTTTCGTCATTGTATTATCTGCTGTGGTATGGACTATAATGTCATTCATTATTAATATATTTTTATTATCTAATATGCCATCTCTTTATTTGATTGCATTAGAATATAGTTTGATCTTTACTGCATTTTGTAAGCATATCAAAAAGTAGAAATAAATATGTTGTAGAGTATTAATTTTGTTATAAATAAGCATGTATTTTGTTTAGATATCATACATTCTATATGCTCATACACACACATACACATTTCTTAATAAATTTCTCTCTTATTTTTTGAATATATATTTTAAATAATAGATGTAAATGATATGTATTTTATTTATGTCTATTTTTTATTCTTTGTAATATTAGAATTAAATGATATTTCACACTTATCTTTGTATTTATTTTTTATAACTTATCCTTATTCATTATCTCTATTATAAAAAAGAAACATAATACATAGATAATTTATTTCATAAATTAAATATAGTAGAAATTGGAAAAATTATAATATTTTTTTTATATGTGTGCATATTAATATAATGATTCTGAAATGAATAGATAAAATAAAAAAAAATCATGTCACAAAATATATCGTACTTTTATCATTAATATATTTATGATCATTATGACAATATATTTATGATCATCGTGAATCTTTTCATGTAGCAATGTGATAGTAATATATCACAAATAATATAAAATATATATTTGGAAACTACAATCTTTTTGAAGGTATTTATTATATCAAGAAAACGAAAGTTGGAGCGCTTAAGGCATAGACTAATGCCAATGTACAATTTTGATCCTGGAGAAGAAGAGGAAGATGACTGGGAAACTGAACTATTGGATGAATGTTATAATAATCATCAAAGACGAGTGTGTATATATATATAACGATGAATGAATATAAAAGTACATTAAATATTAAAAAGACTAATTTTACAGCAAGGATACCAATCTATGGACGTAGAAGATAATGCTGAACTTTTTGGTGATCATTGACAAAATATCAGTTAGTGTTTAACCAAATTTCTTTTATCTTTTATGTATCATGAATATAGTTCATTAAAATATGCTTGATATAACAATATTAAATGATGTCAAAAAATGAAATGCAGATGTATACAAAAATATTATATAATACAGTTCATAAAATTTATAGTTATTTTAATTAACAACATTTTTCTTGTATCTTTTAATGCAGCTTTTATAGAAAACAATGTATTAAAGTACAAAAACAGTATTTTAAACTTTTATCTATTTTATCATAGTAAAAATACAACGTAAAATTGTTTCTAACTCTAGTGCCTTTAGTTGCCTAAAAAAGCTTTATATTATTTTGAAATCTATTGATTGTTATTATCAATTACTCTCATTAACAAAATACTGTGATTATTATCTGTTGTGAATAACATTGTAACCATATATATATAATTCACTCTTCTATTTTTCCTGATGTAACAATTATTACATAAATATATCCTCTGTAACATAACAAATTAATATTTATAAAACTTAATGTTTGTTTAACAAATTATATGCATATAGCAATTTTCATACATCAAAAATTTTAACGATAATTAAGCATGCAAATCATTACTAAATTTTTGTATTATATGTTTATAATTATAATACTAATTCTTTACATTGTTTAATTTGTAATTTTTAAGATTAATAGCATGTATGCAAAACAATTCGTATAACTACAATTATTCACAAGAAATATTTTAAACATAAACAATAGGACCTTTTGCAAATCAGAGTTAGAACATATTTCATTAAACATAAAATAAAAATCTAATTGAAAACCAAACATTATATAGAAAATGACATGTATAAAGTATTACAAGTTTTAAAAATAAATGTTATAAAGTAACAGAACAATGTAATTACAAATACTTTTAAATATATACTATTCTGCATACAAAGTACTTAGAATGCTTTATCAATAATATTGAATTAAAAAGGGAATTAAAAATATCATTAATAAATCTCGTAAGTAAAAATGACTTAAAGATAAAAATAATAAGAGTATTTCATGAATTTATTTACTTTAATACAAATTTGACATTCACACATATGCTTGTTTCAAAAATGCTAATATTCCCTTGTTTGTGTTCTATCTCTTATAATGGTACATCATCTTGTGTTATAGAATTATAGCATAAGATATAGAAGTAGAGGAGGTAGTGGAAAAGTGATGCAAGTAAGACCATATAATATACCTTATAAAATACAAAATTTTTAAATGCATCTAGGAATTTTAAATTAATTTATGAAACATAGATATTTTGATGGAAACTTGGCGCGATTAGAACTTACATTTTCTTGCAATTAAAGAATAATACCTAATACAAAAAGTATTTTAGTGAACTAAAATTATTTCACATATTTTATAAATTTATGATCACTTCCCCAAATGTGAAATATGCAAATATATAATATCCCAAATAATTCTCAATATACAAAATCTTTCTTTTTAAGAAATTATTTATCATTCTCACTAAATTCACTTTTTGATATTTGCATAATATAAAAAATAATTTTAACACAAAGATTGAATAATTAGCAAAAATGTTTTAGATAAAACAGATGATTTCATATTGTTCAATTTTCCTCCTCTTCTTCTTCCTCTTCCTGTTCATCTTCTTCTTCTCCAGTACTTTCAGGTTTCTCTTCCACTTTTTTTGGTCTACCACGTCCTCGACCTGAAGGAGTTATGCCTTTTGGTGGACCTTGCTATAAATTAAAAATTATTGTTTTAATAAATATTTGATTGTTTACCTAAAATAAAGTTTATAATTTATGCTTACATACTTTTTTCTTATGTGAACCTTTCGGTCGACCTCTACCCTTTTTAACAGGTCCTGGTGGGGCATCATCCTCATTATCAGATTTTGTTGCACGTACTGCATTATATTTTTCTGAAGTTGGTCTTCCTCTCTTTTTTGGTTCTTTAACAGTATTCTTATCTGTTTTCGCTGGCCGACCTCGTTTTTTTTTCTGTTCTTCAACAACAGGTGAATTGTCGTCTGACATATTCAGCGATATTTGTCACTATATAAACACAATCATGCAAATTAATTAAAGAAAATATTGCTGTTTATATTTGAGTTCAATCTTGTTTAACACAATATTTATAAAACTATTGTATGAGTAATTGTTTTTTTCTTATTTAAAAAAGATCAGAAATTATATAAAAAAGAAAGTACACTTATTGATTTTCAAAAGTCTGACAATACTATTAATTTTTCTGTATCATGTAATATTGTAAATATAAATTCTTAAAATAAATAAGTAAATATCAATCTTCCATCGTGAATTAGATATTTTGTATACTTCCGAACGAAATTTTTTCAGCTATAAAAGGTAGAATATTTATGAAGATTTTTAGTAAACATTTTAGTTTGATTATAAATTGAATTCGTAGCAAAATAGAGAGAGAAAATAAAATATAATTTAAAAAAATGAATTTAAAAAAAAACAAGAATGTAATATATTGTTATTTTTCCAGATTTATATAGATCTCTTTCATATGAAAATCTTGTCTGAAATTTCCGCGCCCGCCATTTTCAAAATCTTTGAATAAATGTATACTATTTATTAGATACAATATCTTGTTTGAAATTTATCTTGGACACGAAAAATGTCTTGCATTACATGTTTAATGATTTTTAAACAATTTTTGCAAGTAGGGAATGTCGACAGAGTTGCTATCAAAGTACATTCTAGTAAGCCTCGCCTTACTACTGGGGACGCCATGGCCGACAAATCATGGCATCACGCAAGAGTCGAGAACCTCGCATCCATCTACTGTCTCTTTTTTCCTCCCTCGTTTATTCCCACTCCCACCCTTCGTCTTTTTCTTTCACATCGCAAAAAAGTGATTTTAATATACTCATAAGTAATAGCTCGAAAATTTTCGAAAAATAGACGAAAATCGTTTTCGATTCCATCAAGGTATAACAAAAATGGGTAGGTTTAGCGGCGCAAATAATCCATTAATGATCACGTCATAAGAACGAAGCGGACTCACCTCGGAATTTGCGTAGTGTGGCGGACAGACAAAGGCGATTGCCGGTGCGCGCGTCGTGATATGCCGGTTACGAGAGACACCGTGCGTTTCTACGCTATGCACTGAAGATACACGGTCTTTCACGTTAAGTCGGCAAGAAGCTTGACTCTTTACGCTCTTCTCTTTTTCTCTTCCTCTTGTTCCCGCTCTCTCTCTTTTCCCTTTCTTTCACCCTTCCCTCTTTTTCTTTCACTCTTCTCTTTCAGTTTTTCATTTTTTGATAATAGCGCATCGTTTTCTTCTTCAGGCTATGCTTTGTATACGTATTACAGAAAGCGACTCGTATACAACTCCCTGCACGAATAGCGAGATGCGACTGATCCAACCGAAGCGATGCATCGCGCTCCGATTCGCTATACGTCTATGAAGCTTTCCCCCTCTAATATGACGCGCTAACAGATTCCCGCCAAAAAATTGCAATCCACAGTAAAATTAACATTTGACATCGTGGAAATTTACATTGATCTTTGATGCTGTTCTCTAAATAAATGAATCAGTTTTTTACAAATAATAAAGCCGAAGTCTATGACAAATATATTTAATGCAAAATATGATCGCGAATAAACAAATATGGTATAAGGTTAACGATTTTGCCTAACAGTAACCATATCACAATGGCGAGCGTCCACATTGATTTCACATTTCTTAGTTGAATTATTAATAACTGCATATTATTTTTTCTATTTTTTATTAATCTGTTGTATCTACTCGGCAATAATAAATTACTTTTTGGATTATAAAACGTTATATAAATATGTAGGTCTGAATGGATAATTTCTTTTACTGCTATATAATTAGTCGAATGCAATATATTTAAATGATTTATTTATATATTTAGTTATATCTTTGCAATCAAATATTTTACATACAAAATTTATTTTATACAAATAATTTGTCGGACTTTCGATACATGATTTTTTCGTAAATATTAAAATACTTGTATAAATAAAAACTCGTATAAAAAAATACTTGTTATAAGTCTAATTCAATTTATCGTACACACATGTATATATACATATATTTATGACAGATGTACAATGTACATATACATAAATTAAAGTCTTTCAATAAATACGAATAGTAAGCTTGAAACACATATCAGTGTAATATGTCTGCTCTTTTGCGTCTTTGCAGCAACGATTCTTTTTACAAGCTAAAATTGGTTGAGATCATAACCAATACAAATCGAATAGTTTTCTGATTAATTCATTGAAAGAATCTTTAACCATTAAAGATAAATTGTCATTATAGCTTGGCCTTACCTTTATATTTTAGATTATTCTACAACAGCGACCTCACTTTTACAGAAATACCTTTCGTCGGTATATGTTTGAAAGATGATTATGGTAGGATTTTGTAATTGTCCAATATTTTACTTGACTACCTTATGTGTATACGAGGAAAAAATATATCAAAAAAAAAAATAACAACGGTCAGTAATTATATATGCTTGTATAAAAAATACATAACATTTACCAAATTTTAATATTTAATTTAATATTAAGCTTCATAATATTTTTTGATTTAACAAATAGTTGTATCAAAAATAATTGTATAATCAAAGCTAATTACAAACCAATTAGAAATGTTTACGACATTTCTTGTTTAAATTGTTAACGGCAGATGTCGCTTCACAAACAATTTTCTCTAACTGCCTTTCAAGTCATGATATATGTTAATTTAGTAAGATCGAATTTGTACATGTGTTGCGTCTTTTGATCGTAAGAATTGTGAATATTATTGTGAAAATATGGCCAACGTTGTTGCTAACGTACCTGTGTCAAAAATCTTAAAAGACAAAAGTGCCTGTGAAGATGAACCAAGAAAAAAAAGCCGAGAAGATTGGAGAAAAGCAAAAGAATTAGAAGAGGCAAGAAAAGCAGGTACAGCACCTGCGGCTGTCGATGAAGAAGGAAAAGATATTAATCCACATATTCCTCAATATATTAGTGCAACACCATGGTATTTTGGAGCACAGGTATTTAATATTTTTTAATTGCATCGTGTTATCGTATCATCCTTTATTATTTGATATCATATATTTACTACAATAATAGTTCTTAGGGTCCAACATTAAAACATCAAAGACCTCAACCTGAGAAACGAAAGTACTTTAGTGGAATAGATGAATGGTACAAACGTGGTGTAGATACATCTAAAATTGCAACAAAATATCGTAAAGGTGCTTGTGAAAATTGTGGTGCTATGACACATAAGAAGAAGGAATGTATGGAGAGGCCTCGTAAAATAGGAGCGAAATTTACAAATGCAAATATTGCACCAGATGAATTTGCACAACCTGAATTATGCGTTGATTATGATGGAAAAAGAGATAGGTACATCATATTATGTCTTATAATTAACTTTTTTTGTTATAGTCACTCAAAATTAAATGCTTGCTGTATATTAAAGATGATTGCAATCTTTTGTTAAAACTCTGCTTGAATTAAAAACTTTAGGTCAATGTAATATATCTTGATATCTTTATGCCAACTAATGCTTTTCTGATCTATATTCAGTTGTAAATCGGAATTTTATATAGCGAATAAGAAACTAATAATTTGTATAATACAACAAAGTATCAGATATTACAATATATGATAAAATTTATGAACTCGTGATACAATCATCTTATATAGTAGTAGCATTACTAGGCAATTCTGCCACAGTAGAAGAATTAAACTACTTCATTTGTGTGAATTTATGTGCTTATAAATTTAAAATGTATTTTATTTATGTATTAAAGAATCCAATTGTTTGTTTAGATGGGCTGGTTATGACCTGTCTGAACATAAAGCTATTGTTGAAGAATATCAAAAAATTGAAGAAGCTAAAAGACAAATGCGTGCAGAGAAACTCAATGCTGAAGAAAATGATGAACAAGATTCAGACAAAGATGAAGACAAATATGTGGATGAAGTTGATATGCCTGGAACTAAAGTTGACTCTAAACAACGTATTACTGTTCGAAATCTAAGAATTAGAGAAGATACAGCCAAATATCTGCGTAATTTGGATCTTCAATCTGCATATTATGATCCTAAAACTAGATCTATGCGTGATAATCCTTATGCAGGCACAGATAGAGAGTATGTTTTATATTTTTACTGTTTATTATGTTATATATATATATATATATATATATATATATATAAATTTTCTTCTATCACATATATCATAATATATTTATTTATCCATAATAAATATTATTTTTTTTTGCAGAGTGGATTATAAGGGAGGAAATTTTGTACGTTTCTCAGGAGATACACAACAACATGCAAATGCTCAATTATTTGCTTGGGAAGCACATGAGAAAGGAGTTGATGTACATTTACTTGCTGAACCTACAAAATTAGAATTATTAAAACAAGAATATGATAAGAAGAGAGATGAATTGAAAGATAAGGCACGAGAGAGTATTATTAAACGATATGGTGGTGAAGAACATCTTCAGGCACCACCACCTTCACTGTTATTAGCTCAGACAGAACATTATCAAGAATATTCTAGATATGGAAAGATGTAATGAGTTAATAAAATAAATAAAAAATTGAATATAATTAACTTGTTTTTTAGAATAATTACATAAAGTTAAATCTTATATATTATCATAGTTAATAATATATAATCAACATGTATCTTACAATATATATAGAATTAATGCAAATTATTATAGATCTGTAACTTTGATAGCGAGAATTTCTTTATTATGTAAAATAAAATAAATATACATTTTATATATAAATATGAATTTTCAAATAAATTATATCTTTAAAATATATGAAATATATATATTTTCCTTAAGATGATATTTACTTACATAAAAAATTTAGTATCATATAATTAATCGCAATTTTAACAAATCAATATTAATTTAATTATACACAAATAATTAAACTAGTTATAGAAACATAATAACTAAGAAAACACTTTAAAACAAAGATAAACAATAGATCTGTGAATCTATTTTACCTATTGAAATTATCGACTGAGTAACAGAGTTCTTCCATCTTTCGTAATTTTTCATTGGTTCACAATAAAATTACTAAATGAAATTTCTTTTATAAAAAACTAAGCAAATTGAGAAAGAACTATAAAGCATCAGAAACGGAAGTGTTATCTCGTTCTAATTTATATTAACTGAGCAACGAACGTAGACGCGATAAACTTATCTCAGAAGAATCATAGTATAGATATATACGTACATACATACATACATACACACATATATATATATATATATATATATATATATATATATATAATGCGTATTCATAATGTTCTCTTGAACAAATTATGGCGTTGTCTCTTATCAGGAGTAAGGGTCTACGGTACACAAAGACGCAGTTACTGTTTTTCAAAACTTATTCAACAATGAAGGTGATTATAAAAGTCATTTCTGTTGTCAAAAAATGTTTTATAATTATTTTAAGAAATCGCCTAGCTAGTGTTTTTTGCGTGCTAGTTCATTGAAACATAGATTGTTAAAGCAGAACATGCTTATTTTATCTGCACGTTTTTATTTATTAGCGCAGTTATAAAATTAATTATATTATAAATAAAAAAGTAATACCACATTATTTGTCTCTTAAATAAAATATATTTAAGTGGCATAAAAATTTTTTCTGTATCAAAATTCAAATAATTATATTGATTTAGCTATGAAACTTAGTTACACAAACGATTTTATGCATTTATATAATTATGTATGTTAATGTTTTATTTTTCTACAGAAAGGTTTGGTGCTTGGAGTATACGAGGCAGATGATGAAAGCTTTACACTAACTCCTGCAGCAGCGAAGTACAATGAACGAGTTCAAGGGAAACTACTAAAACATATTTGCTTGTAAGTTTGAAATTTGTACTTTATATCTTTAATAATATATATGTTAATTATTTTCAATGTAATAATTCATTTAATTGATTTATTTTATTGAATTAATTATTTTCTTTGTAATATATTTTAAAATTTACGTATCCTTTTTTATACATATGGTTATCTGATTCTACTATATATGCTTTCTTTTAATATTAAACTGCTTCATTAATTTGTTTCTCACAGTTTTTTTTTTTATATATATATATTTATATAAATGAAAATATATGTTGTTTATGGTTATTTTAAGGTATATTAAGTATTCTGCTATGAGAAAACATTGAATATAAAGCATTTTCTACAGATTATATAATCTTGCATCTGATTTTTTACTTATACATATTTGATATATTTAGTATCAATATATTTACATATATTCTTCATATTTCCAGCCTGAAACAATTGTTATAATGCTGCTCGAGCTGTGTTCTTAAGATATAAAAATTCTTTTCTTCTGTTGTATGACAAATTTTTTAAAAAGTATTCTTTTTAATACAACTTTCAATATAGAGTAAATTATTTTTATTTTTAGAGCTCAATAGCATTATTTTGATTGTTTCAGGAAAGACTAGACTGAGCGATGATGCAAGAGTAATGTCGTCTAATGGGGACGGTAATTTAGGAAGTGATAGTGGGGCAGGAAGCAGTAGAGGTATAGGGGAATCTAGTAGAAATGCGAAGCGTCACACCCATTCCAGCAATATTTTACTTGGAATTGGCAGTTCGCTCGAAGACAGAAATAATGATTATCAATGTCCAATTTGTTTCGAATTGATTGATGAAGCACATATCACTCGTTGTGGTCATACCTTCTGTTATCATTGCATTGTGAAATCCTTAGAAGCTAATAGTAGATGTCCCAAATGTAGTCTTGCTTTAAGTCAGCAGGATATCTTTCCTAATTTTTTATTAAACGAATTAGTAACAAAATATAAAGCAAGAATCAAGGGCCTTTCAGAATTAGGCTCTTCATATGTAGGAGATGGAAAAAATAGAGTTGTAGGAACAGAATTATCTGTACTTTCACGTGATGGTTTAAGAGATATAGTTGCTGTAGAAAGTGCTCATTTAACTCTGCCTGATGTAAATGTAATGTTAGAAGTATTGACACAAAGAAAGCATTTACTTGAAGCTGAGACATGTGCTATACAAAATAAACTTCTACATGAATTTTTAAAACATTTGTTACAACAGAAAGAAGAGCAAAGAAATCAGTTACAAAAAGAGATGGCTTTAATTAAACGAGATATGGAAGAAGTTGAAAATATTCTAAGAGATGTGCAAAATAAATGTCCACGTGTAGAAGATTTGAAAAAATCAAGTGAAAATGATACAGCACAAGTATCTGCTATCAGACGGGAAATGATTGGTCTTATAGATATAATTGATTCAAATATGGTAAAACCTAATGAAAGAGTAATGGGAAATGAAACATTTGCAAATCCATCTGGTAATCAAAAACAAATTGAATATGGAAGTAGTTCAACCTTGGCTATTCGTAGAAAAAGAATGCATGGTCATTTTGATGATTTTGTACAATGTTACTTTCATTTACGTGCTAAGGAACTATTACTTGGACATAAATCTCAAAGTCAAACAGATGCAGGTCATAGTACAAGTTCTGGCCTTGATATTTTTCGAGAAAATCTGGTAAAATTTTCCAGATATAATACATTACGACCATTAGCTACATTAAATTATTCTTCTGATATTTTTAACAATTCTACAATTGTTTCAAGTATAGAATTTGATAAGGATAATGAATTCTTTGCGATAGCTGGTGTCACTAAACGTATTAAAGTATTTGATTATGGAGCTGTAATACATGATACAGTTGACATTCATTATCCTAGTATAGAAATGGTTTCTAGTTCTAAAATTTCATGTGTCTCATGGAATTCTTTTCATAAAGGAATGTTAGCCTCATCAGATTATGAAGGAACTGTAACAGTATGGGATGCTGCGACAGGTCATAGAACTAAAACCTTTCAAGAGCATGAAAAAAGATGCTGGTCTGTAGATTTTAATGATGTTGACACTAGACTTATAGCATCTGGATCAGATGATGCAAGAGTTAAATTATGGTCTTTGAATACAGATCATTCTGTTGCATCATTAGAAGCAAAAGCTAATGTTTGTTGTGTAAAATTTAATCCTTGTAGTTCATGTCACTTAGCATTTGGATCTGCTGATCATTGTGTTCATTATTACGATTTACGTAATATGAAAGAAGCTTTGCGCATTTTTAAGGGACATCGTAAAGCTGTATCTTATGTTAAATTTATTAATAAGGAAGAGATTGTATCAGCAAGTACTGATTCACAGCTCAAAATGTGGAATATTAATAATCCTCATTGCCTAAGATCTTTTATTGGACATGTTAATGAGAAAAACTTTGTGGGACTTGCCACAGATGGTGATTATGTAGCCTGTGGTTCAGAAAACAATGCACTTTATGTGTATTATAAAGGACTAACAAAACAATTATTCTCATATAAGTTTGATGCTGTGCGTAGTATATTAGAAATTCAAGATCGAAAAGAAGAAGATTTGAATGAATTTGTCTCTGCAGTTTGTTGGAGACAAATGTCCAATGTTGTAGTAGCTGCAAATTCTCAAGGAATTATCAAAATATTAGAATTTGTTTGATTTTAATTAGTATATTAATGTGGAAGTTATGCAATAAGATTAAATAAAAATGTTTAGAATTTGTGCTGATGTATTTTCGATATGACCTAATTTATGCTCACGTATAAACAACGAGGCAGGAAAATTATTCTAAATATTATAACTTAGGTTGAAAGAAAGCTTCCTATTATAAAGATTTTTATTATTAAAGGCTACCTAGTTCAGAAAGGTATGTCTTAAATATTGACAGCACAAATACTTTTTTCTATTTTATGATCAAATTGAAAATATGGGTAATGTTACTTACAATATTTACATCTGGATATAGTACCCTTAGATATAATTGAAGATATAGACTGAATGTTAATCATAAATGGTTGCTAGGAATGTGGTAACAATGTGTTTTGTTGTGGACTAAGTTATAACTTTTAAATATCTTTCTTATTTACATTAAATTGTTAATGTAACTTACACATGCTTCTTACACATTTAATTTAAAAAAAAAAACTGTTTTCTTGGCAATTGTTATGGAATCAGCATTGATTTAAGTATTTCTGTATCTCTAACAAAAGTATTATAAATTTTTTGTGACTGAGAATCATGATTACAAATATAACTTAGAAACATAATGCCCATGTGAAAATCATGTTGGCATATATACAGAGTGAGTACCTAGAAAATTAAGTTTATCAAATGATTCTATTTAAAATCTTAATGTGTAGTTCATAAAAAGAGTAATTGATACATTTGATGTCAATATACAATATGCATAGTACATAAATATATACTATTAATATCAATTATCTAATATACTAAAGTAGCCTAATTTAATTCATAAACTAAATACGTAGAATATATAAATTTTTATGAGCAAATAAATATAAAAGTATAAAAATATAATTTGTGCCAAATTTTATCATAAGACAAAGAGAAATGATTTGCACAAATTCTTTGTGGTAGATTTAACTTTTAAGGAATATCATTTTTAGTATATTTTAATAAAAATAATTAGGCTATATTAAGTTCCTACTTAATTCTGGATTATCATATACTTTGTTTAAAATAAATGTGAGATTAGTCTTACTTTGCAAGAAATTATATATTATGAAAAATTAACATTTTTCTTAGATTCATTTTTAAAATATTACAAATGAAATCTCCTGATAGAATCATTATATGTATTACTAGATGTACATAAAAGCATATATATAAGCTATATATATGAATATTTACTGTGAAGTATAATCTGTCATTAAATCATATTGTGTATCATTAAGAACAGGTTCTTAAATAGGTCTAAAATGAAGGTGGTATACAAAAAGCATAAACAACCAATTGTGATGTCTAGTTTCAATGTTTTTATTTTAATGCAGATTAAAATACTTTATTGTAGATGAAAAAATGATATGGTTGTAAATCAATATATAGTTTAATCTTGAAGGCGTAATTATAAATGTGGTTATATGTAGAATAATGATAAAAACTTATATTCTAAGGTATATAATGTAAAAAATAGTATATTTTTAGAATGTATTTTAAAATTGCGAATAATATAGCATATGATTCATGTCGAAGATGCCTAGATTTTATTGTAATTAATAAAGATATAAATTTGTGTGTGTGTCTCAATTCATCTGTAATATAATTTACTTAATGCATATGTACTCCTTATTTACCATTTCATTGTTAGAATATATATAAATATTAATAGTGAATAATTGCTTATACTGCTACAGAGCAGGTCCAAAGATTCCAAAAGGTCATGCTAGAGTATTTTGGGGTTTGGACGAAACGGATTATACTGGCGTTGCAGTAGTTGGCTTGGGAAAATCAAATCTTGGTATCAATGTATTAGAAGAAATTCATGAAGGAAAAGAAAGCGTACGTGCAGCTGCAGCAGGTATGACTTGAGTGATATATAAAGCTCAGCAATTTTCTCTCTATATTAAGTATTAATTATTACATTATTATTAAATGCTTAATTCTTTAATATTCATGATATTATTTATTGCATCTTTTATGAATTAAATATCTATAGATTATTTCATACATATAAAAGCCATTATTTTCTCTAGCTGGTTGTCGTGCGTTAAATGCTCTTGAAATAAAAGATATAGAACTAGAACCATTAGGAGATGCAGAAGCAGCAGCAGAAGGAGCTGGTCTTTGTACATGGTATTATCAAGGATTAAAAAGTAAACAGAAACGTGAAACATTACCACAAGTTTCTCTTTTTGGCGAAGAAGGCCAGTGAGTGAATCAGCTTAACAAAATTAATTTAAAAGATATACATAATAATATAAATTGATAATATTTATACATATATAGAAATGAGTGGCAGAAAGGAATTATTAAGGCTTCAGCACAAAATTGGGCGCGCAAACTTGCTGATACACCAGCTAATTTAATGACTCCTACAATATTTGCAAATGAAGTCTTGTCAACTCTAAACACATTAAGAATCAGTGTAAAGATTCATGACAAAGAATGGGCAGAACAAAAGAAGATGGGTTCTTTTTTAAGTGTATCACGTGGTAGTAGTGAGCCACCTAAATTTCTTGAAATTAGTTATAAAGGTACTGATAGTAATGAAGCTCCAATAGCGTTTGTTGGCAAAGGTGTTACATTTGATGCTGGTGGAATTAGCATAAAGGTAAATTATTCAAATGTGCTCTAAAGTGAAGAAATGTTAAAAAATAATATTCTTTAGCCTTCTTCTGATATGGATGAAATGCGTGCGGATATGAGTGGAGCAGCATGTGTAGCAGCATCTATAAAAGCAGCTGCAGAGCTGAAATTGAAAATAAACATTATTGGTTTAGTTCCACTTACGGAAAATTTACCATCTGGATCTGCAACAAAACCTGGCGATCTTGTTGTCGCAATGAACGGAAAAAGTATTATAGTAGACAATACGGACGCGGAAGGGAGACTTATACTCGCAGATGCTCTTTGTTATGCTCATGAATTCAAGCCGAAGTAATTCTAATACTTAGCTTAAGTTACATTCGTATTATTGCATATATTAATTATTAATAAATAAATTTATTATAGATTTATTTTGGATATTGCAACATTAACAGGAGCTATGAGAATCACGCTAGCTGGTGCAGCTACAGGTGTATTTAGTAATAATGCTGAACTTTTTGAAACTTTAAGACAAGCTGGTATGTTTTCTGGTGATAGAATGTGGAGATTTCCGCTGTGGCAATGTTATACAGATGAAGTAACAAGTAAGAAATTTGATGTTAAAAAACTTATTTAGCATCTATAATAGAAACTAAATACTTTATTCTGCTGAATTTTTTGTTTACTTAATACTTTTCAGAAAGAGTTAAAGCAGCAGACGTTAATAATGTTGCAAAATGTAAAGGTGGCGGATCCTGTACTGCCGCAGCTTTCTTACGTGAATTTGCAGGAAATGATGTTCCATGGATGCATTTAGATATTGCAGGAGTAATGGGTCCTGGAAATGATGAGTTACCATATATACCGGCAGGAATGACAGGGCGTCCTACTCGTACCCTTATTCAGTTTTTACAATTGATTTCTTGCACTTCCTAATTTAAATTACAATTGCAAGATTATCTTTTCTATATATTGTATACGCGTGCATATACATACATAAAAGATATAATATAAAAGTAATCCAATATAATATGTACATTAAAAATGAAAGTGAGTGAGGTCTATTAACATGTATAAAATTGACAATCACAATTTTATATCTTGTTGTTAATGATTGGATACCTATGAAAATTGTATTTATATCATTTTACAAGATGAATGCATTTATAGTACAATTAGATTTTTGACATCATTGCATGTTCGAGTTTTTTTATTTGAAATAGTATTCTTTTTTAGAAATCGTAACAAACAGATTTTTAAGTAAAAATCACATACTATTTTTAGTACATTTTTCAACTGAATAATGGATTTTGTAAGAAATCAATAAGATAATGTAATATAGTTGTGTGCATAATAAAACAATAACTACTTGTTCATAATAACATAACTAGTAAAATTAAACGTACAATATATAGTGATTACAATTAAATAAATGTGCTTACTATTTCTGTTACGTACATACATACATACAACTTCTTACATTTTCGATATTTAAAAATTCTTTTATTAGCTAATAGTAATTATAAATTAAAGAAAATAAAATGATATTAATTCATATATATCATCGCATTTCTATGGTATAACTTTCGTTATGTACAATACTTGTCAATTTTATACGCAATTAGAAACTCTTCATGATTTATTCTGTTTTATAATAACATCGTTGAATTCTTTTTAATTTGTTATGTTTTTAAAGATCAATACAAATGGATATAATTAATAAATCATTGTAAACTTTATACTTAATATAGAACAAGTACATAGAATAATCTTTGTATATTGATAATTTTAATTCGTAATAAAGCAATAAAACTAGTACTGTTAAAATATGTTATTTCTTCACTGTGTGTGTGTTGATACCCTGATATTTATAAATTATTAATTCTATAAATCTGTACATAAGTAACTTCAACACACAATATTCTAGACCCGTACCACAAGCTGCAAAAGTGTTAAAGGATTTTTACATTAATAAAAATCACTTTAATTGTTATGAAGTTCTAAATAATACAAGATATGAAGAGGAAGGTGTAACGCAACTTTGTGATAAAAATTAATTGCTAGAAATATCCTCATGTACACGATGGTGGAGGCTGCTGCTGTTGTGAGGGAAGGGGCGCTGCCGTAACAGCTGCGACTACGGCAGCAGCAGCATAGGACGAAGGGTCCGATGGATCGAGAAGAGACGGCGGTGGTGGTAAACTTCCTCCTCCACCTCGTCCTCTTCCTCGACCTCTTCCTCGACTCCGACCCCGGCCCCTCCCCCTTCCGCGTCAACTCCGCCTTTCAGGCATCCCTATGTTGCTCGTTGTCTTTTCTAGGAAAGCCAATGGGCCTTGAAGCGCACTACTTCCAACACCACCAACTGGAAAACCAGTAGGTCTACCACCAGTTACTCCTACTCCACCCTGAGCCATGAACATGCCCTGCTGTCCAACTGAGACACTGACTCCTTGAAGACTTGACGTTGGTGGAGGACCTGTACCTTGTTGCACCTGAAAATCCAATTAATTAATGAAAAAGTTTTATTGATTTTATTTTATAAGTTATGATTGAATATTTTGTATTAAACTTATTTAAAGGGTTTAATTGTAAATAATACAAGTTTGGTACAATGATACCAGATCAACATTTTTATCATTTAAGAAACTATTTTTCTTATACTTAATATATTCCTAATTTCAATTTTCTACTCTGAATTTCTCTACATGCATGCATATGCACAGACAAATAAGTATGTAGATAAACATCAAAATAGGTTTTTATGGTAGTTCCAAACTGATAGGATTATACAGGAATGACAATATTTAGGCAAGGAAAATGAAAGAAAGCACAATGTTTTGCATGAACAGAGATTTATTCTGCAAACTTCTACTTGCATGTAAAGACAACATAAATAAGATATATATATATATGTATATATGTGTGTATATATATATATATATACATATATATCAGTTTGCAATTATTTAGGTAGATGCAAACCTTTCTTTTCAACTTCATACTACATCTACTATCTAAATATAAAATTGTATATATTCATACATAATGTTTTTTAAAGCATTTGCAGCAGGAACTTTACATGTAACTTTATGCTACCCCATTTAATAGATTTTTAACTTATCTTTATAACCATTGAATTTTTCTTTGATAATTCTCGATTTTGCAAATGCATAATGCATACATGTTTACATGCAAGAAATAATTTCTTATAAACAGAGGTCTTATAAATATACAAAATATTTAAAATCACACATACACGCGCACGCACACACACATGTGTGTGTGTTTTGTGTGTTATGTATATGTATGCGTGTGTGTATATATCACATATATGTGCACATTCGCGCGTGTATATGTATAAATACAACGACAATGACAAAGAAAATGTACTAACCATGAGATAAAAAGTGTAAAAAAATAGGAGTCTGTTTGTATATATTTTTATCTATACCAAAATATGTGGAGTGGCACGAGTTTCTTTTCTAAATCTACAAATGATATTTTTATATACAATAATTTTTGAGGGTATATAATTGAGAGCTTATTAAATCTGTTAATGTAAGCAGCCATACCCTATGCATAATCTTATATTTTATTATTGCCTTTATCAGTTTTATTATGTTAGTTTTGGCTAAACATTTGTACATATTTTTATATTAGTTGTTTGGCACCATTTTACAACAGTGATACTTTCTTTATATAGAGTTCATATTTTTGTATTTTTATATCGCAGTTAATTATAAAAGCACTTTAAATCTTTTGCATTATATATTACACTTCTATAAATAGGAATTGTATAAGGCACTGATTACATACAACAATAATATAAATTTTTTGTTCTACATCAAGACCATTCTATACATTGTCCTGTGTAGTCTATACATTAAAATAAACAAAATAGATTCTAATTTATTAAAATAATTCTTTTATGAGTATTCCAATCAAAATAATTTACTTAACAACTATTTTTTTATACATATGTACTTTTTTACACATACGTATACATGCATGATCTGGACATATATTTCTGTTCACATGTGCACCTATTTATATTTAAATTGTAAGAAATGATATAAAAACTTAATTGAAGATAATAAATATGCTATTATAGTAAAAATGAAAATACTACATTGAGTACAATCTTATAATGCAAATGAGATTGTAAGATGCATTTTTACCATTGACAATCTTAAGAACTTTTCAGGTAAATTAGTACTCATTTATATGAATACATTATTTCAGACCCCTTCCCACTATTAATCCCACTATTAAATTAAATAATTAGAAGTATACTATATTTGTTGGATGATCAAATGTAAATTTTATATTAACTAATGTTATGGAATAATTTTTCTAATGTCTATGATTTTTACTACCTGCTATAAAGCAGGATTTATGACTTTAGATTTAACGGTATTACTTAAGTACCTGTTGTTGATGAAGTTGCTGTTGTTGCATTTGATGTTGCTGTAGATGTAATTGCTGTTGTTGTTGTTGCTGTTGTTGTAATTGTTGCTGATGTTGTAATAATTGCTGTTGTTGCTGCATGGTGGATCCTCCACTGCCATTTCCAGTTTGTTGATTCTGACCACCTTGAGTTCCATTTGGCAGTCCTACGAATCAAATAAACTGTTATATAAATCTATATAAATTGCGAAAGCATATTATTTACCATTAGGTGCAGGTCCTTGTGCAGGAGATTTAGCCCATCCCTGTAAATCTGATAATAAATTTTGCCAAACTGCAATCTTATCATAATGTCTCTTAATTAAATCTTCTTTGCGTGCTAATTCCAGCCTTAAATCAGAGATGTCCTCTTTTACTACCAATTCTGGTTTTAATGCTGATAGTAGAAATCTTTTTTGCAAAAAGAAAGCTTCCATTTGTCTAGCTAAATCTGTAAATCTTAAAGTGACTTGGTCTACTTCACAACGAGCTTCTTCTTTATCTATCGTTAAGCCACTGCTTATACCCATTCCACTGTTGCTTGATCCTTCGTCCTTTGTTAATATACTTAAACATTGCTATAAATTAAAAGTTTTATTAAAAACTTTACTTTAAGCAATTAAAGACAAAAATTTAAATAAGTATTCAACATATACAAAAGTATAAATAAAAGTTTATTTATATTTTCAATAATATGAATAAAATAATAATATGTAATAGAAAATAAATTGCCTTTAGTATAACATCAAAGAATTTACCTGAAATGCTTCTTCAAACTCATCAACTAGGTTACCATTACCATTGGTTGGTGTTGCCATTTTGATTGCTATTCATATATAACACTTTTTATATAATGTTTAAAAATTGTATTACTCCTTTTTCTTAATAACCAGCAGTTATGATATTTATGAGCTGGTAAATATAAAAATTGGAGTTGATTGTGCAGTTGTTCTAATTTTAAATTCATAACCAAGAACTGCTAAATTCGTTTGAAGTCCAAAATATTGAAGTTGACTCAATGAACTTTTGTAACGAATTAAAATCGTCTAATTAAATAATATATACTTCATTTTGTATATTAGAAAAGCCCAAAAATTAGAGATTCAATAAAATATTAAATCTTTTTATCACAGAAATCTTATATGATAATGCCACTTAAGTTATCATTATTTAGTACAACTTAGAATAGTTTGCACAAAATATACGTTTATAATAGATATAATGTGAGCAAACCTGATTGCTAACAAAGTTCATAATTACAGTAACGTTATCTAAACCGGCTCAGGCACTTGGGTTAAAGAGAAAAAGTGGAGACTGAGCAGATTCATTTCGCAGTTTCAACTTCAGTGATTGAAGCGCTACCTAGTGATAAATTTTTGACTTTTTGATTTTAATCAACTTTTGAAACTCGAAAACCTGTTTGTATATATATATATATATATGTAGTGCGTTGGATATTGTTATCACTCACATTTGTTATAGCCATTAGTTTTCATTAATTCTAAGTATTGTGAAAACTGAAATAAAAATATATATGTTGCATATAAAGTATAAGCTTTTTATCATAGATACGTACGTAGGTATCTCTTTTAGTATACCTATCTTTTCATTCTCATTTGAAAAACAATTAAGATATATGTATAATGTTGTAATTATATTTATAAAAACTGTTTGTATAAAATATTTGCACATTTAGGTATTCGCAAATCTTTCAATGTAACTTGCAAAATTCTAGAAATTAAAATTTAGATAACTGCGCAAGCGTCATATTTCCTTTCGTCTGAGTTCACGGTGTACGTCTACAGTCACGGTTTCAGGTTTGGCTTTGGCCTGTTGGCTTGCCATTTTGTGACGCCTCGGAAACGATTTCAGGTAAACAGTTTCCGCTGTTGCTTGCCTGCGAGGAGACAAGAATTATGTCGAAACGTAGGATTGATGTTGTTGATCCCTATATCAAACGAAGAACGTAAGTAATACAAATGTTGATTTAATTTTTAAAGAAGAAAAAATTTAATGGTAGATTCTGCCATGTGCATTGTTACTCATTTTTTGGCTATCATAGTGCTATGTTACATATGTGTTTTAACAGTTTTAGATTGTATTTTCGTCTGTGTTAAAAATTATCATTTATATGAAAAATGAAAGAAGAGAATTAATTTTACTACAATATCTTAGAATGTAACAGAAAAAGTATTCTATGTCGTCGATTGTTTGCTCTACTCATTCGTAGTGGTTCTCAACCAAGTTTATTTTGCACGATTACCGCGTGCAGCCGATGTCAATATCTAGTTATAAAATCGAAGAAGATACAAAGACAATCATAATAGATTGTTAGTAATGTGTCTTACTGCAATGATGTTATGCATTCAATCTACATACATGTATAATTATTTTAAGTTATTTATGCTTTTGGAAATATAAAGAAGTTACTATTGTTTTTAGAATTGGATCAACATCTAATAATGTGCCTGCAGCTCCTACTGACACAAAAAATCAAGTTCAAATTAACCCATATAATGGACTTCCTTATACACCACGCTACCATGAATTTTATAAAAAGAGGATAACACTACCTGTGTTCGAATATCGTGTTGATTTCATGAGGCTTTTAGCAAATCATCAGTGCATAGTGCTTGTAGGAGAAACAGGATCAGGAAAAACTACACAGATACCACAGTGGTGTGTAGAGTATTCAAGATGTATAGGAAGCAAGGGTGTAGCGTGTACTTCACCAAGAAGAGTAGCAGCAATGTCTGTTGCACAAAGAGTTTCGGAAGAAATGGATGTTTGTTTAGGTAAAGTTTAATCAAATAATGTTTAATTTGTACTTCATATGAATTTTCATATCTCAATATTTAATAATATTTATTTTAAACAGGTCAAGAAGTTGGATATAGTATTCGTTTTGAAGACTGTAGTTCTCCGAAAACTATGTTGAAGTATATGACAGATGGTATGCTTCTACGTGAAGGCATGTCTGATCCTATGCTTGAAGCATATCAAGTAATTTTACTT
Source organism: Vespula pensylvanica (assembly GCF_014466175.1). Lineage (NCBI taxonomy): Eukaryota > Metazoa > Arthropoda > Insecta > Hymenoptera > Vespidae > Vespula > Vespula pensylvanica. The sequence continues at coordinate 8,350,826 of NC_057686.1, forward strand.
GATGAAGCTCATGAAAGAACTTTAGCTACCGATTTACTTATGGGTGTTTTAAAAGAAGTGATAAAGCAAAGACCAGACTTAAAGCTTGTAATTATGAGTGCAACTTTAGATGCTGGAAAATTTCAACAGTATTTTGATAATGCGCCACTCATGAATGTACCTGGTAGAACACATCCAGTTGAAATTTTTTATACGCCAGAACCAGAAAGAGATTATTTAGAAGCTGCTATTAGAACAGTTATTCAAATACATGTGTGTGAAGAAGTGAGTGGAGATCTACTTTTATTTTTAACTGGTCAAGAAGAAATTGAAGAAGCTTGTAAAAGAATCAAAAGAGAAATGGATAATTTAGGTCCCGAAGTTGGTGAACTCAAGTGTATTCCACTATATTCAACATTACCTCCAAATCTTCAACAAAGAATTTTTGAACCTGCTCCTCCAAACAAACCGAATGGTGCTATTGGTCGAAAAGTTGTAGTATCAACTAACATAGCAGAAACATCATTAACAATAGATGGTGTAGTCTTTGTGATTGATCCTGGTTTTGCCAAACAAAAGGTAAATTTTAGTTATCAATAATTTTCGTTTATTATTTACTTAGATACATTGATTGATTAGTGGACATGTTTCGATAGGTTTATAATCCCAGAATTCGTGTAGAGTCACTTCTTGTATCACCGATTAGTAAAGCTTCTGCACAACAACGTGCTGGCCGTGCAGGTCGTACTCGTCCAGGCAAATGTTTTAGGCTATATACAGAAAAGGCATATAAAAATGAGATGCAAGATAATACTTATCCAGAGATTCTGCGATCAAATCTTGGTAGCGTTGTGTTGCAATTAAAGAAGTTGGGGATCGATGATCTGGTACTTTTTATTATAATATCGAAATATTTCAATGAAAGTGTAATATAATAATAAATGTTTAATATATTCTTACATTTATTATCATAGGTACATTTTGATTTTATGGACCCACCTGCACCTGAAACTTTAATGAGAGCACTGGAGCTTCTTAATTATTTAGCAGCTCTTGATGATGATGGGAATTTAACAGATCTTGGAGCTGTAATGGCAGAATTTCCTTTGGATCCACAATTAGCCAAAATGTTAATTGCTTCTTGCAATCACAATTGTAGTAATGAGATACTTAGCATTACTGCTATGCTTTCAGGTAAAGTTTTATAACAATTAGAAATATATCAATGTTATTAGTTAACAGTTAAAAAGAAAATTAAATATCTATAAAATTATTTACGTAATTTTTTACTACGAGTAAGCGTTAAGAAATTATTTTAGATGTAATTAAACGAATTTATAATAGTAAGAAAACAATTAGAGTCAAAGTCGTGGTAAGTTAGCATGGTAGTGTATTGATGAATGACGTTGTATTAGTCCCACAGTGTTTTGTGAGGCCAAATGAATCGAAGAAGGCAGCAGATGATGCAAAAATGAGATTTGCACACATCGATGGTGATCATTTAACATTACTCAATGTTTACCATGCTTTCAAACAAAGTAAGTCAATTTTTATTTTATTTTTTCTTTTGCTTCTTTTTGTAAGATATTTTTAACTAAATAATGTTCCTTAAAATTATATTAGATTTGGAAGATCCACAATGGTGTTACGACAATTTTGTCAATTACCGATCTTTAAAAAGTGGAGATAATGTCAGACAACAATTAAGTAGAATAATGGATAGGTTTGCTTTGAAACGCACTTCTACTGACTTCACGTCAAAAGATTATTATATAAATATAAGGAAAGCTCTTGTGAATGGTTTCTTCATGCAGGTATTAATGCACTACATTACATTACTGTAGATACTAATCACAGTTATAATAATTTGTATCTATTTTTTGAACTAGGTGGCTCATTTAGAAAGAACAGGCCATTACTTAACAATTAAGGATAATCAAATTGTACAATTACACCCAAGCACTTGTTTGGACCACAAACCAGAATGGGTGATTTATAATGAATTTGTACTCACAACCAAAAATTATATTAGAACAGTTACTGATATTAAACGTAAGAATGCACTTATATAAAATACAATTTATTTTATGATAAATGTTTACAATTAATAAAATTTATATTTTTAGCTGACTGGTTACTAAAGATAGCACCACAATATTATGATCTACAAAACTTTCCTCAATGTGAAGCAAAGAGGCAATTAGAAGTTATTCAAGCCAAATTGGATTCGAAACAGTACCAGGAAGGATTCTAACCTCTATACATGTTAGATATATTTAAATATCACATAACATGGCTGAAAATTTTCAAGCAAATAATTTCGGACAGAGAAGGACATATAATTGATTGGAATATCAAAATCTAAATATGTCACATTACTGATTAGAAAATGTGACTTGAGAGTAAAGTTCCTTACTCTTCGATTTCATCTTATAAAATGAGATGCAAAAATAGAAATCAAGAACATTGCGACTTCATAAAAATACGGAAGCTTGGATGCTATAACATAAACAAAATATCCGCAGCTTAAGATAGGAAAGAGATGGAAAGTAACAATCTATTAACGTGGATCGCAATTAAGACACAATTGAATGATAAATGATTATTTATGTACATTTAATAAAATCTAGTGGTTAAGTGATTTTACCAGTAGAATTTGTTGGAAGACATTTACACATTTCGAATGTCATGCTAGGAAAAATAGATTAATTTTTGTATTAAATGTTAAAGGAATACACCAAACACAGAATAAGTAAACGGTTACTTACGTAATTAAAAAACCATTTTTGTAGCCTGTAGCCAGAGAATTTCTATCTTGTCTTCGTCTCACTTTTTACCTACGATATGTGTAGGCTTTGGATATTAATTCATCGTAACGTATCAGTCCCTTTCCCTTTTCTCATACAATGTATTTATTTAATTTTTCTATGTTGAAATGTACGGTTGCTGTATTATGCACAAGTACTTGTCTATCTCGTGCACGGCTACGCTGCTGCTATGGTTTAGTTATGAAATATGTTACAGGGTGACGGACAACGTTACTCGAAAAGCAGTGAGACATTTAGAAGAACTACAATAAATGTGATAGATATATTACAAAGGGGGACCCAACTTATAATTACAAATTGTCAACAAAAAAGAATGAGAAGAGATAACTTTGTAACTCGATATACGAGTTAACTCTGATTAAAAAAAAATCAAATTCTAATTTATGAGTATTAGTATAATGAAATTTACAAGTTGCTGTTATTTTGTAAAGAGATAATTTTCAATATAAAGATTCATGAATTATATAATTTAAATTTTTTCATACGTCTTAATGATTATAATTAATAAAAATATTACACATTTATTATCAACACTTTTAATTAATCTCAGTAGACAAAGTATAAATAGAAAAATGTATGATATATACTATGGACATTTATGATTCAGATTTTCTAATTGTGACAAGTTATGATTCTAGTTATGATCAGTTAATCAATTGAAGATAAAAATACTTCATTTCATATCATAGATTATAAGTAATTGATAAATGCCTTTATAATACAATTTCGATCTTAAAAATTAAAATATTTAGACCTTATTGATTCCATTAGTTTTATCAGTGAAGTAAGCAATTTCACACGTGCTTACTTTTTTAATCCAACATAACTGAATGATGAAAAATACGAGATTATATTTATCTAGTATGTATTATGCAGTACAAAGAATGTACGGTGTAATACATACATACATACATACATACATACATATATATATACACACACATATAATAGTGTTTAAATTTATATTGTGAACATAGATTTTGATTATAAAATTAAGGTCTCACTGTTAGTAATAATTGTCCTGATACACTGGGATATAATTATTTCATTTTTTTTAAATAAACAATAATAATATTGCAAAATTAATAAGATATTACAGTAACCGCCTTTATTCTTACAAATGCTGTTTTATTATATTGTACCACTTCATTCCAATAAAATAACACGATTATATATTTGGCTTTTGTTTAATTAAATTTTCGTGAAAATCATTACTTTAGATTTTTACTATAAGAAAAATATTACAATCAATATATCAAATTGAAAATGAATATAGAAAATAATTTATAAAATCAATTGGGTAATTTTTTTAAACGTATAATAACAAGAATATATATTATTTCGGAATTATATGATGTTTTAAAGAATGAGAACCACTGTAAAAGCACAAGACTCGTATTTCATCATTCAGTGTACACTTTCATTAAAATCTTTTGAAAATCATGGCATTGGTCACGATACCGGTAGCAATGAAATTTGCCCGTTTTACAACAGATATTATATTTCAAATTAATAAAAATCCACTGCTTAGGTAAATATTCAACAGTGCATCATAAATGTAACCAATCAAGTTTGATCCATTTTATAGTTCTTTAATGATATCTATGATCTGTGTAAGGTTAACTATTAGATAATCTACATTTATTAGTTGCTTATTGCTTGTTATCTTATTTTAATAATTTAATTTTACTGATCTTTGTAATAGAAAATTAAACAGTGCAATTAATACCGTGTACGAAATGTAAAAATTAGTATTCTCTATTTGATCTCAATGTGTGAGCATGCAAAAAGTATTATTAGTACCTGTGAAAAAATTTTATTTAAAGTGGGAATGTTTAGTAGCTCTTTTTACATATTTATATCATTTTATCATTAATTTGCTATTTTATTTTATGAAAGAAATTATTTTAATTCCAGGTTGTCTCGAACACCTTGCATTTTTCCTTGGCAGAAGCAAGGTTACAGTACAGTAACTGAAGAAAAAAAGAATGATGGAGATACACAAACACCATTGCAGGAACCAACGGCGACTGAAAAAAAATTAAAAGGAGAAATTGAACTTCTTATGAAAGAAATAGTAGAGCTAAAAGAAGTAAAAAATACATTGGAAGATAAATATAAAAGAGCATTAGCTGATGGAGAGAATCTTAGAGTTCGGTTGACCAAGCAAATTGAGGATGCCAAGCTTTTCGGTATTCAAGGTTTCTGTAAAGATCTTTTAGATGTAGCAGACGTGTTAGGAAAAGCTACTGAAAGTGTCCCTAAGAGTGAATTAACAGATAAGAATCCACATTTAAAAACACTTTATGAAGGTCTAATAATGACTGAAGCACAACTACATAAGGTAACAAATAATTAGTAAATACCATTTATTATAATATAGATTACATAATGCAAATAGTTACAGTAATATATTGGTAACAGGTTTTTAAGAAGCATGGTTTAATATCTTTAAATCCTATTAATGAAAAATTTGATCCAAACCAACATGAAGCATTATTTCAACAAGTAAGCAATTTTAAGCAAATATTCACATTCTATCAATTTTTTAATAAAGAACAGATAAATGACCTGTTATATTTTTTTAGGAAGTAGAAGGAAAGGAGCCAGGAATAGTTGTAGTCGTATCAAAGATTGGATACAAACTACATGAACGGATAGTTAGACCAGCATTGGTTGGCGTAGCAAAAGGATAAATTTTATATACTTAAAATAAATTCCATAATATGATAAATTATGTAAACATTATTTTAAGTGATATAAAATGGAATGACATAATACTACAGTAATTTTTAAGATAGAAGACATCTGATAGATTTACATAACAAATGAAGTTATTAAAAATACGTCGAGTTTATGACAACTGATAAACAATATTTTTTATTTATTAATAGACTGTTATGCAATGTATGTTCATTATGAAATAATTCTAATTTTGTTTGCATTACAGCATTACACAGTAATACTTAATGATTTCACAAATCTGTTGATATTTCTCTAAACAAAAATGAATTTTTACTCATTAATCAATATAAACAAACATATTTAAATATTTTATACGATCAGTAAATGGTTCTATAAAGTATTGTCTATATCTTATAATATTTCTATAAAATATATATTTTATTGGTTTTATTTTAATTACAAAAAATAAGTATCAATGGATGAGTATAAATAATTATAGAAATATTACAAATTCTATGTAAGTAACGGAAACATGACCTATATTACAATATATATGTAATGGGTAATATCACAGGTAAAAATGTGGTATGGAAGAATTTATTACTTAGCATCTTTCAAATACTTTGTATAAATCAGGTAAACTAGTTATTTGTAATATAGTTGAGTCATGAGCAAAATGTTTTGGAGGTAATAAACTTTCCTTAATTGCTGGATATAAAATATGTTCTGTAACATATTTCCAGTCGTGTGTATTATGAATAGGATTCATTTCACTGAAATATCTTGCTGTTTCTCTGCAAATATTTTGGAAACATGGCTGTTCAGTAGTCCAATCAACTTCTGTTGATAAGCGCAAAATATATATTGGTAAGCCTCCCTCAAATGGAAAGTACTTATCTGGAAATAAATATATTATTTTCATATAATATCGTAGAGCAATAATTAACAACATGTCATTGTTACCTAATAATATTGGTAATGATTTTAAATTTCCTTTTTTATCTATGACTATAGAAAAATATTCTTTCATCATATCTGCTTTTTCTAGTAATAATTCTTTCACGCTCGTAGCTAGTTCTTCTTTCGGGCCATCTTCTTCCGTCCATCCTGCTTCTTCAGTTTCTAATCCCAAGATGGCTAAGTCATATAGAGATATTGGATCCTAAAAGTAAATAAAAAAGTAATAAAAAGTAGTAAGAAAGTAATAAAAAGTATTACATACTTTAACATCAAGATATTACTTTTAAAAGAATTTATTTTACATGCAACTTACTGAAAACTTTATGACACCATAATTAGCAAAGTCATACAGCATAATTTCATAGAATAGTTCCTCTCTAATACAGAAAAAAATTGATCTTTTTAGTTTTAATTATATAGGTGAAAGATATCAAATATGTATTAAAAAATTAGACTTACGCTAATTTTTTGGTATTGCATATATATAAATTTACACCACTTTGTATCAATGTAGATACTTCATCAATACATCCAACAAATATTAAATTTGATAAAATTTCTCTTAATCCTTGATGACAGTTATCTTCTACTTCTTTTCTCAATTTTAATACACTAGTTAATTTTACTTCTCTTCTAAAATTGTTTATAGAATAAGATTTGAATTCCTGTATTGACTTATTTTCTTTAGTAACATTTGTTTGAGATATGGAATCAACATTATCTTCAGTACATCGTTTATTATATTGTTCCATTTTATTATCATTATTTTTTTCTTTTATATTAATATCTGGTTTTGTTTCTGGCAGTTCTTTTTCCAAATCTTCGATGTTCTTATTACCGAAATATTGATATACTCTTTTACGTGCATTTTTTGCAATTGAATCATTACATTTATTTATTCCATTTTGTTCTTCATTACAAGAATCATCTGAATCAGATTCTGACATTAGTAAAACTTCTTCTTGATAAGTATTTAAATTAATATTATTAGTAGATACAACACTATTATTTGATGTTGATGCAATTGCTTCTGACGAAATTGACTGGGATGGTTTGGAATCATTTGTGATGATATTTAAATGTTCAGATTCATTATTTGCTATATCTATTTTTTTTACATCTATAGAAATATCATCTGTAGTAACATTATTTTTGATATCATTAGATATTTCTAATTCAAGCATTTTTTCAGTTTGAATACTAGATTCCATTCGTTCAGAACTATTACTTCTAGCAATTTTCATAGCAGTATGTATAGTAAAATTAAACTTATCAAGCTTTTGGTCAGAAGAATCAGTTCTGATTAATTCTCTTTGGTGTATTTTTTTTTGTTTTTCTGAATTCTCCTTTTCAAATTCAGGTAAAACTTCTTTCAAAGTTTCCTTAGTGACATCTACTTTTGGCAAGCGTGCCTGTAAGTAAAAGGTTCTTGAAGCACTATCACCAGCTAGCTTTTCATCTAAAGCCAATTTTACTTTTTCAATTATAGAGTCTTCATGAAGAAATCTAACTTCATGTTTTGTTGGATGTACATTAACATCAACATTATTTGAATTAATTTCCAAGGATATGTAACAAAATGGATGAGTCTTTTTTGGAAGATATATTGTATATGTCTCCTCTAACATTTTTTTAATTGCTGTAATGAATAACATCTATGTTAATAAGATAGAAATTTTATATAAATTTTTTAAATTATGTTTATAATATACTTACGAGTAGATTCTACAAGACGGTTATTAATAAATAATAAAAATATCATTCGTTTACTTGTATAATTTGGATTTGTTATTAGTGCATGCATTTTAAATTGATAACTTTCATCTTCTAGCTCAATTTCTAATAACTCTCTTGCCACTGGATTTCCATATAATATCCTTATATTATTCATTTTAGTAGAATTATGTGTTGTTCGAACCTTATAAAAATATAATAAGTATAGATATATAATGAAATATAAATTCTATTTTAAATATTTTTAAATTAAAATAACTTTGTATGATTATTTTACTTGTGGTGTTGTCTCTCCATGTTTTTTTAATATAAATCCAACTTTGGGATTATGTATAGCATATTTTATTATTATATCTGTAATTTTAGTAAATTCTTCAGAGACATTGGACAATGCTTTTCGTCGAGTTGCAACATTGTAAAACAAGTTTTCAATAGTTATTGTTGTACCTTGATTACCAGCACATGGTTTTGGTGGCTCTTTTAATTTACTATCAATATATGTTGCTCTAAAACATTAATTGAAGTATGATAATTCAAGTATAATAATAATTATTCTTTCATTTCTTTCCACTTATCATTATAAGTAAAATATAATACCTATATGCACATTTCTCATCAGACGTTTTAGTTGTTATAGTTAGAAGAGCAATATGACTAATACTTGCTAAAGCTTCTCCACGGAATCCAAATGTTGATATTGCTTTGAGATCTTCAAAATTTTGTAATTTGCTAGTAGTAAATCTTTCACATACAATTTCCATGTCATCTTTTTTAATACCTGTTCCATTATCTTGAATCTGTAATATATATACTGGTTAATATCATTTTAATATGCTTGATAAAAATTAATATAAATACCTGTAATAATTTCAATCCTCCTTCTTTCACTATTATCTGTATATTTGTAGCTTTAGCATCTAGGCTACGATATAAAAATACGTATAATAATAATAAAGATGTAAGGAATTTATTATATTAAAATGATATTACCTATTTTCTATTAATTCCTTCAATGCATTTGCTGGTCTCTGAATGATTTCACCAGCTGCTATTCTATTTACTACAACTTCATCTAACTTCTTAATTTTCGCTGGTAAATTCATTTTTATAAGAATAAATAAAACTATTCGAATAAACTCTTACAAATGAAGGTTACGAAGGTTATACACGGTGAATTGACTTAAAATATTCTCTGTTCCCGCCAAATTCAGGTGAACACTGTAACTATAACCAAACATCATAGAACAGCACTAAGCACCTTCTATTTATCAAATGCCAATCGGAATATGTGATAAAAGCTTTTTTCCTCATTGGTTATTTTTTACATTGTTGTATCATATATAAACGTATATAAACATGTGTGTGTATGTGCGTGTGTGTGTATACAAAATGCAAGATATTTATATTTAAAATATTATATTCGAAGTTTATTTTAAGTTTAAAAAGTTTCACGAAATTAGATAAATTTGTTTTGTTTTTCAGTTATGTGTATATTCAGATACCATGGTTACAGATTAAAAAAGTATATCATGATTGGCTTTTATACGAACAATTTATATTTGCACCATATAATGTATCGGCTAAGAAAATTTTTTAACAGTTATTACATCTTTAATGATTATCTATCGTATTTTAAGAAATTTAGTTATTCGATCTATAATTTCGATAATGAATATCCATGAAATTTCATACCTAATATTTTACATATAGGTTATCTTTGTTTTTATTGTAAAAAATTATATATACATCATTTTATTATGTTAAATTTGCATTTCTTAATATAGTTTCAGATTATACGTAGAAATTTCGTTTTATGTCGTACTAGAAACGTCATGACGTTCACGCATGTGAGTGTAAACGTAGCAACAACACAACATGTATTAATTTCCATTCCAGAATGTTTTACAATCTATAAACAACAACAAAAAATTTTAAGGAAATCAAAAAGGACAATATAATTGTTAGAGAAATTTGTTAATTTTGATATTAAATGAATAATATGATGTCTAATCAGGAAAGTCGATATTTAGATCAGAAGAAATATTTGGCGCAGTAAAGAGAAACGTTTTTCGCGATGTTAATTATAGCTACAAACGATCTACGATGTAACGCGTTCCAGTACTTTCGTCTCTTTTCTCGTCTTCAAGTACAAACGCAATTATGAGCTATACATATATACATAGTGTATCTTTACCCCTCTATGACAATGCTCAAAACTTATCTACCAATGGTGAGCCACGATCATCGAAATGGACATTGGGATTGGTCGGCCGAAGAAACTTCTCGAAGCGGGCGATTCGGTCTATTAAAACTTCCCCGTACGGAAAAGGTACAGAAGTGTTGCAGCCACGAGTGACAAACGTTGTTCAAGTATTCACGGCAATTTACAGACAATCGTTTTTATTACGAAAAAAGGAGTACGAAATGTAAGTACATTTTATTTGTTTCCGTTTTCTATCCTTTTCCATTTTCTTTTATTTTAAGCTTCGAAGAACTTGGATACTTGGACAATTTTTGTTAAACCAATTTTTTATAATAAACATTGTATCATTTGAATTTAATCGAAACTATCTAACTTCTTTCTTGTCTTCTTTGTTTTGTGAGTTTTAAGTAAGGAAAAGATAAACAAGATGAAATAGAATGTGTTCTTTTTATATTCAATACTTATAATGAGTCTTATAATGAGAGAGTCATTACGGAGATCGATAAATTCTATTTGGTTCACTATGTTTAAAATTTCATTCTACGTGATATTGTACAATGTATATTTAGAGAAAAAAAGAGATATAAAATCTGATTTGATCTTAGGCCTTATTAAAAAAAAAAGAAAAAGAAAAAAAAAACAAAAGAAAAATGAAACATTACACAATCATATCTAAATCGAAAGTAAGTGTTATTTTCAGTTCTCGTAAAGTGGAACGAGATTCGAGAAACTTCGACTCAAGTTGATGCTCGAAACGTACCTACGTAAATCAGTAGAAGAGTTAGCTAACGAAAAACAGGTTATTCTTAACTGTCCGCAGGAATATATGAGAACGATACGGTATAATATATTTTTATTTGTCTTTCGACAGAGACAAAGTGTGAATCATGTCGAAGGCTCCGGCAGTTGGAATCGATTTGGGCACTACGTATTCCTGCGTAGGTGTCTTTCAACATGGAAAAGTCGAAATTATTGCCAATGATCAAGGAAACCGGACTACGCCAAGCTATGTAGCCTTCACCGATACTGAACGATTAATCGGAGATGCGGCAAAAAATCAAGTAGCTATGAATCCAAGTAACACAATTTTTGGTACGTATTTGTTGTCGTTGAATAAATTGCAATGATTTAGCAATTACATTATGTTTGTTTTTTATATAAATCTTTCAATTATAACGAGTAAACATCAGTTTTTTTAGGTTTCGAAAATTCGATATAATTTTCATTTTTTAATTAATGCTTATCGTATAGATACTACAGTGTAAATGAAAATTTAATCAACTTAATTACGATGATCGTATAATTGTACCAAACGTATTAAATACGTTTCGATTTTCTTTATTTTCACATTCGCGTTAACGACCTCGTGTAACAGTGTAGATGCAATACACTATGTTGTGATTGTGAGCGCGTGACGATCCAAGGTCAGCATTCATTCTTTTCGCGACATATAGTAGCATGTTTATGACTCATAGAGAAACTCAGCATGCACTTTTAATGTTTTTGCAGAAAAAATATATCGTCGAATTTTTCTTCTTGCAATTTTTCAAAAACATTTCACCTTCTTCGCAATACAATTATTTGGAGATAATATTTTATTATTTTTAATTATTAATTTTTTTAAAGATGCGAAACGGTTGATTGGTCGTCGTTTCGACGATTCAACGGTACAGAGTGACATGAAACATTGGCCCTTCACTGTGGTGAACGACGGAGGTAAACCGAAGATCCAGGTTACATATAAGGGCGAAGCGAAAACTTTCTTTCCGGAAGAAGTGTCTTCGATGGTCCTGACGAAGATGAAAGAAACGGCAGAAGCTTATCTCGGAAAAACTGTTACCAATGCCGTCATCACTGTGCCGGCTTACTTCAATGATTCTCAGCGGCAGGCAACGAAGGATGCCGGTGCAATAGCTGGTCTGAACGTTTTGCGTATTATTAATGAGCCAACTGCTGCCGCTATAGCCTATGGTCTTGATAAAAAGACGTCAGGCGAAAAAAACGTATTGATCTTCGATCTTGGTGGTGGTACTTTTGATGTTTCCATTTTGACGATCGAGGACGGTATCTTTGAAGTAAAATCGACGGCCGGCGATACTCACCTAGGTGGTGAGGACTTTGATAATCGTATGGTCAATCATTTTGTCCAGGAATTTAAGCGAAAGTACAAGAAAGACTTAAGTAGCAATAAGAGAGCCGTTAGACGTTTGAGAACGGCTTGTGAGAGGGCAAAGAGGACGCTTAGCTCATCGACGCAAGCTAGCATTGAGATCGACTCATTGTTTGAGGGTATCGATTTTTATACTTCCATCACTCGAGCTAGATTCGAGGAACTATGTGCCGATCTCTTTAGGAGCACTCTAGAACCGGTGGAGAAGGCTTTAAGGGACGCGAAAATGGACAAATCGCAGGTGCATAGCATCGTTTTAGTCGGTGGATCTACCAGAATACCAAAGATTCAGAAACTCTTGCAAGATTTCTTTAATGGCAAGGAATTGAACAAATCTATTAATCCTGATGAGGCTGTAGCTTACGGAGCCGCTGTACAGGCCGCTATTTTGCACGGCGATAAGTCCGAAGAGGTTCAAGATCTGTTGTTACTTGATGTTACGCCGTTGTCTCTTGGTATTGAAACCGCTGGTGGTGTTATGACGACTTTGATTAAAAGAAATACTACGATTCCTACGAAACAGACTCAAACATTCACCACCTATTCGGACAATCAGCCAGGTGTACTTATTCAAGTTTACGAAGGAGAGAGAGCTATGACCAAAGACAACAATATCTTAGGAAAGTTTGAACTCACGGGAATTCCGCCAGCACCGAGAGGTGTGCCACAGATCGAAGTCACTTTTGACATTGATGCTAATGGTACGTTCGAGGATGTTTGCTTGAACGATTTAAGTCAAATAAACAATCAATAATAATCCTATGCATGTTATACCTTCTTTATCATGTATGCTATTTAATAGATGTTTTTTATTTAATTCCTCAGGTATTTTAAATGTCTCGGCGATTGAAAAGTCGACTGGAAAAGAGAATAAGATCACGATTACCAATGATAAGGGTCGTCTGTCGAAGGAAGATATCGAGAGGATGGTGAATGAGGCTGAGAGATATCGGAACGAAGACGAACAACAACGAGATAGAATCAGTGCTAAGAATGCTCTCGAATCTTATTGCTTCAACATGAAGAGTACGATGGAAGACGAGAAAGTGAAGGATAAGGTAGATGCTTCAGACAAGCAGAAGATTCTTAACAAGTGCAACGAGGTCATCTCTTGGATGGATAGCAATCAGCTAGCAGAGAAGGAGGAATTCCTGGACAAGCAAAAGGAGTTAGAGTCTGTTTGCAATCCCATAGTTACTAAATTGTATCAGGATGCTGGCGGTGCTGCCGGCGGGTTTCCTGGCGGACCTGCTGCTGGTGCCGGCGGTGGCGCTGGTGGTGGACCTACTATCGAAGAAGTCGATTAAAAATCATCTCCATTATATCGAGTATTTTTTTTTACTATGCCTTTTATAATTTATTTATTTTTCCTTGACTCTTTGAGATGAACTAAATTTGATACTTGGTGGTGCACACATTATTCGTGTGAATCTACACTATCGGCTCTTCTGTCTTTATATGTATACTTTTTTTTGCCGAATATAACCGCCGCTGTACATGTTTTTATTCAGATAATGCTTGAGAATACTTTTTTAATCTTCAATAAATGTTGTTTTTAAGAATTAGACGTTGAGATTTATCCGACTCGTCTTTATTTCTAATACATTAGAATTGTTATTGTTTGAACATTACTTATCGTTGTATTGATTCTCACCATTGATATTTATTTGACTTGGACATTATCAGGTCGATAGAATTGGACGAGGATTATCAAGTAAGTCGTGATAACACCTATGAACTAAAAATATGGATTAAATTACTATTTCTTCAAAGAACATAATGAAATATTAGAATAATTGGTTTATATCGATCTAATCCAGTGGACTTACACCGGTCAAGAGAGCGTTGTTCATTTCGAAGAAGTCGCAGGCGGTAAAAGAGATTGGTTGTTGTTGAAGTTGATTCGAGAAGTCATTTATTTCGTTTCTGACGTAGTCACGCTCGATATTCGACCGTAACAAATTTTCCATGCTGAAGTAGTTTAAACCGAATCTCCCGATGTCGAGAGAAATCCGTCGGCGATCTTCATGCTGCTGTTGCTGATGCATTTGTAACGAGTAATCGTGTTCGTTGCAAATCGCCAGAATGGACGACGGTTTATCGCGATCTGTTCTCTCATGATTTGGAATGATAGAGTGTATCAATACACCTGTCTTCTTGAATTCTCGGTTGGTTAGCGTACACACCCAGCACATCAGTGCGAATTGTCCTGCGTAGATTATCCAAATGATGTTATTTATTAGCATGAATGTATAATTACGCTCAACAACACCCATGTAAATTCGGAAGAGCGTCGCAACGACCATCGTGAACGAATTGGCCGAACAAAGAAGAAGCTGGACACCGTGTATGTCATTTACGAGAGTCACCAATTCGCAAACACCTACGGGATTAAGTTTCGAGATTAAAATACTGACGATAAGAAGTTTAATTTTCTTATAATCTCATTTACCACTGTGCAATTCCCTTATACGACGAATTTTGAATGCGATTAAGGAGGCAACCAACTTGTTGTCTAGTAGCTCAATCATTCTATTGATCTTTCTAAATCTATTACAGATCACGTAGACGATGGTATCGAAAACGAAACTGTTGATTGCAGATTGAGCGATGGTATAATACAGAAGGAGGTCAGAAGCGAATATCTCTTCTGGTAAAGTGAAATAGTAATAGAAAGCATGTATTAATAGAGACACTGGTCCCAGAAAAAATGTTAATATGACGGCCAAGATCTGAACTGTCCTAATTGAACGTTCATTCATCGATACCTCTCGTGTGATCTTTTTATTTAATTGTTCTATTTTGTTCATTAGTAGTGGCCACTTCCCATAATGTCTGATGCCATGGAAAACGTAATAATAGGATGAAACATAGCACACGACTTTGTTCATATAATACATAATCTTATAAATATCGCTCTTGAAAACAGTACCAAATGTGAAAAAGTCAATGGCTCCATACGCGACGATTACCGTGCAGACTCCAAAGTGAAGAATGCGAACAATTATTGTAACAAACTTTGATAAACTTTTCGGATGGGCTACACCAACTCCCAGAAACCAAGAGACATAAATTATCACGCGTAAAGTTTCTTCAGTCGTCGACGTCGCTCTTTGTTCAACTTGCACGCTCATTTCGTCTTCCATTTTGTCGAATATTTAAAATAAACAAGAGCGAGATCACTCGAATGTCGCGTTCATTTTTCAAGAATGCTGGATGTTTTGATACTAAAGCTGGAAGGAACGTTTACAATTTCGAGAGAACGTAAAAATTATGCCTTATAACCTCGTGTAAAATTTACAAGACGGTGATAAATTTTGTCGAAAGGACTTCATTGCGTCCTTTTAAGGAAATTAAATTTGACTCCTGTCTACGCACGAAAGACACGCATTGTTCGGTCGTTATATGTATGTATATGTATGTATATTGGAAAAAACGAGCTTTATTTGCCCAACGACTATATTACAATTTTTATTATACAGTAAACATTTAAAATGAGATAAAACGATAACGTGTTGGTTGTACATCGACCTTTACAAATCATGCGGCAAGTCGAGTTAAAGTACTTTTGGAGATATGCGGGCTGAAATATATTCTTATTCTTCTTTTTGTCACTTAAATATCTTTTATCTTCCATTAATAAATAATTAGCAGCTCTCGATCGATCGACGAGGACCTATCGGGTAATATTACATTTTGCTTTTTTTCTTTTTGGTTTTTTTCCCATTTTCTTTTTTTTCAATCTTTGCTTTTATTAGTGCGATCGTTGCCAAACACGCATATATGTATAATTTTGTGCCTGTTGCTTTTGTTTCTTTTTTTCTTGCTTTTTTCTTTTTTTTTTGGTATTTTTGTTTTTTTACATGGATTATATGTGAAGATTCGACTCTGCGATTGAAGTGTATGAATTGCGGTCTAAGGATTTTGCGAGGGATTCCTTTCCGATGGTACGTATATATATGGCTCTTCTTCGTTTCTTCGTTTATTTTTTTTGTTTATCCTTATAGGGAAAAGGCAGCGTGAAATTATTCGAACACGGAACGCGTCGATATACACTTCGCGACGACCCCGAATTGATTTCTTTTTCGAGAAATAATTTCCTCGGTCCTACGCGTCGTTCTTTTCTTTTATATTAAATGATTCAAAGAACGAATAGACTCGCTTTTTACAATGCCGACGCTGCTTAGACTGATTTATTTGAAACGATGGCAGTTGTGAAGAGACGAAGGACGATCGCGATAAAAAAATGATTGGAGAAGATATTTTGTTTTAATAAATAATTAGCAATATGTTCGATAAAAAAAGAAAAAAAAGTAGAAAGGGAGAACGAAAGAGAGAAAGAAAGTGAGAGGGAGAAGAAGGGAGGGAGGGAGGGAAGGAGGGGGAGAGAGAGAGAGAGAGTGAGATAAAGTCAGATAGAGAGAAATGACAAATTGGTAGAACGATCGTACAGGATTGTGAGTAAATGCGTGACTCTTGATAATTAAGAGATTGGTGTATCATTAGTTGACATAAACTAATGTAAAAAGAGACCTTCATTTTTATCCCTTTTATCGAAACAATTTCCTTGATACGCTGTCTCTCGATGAATACTAAATATATAAAATAAAAGCATAAAAGTAAAAGGAACTAAATGTTATCAAATATTTTCATTAACGACTCGTACTTCCAATCGTTTCGATGTAAAGTGATGAGATCAGGAGATTTACTAATAGATTAAGCTCTCCTTTTTCATTATACAGGATGAACCATATTGCATTAATTATACTAATGTTGTGATGAATCACTATCCAATCGTTTTCAAACAATTAAATATCTAACGATAAGTGATTTTAGAAGACAAGTTTAGTCTCGATTTTTCGAGAAAGAGAAGAAAAAATGCCTTGTCAATCATCTTTCCATCGACGCAAGATTTTAGAAGAGTACCCAAAATGGTATTCATTTTGCAAGTATCCTCCCTCGTTACCGTTTGTCCATCAAATGCTATTTTCCCTTTGATATGTCGTTTAATTATCGACGAGGAGCTGAAACGTTAACTGATACGGCTTACAGTTCTTACATGGCCCATTAAACCACGATATACCCATACGGAACAAGTCGATATATTATATATATGTATATGGATATACTCCATGTAAATATTGTAAATATGTTATTAATATAATATAAATAAATATATATTATGTAGTATATGAAAGGCATATATATATCTATATTATATCTTTTGTTTCGTGTGGGTTATTTAAGAACGCATGAGATCGCTCAATAATCAATCACGCAAAGATTCCATAAAAATCTTTTTTTTTTTCACAACGAAAGCGTACGTCGTCCACAGATGGATATTTATGGATATGTAATCTTTTCTGTTTGTCGTTTTCTTCAGAATACTATTCCTTAGACAATGGTAATTATCATATATTATTAATATTGCAATAATAATAAGATAGAAAAAAAACAGATTAGTGCCGATGCAAAAACGACAGATCGTACTAATCGCGTTCCTTTAAAGGATCTAATCTCTCATAAGACCTTCTTCTTCTTTTTAATTCGGAATAAAACGCTAATTACTTGAAGTTGCCTTATTGGTATGCTGTTTTTAGCATGAAACTCCATTTTATGGCGACGCTCGTTCCGCATTATTGTTAAGCATTATTAATAAATCGAGCGTTCGTAGATGAAGCTCGACGAACATTGTTTTTTTTCTTTTTTCTTTTTTAAATTAGTCGTGATTTTCTTAATTAGATTTTCTAATTACATCGGAAGATGTATCGATCGTTTCGAAGAATCACGATGACGAAGACTCACGATCTCGATCTATACTTGAAAAATGTCTACGGAGGCGCGCGGCGCCACGTTTGTGTCGAAGATGGACGTTGTCGGGATTGCGGCAGGTGGAACGTCCACTTTTCTATTGGTAACCACTGCTTTCGTCGTTGATAGCGCTGTTTTCATAGTCTCCGGTGACTCCGATGTTGTCGGTACCTGCTGCGATTTAATTATTTAATCATTTTGATCATTTATATTTGTTGTGGATATTAACGAATATTATTCGTAACTTACAAAAGAAGATTCAAACCCGCAAATATGGAAAATTATGAAACTTTGTGCAATATATAGAACATGTATAAATATTATTCAATTCTTTTCGTTGTCCAAACTCACTCTAAGGGGATAAAAGTTACTTCGGAAAATTCAGTTATTTTTCTATTTTATGTTGTAACTAGCAAACTGTAAGTGACAGATAAAAATTTTAATACAGAGGATATTTCTTTTAATTAGGATTATTATTTGATAAAAGATATATCAATTAATTATATGATTAGAAAAAAGTTATAAAGAAATACTTTAATAATTTCATTGTTCTAAAATTCATTGTTTCAACAATTATGAAACTTATAATATTTTTTTTTATACAAATACAAGTATTGATGCATTGGTGAATTTTATTCCTCGACAATTAAAAAAATTTTGAATCCCATTATATCATATGTATCATTTGTATGTTGCATGTTTTACTAAAATTTATTATGGCGCTGAAACTTAATATACTAAAATAATAAGATGATTTATACAGTTGGTTCACAATCTGTGGCATAAACTAAGCTAAGAAGATTTTATGGTTCAAAATAAGACAGAAATCAAGAATAACAAAATTACTTTGGAGGTATCGTTTCCAAGGAAAATGCATTTCAAGATTAGTCGAGAATATATGCACATAAAGATTGACGTTGGAGTTTTTATTACACACTGTTATTATAACTACTTTGTATGCTTCTCTGCAAGTAAGAGATAGTATATTAATATCCCTACGATGGTACATCCCAGGTATTTTTTTGGAGTTTCACCATCATGAAAAATAACTCATAATATCAGTATTACATATGTGTTTTTAAAGTTATTTAACTATACTTAAATTACTTATTCAACTTTGAATTGTATATTAAAAGAGATTAAAAGAATTGTTTATTAAAAATTGCTTATTAAATCGAATTGCATTATTTCAATTACTTCGTGAGAAAATAAAAAAAAATTTGGTAATTATCTTAAAAATATAAAGTTCTAATAAAAATAAGTTGTATTCAATAGTTTTTCAATCTTTTTTTCCCTATATTTCCATCTAGTATATTTATCTGCTGTGTAATGTGCGAAACAAAAGTATATGAAATAAATTACATTACTTTTGTAAGTGTTAGAGGAACACTGCTCGTTACGCAACATATATATGATACACTAGGATCCAGAAGTTCCTCAATTGTCAAGGGTTATTCATTAATACAATAAAATTTGTATTTCTATGAAAAAAAAAAATTATTGTTATTTCATAGTTATTTAAACTATTGATTAAGATATTACGTAAAAAATGACGTTTACAAAAAAATGAATATCTTTGGTTATAATCTTTTTTAATTAAATAAATAATTGATTGGTTTTTGTGAAATAATAGTTTTAACGAAAAGAAGTAACTTTTGTTTTAAAACTTTTTTTTTAATTTCTTATTTAGTTACGACATAAAATCGAAAAATAGTCGAATTTTCAAGGGTGAATTTTATCATTTTAGAGTGAATTTATGTAGTAAAAAAGATTGTATTATATACGTTTATATATATTTTATATATGTCCCAAATTCTATAATTTTCTGAATTTTCGTATTGGGGATCTTGCCTTGATAGTTGTTTCTAAGATATTTACGTACCTCGTTGTAAAATACTTCTTTACCCTCTTCGACTGACGGCAAAAGTTCGTCCGTAGAATGAGGAGTCCTAGGACTTGGTGTGGGCGCTACTTGTTGTTGCTGTTGTTGTTGCTGCTGTTGCTGTTGTTGTTGTTGTTGTTGCTGTTGCTGCTGTTGTTCCCGTTGTTTTTGTAACCTCAGCTCCTGAAGAGCCTGTCGTTGCTCTTTTTCGTTCCGTTCCTTTTCCAGCCTACGTGCACTATAACTACGGGCTGAGGACGTTGAACTGTGAACCGATGCTAAGCTAGGTCGACGGGAACCTGTCAAAAAAAGGATCTAGTGTTGGTTCGAGAATCGAAGACTTTGAAGTTGTGTCTTTGTTTTATGTAAGAAAGTTCTTCTATGACTCCTAGCAGCCGAAAAAGGAAGAAAAAAGTGGATTCTAGCGCATCCGTTTTTGTCTAATGGCACGAATTAGGTATATGTACATACATATATATATATATATGTATACATATATATACATACATATATACATATTATATAATTTAGATATGTAAGTATATATAATATGTATATGTATATATATTCGAATATATATATATATATATATATATATGTATATATATATGTATGTATTACTGTAGATGATGCGTGAATCTAGGATATTTCTGTAAGAATACTAATCAAGCGAAAATAAATGTCGCCCGTAAGCCATCATTATCGTACAGTCAAGCTTTTTACACGCTTTTGAAGAGTGCTGAGAATTATTATCGTATATTTATTTTTTCAAATCGGTATATATATGGATCGTCGGATCATCGCTTCGCGTAGTAACTTGGGTAGACGGAAGAGGTTCGCAGAGACATGTTGGTGTGGATATCGTGTGAATGAAAAGTGGAGCATAAGTGGCGGGGAGAATGAAAATCGCGCGTTTACCGAGCAAACAGGCAAAAGGCCAAAGCGGAAGCACACATCGTTTATATTTCATATTCGAGTGCTACGTCGAGGATATTGATTTTATATGTAGCTATTAACGTTAAAAGTTAAAGTCTTACAAAATTATTTAAGTAATCTTCGTGATCTTAATAATTTCTAGTTCATTTTTCATTACTATTTTCTATTTTTAAGTTGATACATTTTCATTTAATGATCTTCCATAAAAAGAAATATTTATTTAATATATTCAGAAAGGGACCTTCGAATACTTAATCCGCCACTGTTTCAATCTAAAATGATAATGTTTTTTTTACAAATTTTTGTCTTGAGAAAAGGAAGTAGGTTTTTTTTTTCATCATTTTTTCCATCCAAGCGTGACAGCATCTTGAGAATCATATGCACGGAAATTGTATTTGAAAAGCAGAACGCAGCATCCGTGGGAAACGAAAGTTGGAAATGCATACGTTGCTCGATCATTGCTGTTCTTTTTCACTTGTAAAGCGCGTATAGAAATATTAATTGATAGACATAGCGGAAAATAATAAGAGATATAGTGAGATAGAGAGAGAAAGAAAGGAAAAAGAAGGACAGAATGAGAAGGGAGAGAGAGAGAAAGAAAGAGAGAGAGAGAGAGAGAGAGAGAGAGAGAGAGAGAGAGAGAGAGAAAGAGAGAAAGAAAGAAAGAAAGAAAGAGACAAACAGAAAGACAAATAGACAGAGAGATAGAGTTTTTTCGAAGTCAAACACTTCATTCCACATTATATATATAAAATGAAAACAAAGCAGTCCTAATGTTCGATCGACAAAATTTCATCGACGTTTCCGACTTTTAACGTCAAACTTTGTCCATTGAAATATAGGAAAAGCAGATTTCTAATGGTACATAGAGAGGGATAAATGGAAGATGAGAAGTAGAAATACTATTGAAATGATTTGTCTCAAATACTGTTTTAAGTGAACTTCTTTAAAAATTTTAGTTTCCTTCTAAAAAAATGAAGTTTTGTTAGATCTTTAATAGGACAAATAATAATGAAATGTGATATGAATGGGGTAATAAGAGTTTTATTTTTGTATCTTCACTTACAAATCGTTCTTAATATTTAAAATAAATTGATATATTATGGAGAAATGAGAGAAAAAGGAGAAAACAATCAGTGAGCAGGAAGAAAAAGGAGAAAAAAAGGAAGATATAAGAGAGATATAAAAGAGGAAAAAAGAAAATATTCGCGTGACCTTCATTGCGTGATGCAATGCAAAGGAAATACAAGCAGAAAAAAAAATGACGTACATTATAAGCGAGTTTTGTAAGGTTCGTGTTTTTACTACGAAAAAGATATTTTGATATAATAATCTCGCTAGTTCGAGACGCAGAAGATGATGCGTTAAAAGCTACGTAAAAGCCGACTACTCTAAAAAGACAAAGTCGCGAATGACTTCTCCTTTGTTCGCCGGTTTCTCGGTTAAAATGTTAAATCTTTTGTCTTTCGATTCGTTAATATTTTTAAATAATATTTTTGGATTCGTTAAATGAATAGGTAAAATGATTATGATTTCATCGAACTTTGAATCTATGTTTAAGAAAATGACAGCTTGAATCTCATATTGAATTCGTGACTGATAATCTTTATTTTTTTTATTATACCGAGAAACTGGCCCCGAAGCGTTCCATGCGATTTGTAATTATATTAAATGCGTTGTGTGTGCAGCGAGCTAGCTAGTGCGTAAAGATTTCGCGTCTCTCTACAAATCTTACCAGAAAACTTTTGTTCGTTAACGAGCAACGAAATCGGCCGCTGCCATCTTGCTATCTCGTAACACACTCGCGAAGCACACATTGTGACGCACACTTTCCTTATCGTGTATGTAAGGTTTAGTGTTTTTTTTTATAAATTACTTTTATATTTATTTATCTATCGTGGATGGGTATGTCTGTATTTTGCAATCGTGTAAACACGGTCGAGAGCGATCCATTCGTCTTCTCATAGCGATAATCCGGACAACTTCCAGCCCTATCATAGTTTTATTAAGCAATCATCATGTGTGGCTTTTGTGAAAAAGATCGATTATGCATCTTTTTTCTCCTACTTTATATTCATTTTATATCTTTTTCTTTATTGTTTTTTAAAATAGAAGAGTGTTGCGACCGATGGTCCGTCGTGGAAATAACGGACAAAAATCTGTAAACTATTCTCATTAACGGGGTATTATAAATAACATAAGATCGGTCGCTTTTTAAACGTTTAACGAAATTAAATAAGCTGCATCCGTTTTCTGCTTTAGTCAAAAGGTATATCCATCGTGATTTTCCTAAAATGATTTGGAGAATTAAAAAGAAAAAGATTAAGAAACCTACATGTACGATTGCAGGACAATCGTTGAGTTTTGTAAATAGGAAGATGTAATCATGTGATAGACTTTTGGCTAACCAGAACTTGAGGAGAGTCGGAAATACAACTGCGTAGATAAACGACAGCGACTTTTTTGCGACATATACGTATACACAAAGAAACAATATAGAGAGAGAAATTTTGTTGAGATGCGAAGATTTTTCCAACACCATTGTGAAAACGGCGTTACCTTCGTCGTCGGTTTCATGAAGCGAGTTACGTGAAAAGACAGATTGAGAGAAAGAGAGAGAGAGAGAGAGAGAGAGAGAGAGAGAGAGAGAGAGAGAGAGAGAGAGAGAGAGAGAGAGAGAGAGAGAGAGAGAGAGAGAGAGAGAGAGAGAGAGAGAGAGAGAGAGAGAGAGAGAGAGAGAGAGAGAGAGAGAGAGAGAGAGAGAGAGAGAGAGAGAGAGAGAGAGAGAGAGAGAGAGAGGCGGTGAAAAAAGAAGGGAAAAGAACAAGAAAATTATATAATCGATTTCACGAATAGGTAATGGAATAGATAGAATATTAGATTGAAAAATTGGGAATTAGAGAAGTAAAGGATTAGGAATGGAAAAATATTACTTTTCCTATGGAAGATAATTTCAGAAACATCTGACGAAATTAATGATACACATATGCGTATTTTTAATGTGCATCAATTGTCTTTAGTAAAGACTTTGAGTGAGTTTCATCAGGTGTTTGAAAATTCTTCACTGAAGTATGTGAGAAGGATAAAGAGAGAAAACGTTCGATAGAAAGATAGAAATAAAAATAGAGAAAAGAAATAGAAATAGATAGGTAGATAGACAGATAGATAGATAGATAGATAGATAGATAGATAGATAGATAGAGAGAGAGAGAGAGAGAGAGAGAGAGAGAGAGAGAGAGAGAGAGAGAGAGAGAGAGTGTGTGATCGTCTACCGAGGCCGTCGGACGATCCCTCAGCTACGTCACTAAGGGTACGTCGGTGCTTGTTCCCGCCTTTGGTCGCCTGCAGGTGACACGATATAAGCAAGATGGCGGCGGCTCGTGCCGCACCTGCTCTCGATGCCGGTACCAGCGGACCGCGACTACCACCACTGCTAGGCCTCCTGGTGAACGCGCAGCTTAGTGATCCGCCACCTCCACTTCTCTGGCTCGAACGCGAGGATGGCCTGCCACCATGTAGCGTCAGAGGTATACCTAAAGATTATCGAGAAAGAGAGAGAAACTCTGATATTTTTTTATCTTCCTTTTTTGTATCTCCTTTCGTTTTTCGATGAACGTGACGAGTTCGAGATGATTGCGTATTTTTCTTTTTTCTCAAGAAAATGTGAACGAAGAGAATAGATTTTCCATATTTGTTTCTCGAGAGTTTTTGTTTTTGTCCTTTTGAGAGTACCTAATTGAGCGTTTCATAGTCACGCATACGTTCTGGCTCGATATCCAATGTAGGTAATGAGGTGAGACGAGAATAGATGAACTTCGGTACGACAACCATGCTTGTGATACGATATAGGTCGCTTTTATTGATTTCTTATAGGCTAAGATGGATGCTTTAATGGAATATATAAGTATACCTGATACAAAGTTGGCGCACGCAAATGATATTCGGTTAATGATCGATTATAAATGAAACTCATCGTTCTGAGTTTTGAATCGATGTTAAGGAAATCTCTTATTAGACTACGATGACAACAACAATGGTGATGACTATGACGATACAATGCTTTATGTACGATATAGCTATATGAAATGGCATGCGATTTTCAGGCAAGCGATGGCAGATCGATGTTTTCCTTCGCGATATATTTTAACTAATTTACCTGTATCGCTGGAGAATAGCATAGGTGGTGCATGATTCGCGTTGGCATAGTGTCGTGGCCTTGAGTATCTCGCACGGCTGAATAGTTTCAGGACAAAACATATCATGCCCGTGAACACAGCTATGCCGGATGCTATGCAGAGTAATGTCGGTATGTCTGTAGTTATCAGCACGAGATCTGTCAAGTGATGAAAGATTTATGAGAAATATTTGGTGTTTCTTTTTCTTTTTCTGAAAGACGTCGTCGAGGAGTAAATGTAATTTTAAGATGTTCGATCGTAAACATGATTTTCCAAGAGACACTACGAAACTTTGTGTTCTTCATTTAAAGGATCGGACAGCAAGCTGGCACTGCTTACCTTCGGCGCAGAAGACCTTCTTTGTTGGTCTGGACAAGGTGACCCTGTGATAGCCTTCCTCGCAGTCGCACACCGCATTGTGCTGCACCTGTGTACAGGTCGAGTGTTGATCCGTAAAAGTGCAAGTTGCACGGTAGAAACACTGCTCTCCGAGTCTTTTCGCTGAAAGACGGTGAATTTCTTGTTAACGTTTTTTATATGAGTGAAGCTATAATTATTTAGAGCTGTTTTAAAAAAGCTAAGCGTTTGAAGAAGGAGTTTGAAGAGGTGACATAAAATTGTGGAAATCATCACGTACGTTTGGCACATCCTTTGTTAGGCCCAAGACGAACGGGGTAGAATTTTTCACACTCGCACGAGCCAGTGATGGAATCGCAGATCACGTGCTGTAGATCCGGATTGCACGTAAGTTCGCACGGCGAGCCCAGATACTGGCCCTTTTCTGTAAAAGACACAAAAACGATAGATATAAATTATTGTACGTAAGAGAGTTATCGATCTGGAATTTAATTTTGAAAATTATCAAGGAAGATAGGTTGAGAACGTGCGAGAAAGTTATCGCATCGAGTCGTCTGAAAGTTGTAAATTAACAGAAGAGTAATTGGAGCGTTCGATAATGAATTCCTCGGCAGTCCCATCTCCTTCTGTGGTAAACCGGAATATTCCTACATTTCGGTTTTGGTGTCAGTTTGTCTATGTACGTATGCACGTATCTACGTGTCTGTTGCAGAGTCTTCGCTGAACTTTGCCATTTGCCAAGGACCGTGAGCTAGTGTGCACACATTCTAAACGATTAAACGACCAGTAGAATATGTCCATGTATAAACCGGCCAATGTGGAACTTGCCCGGCGACTATTCAAAGTTTCTGATCCGAACAAGTTTCCGTTCTTGGACTTAGCTGGCTTCTCAGCAACGATATACCCTAATTCGAGAGTATCGAAGAAATTCGCCGAGAAATTTCATTTTCTTTCTCCGATTGTAATTGGACATAAATCGGAGAGTTATTAAAGCAGATCGCGAGATTTGCTCGCGGATATCTTCGAGCGGGCATTTTGCCAGCTCGCTTACATTCGTTTTGCCATATCCCGTACAACTATATATTGTTATTACGTATATTAGTCGTTGTAGTCCGCGCAACAACGGATAACTTTGTTGGCATGCTTCCACAGAGTAATATTATGTTAATAGAACACATCCGTTCCTAATTAAAGGTTCTCGACCAAATCCTCACTTCTATGACCCAACGGACCATTAATATTTCATGAATTATCCTCAATTTATTTACTCTACCTCGAAAAGTTCTTTAACTAGGACGCTCGATAAATTGGCGAGAATCATAATAGTCTCAATACTAAGTGAACATTTTTGTAATTTGTAAACATGTCATTTTATACAGGTTAATGATTTATGTTTCTCTAATCGTAATGTATTTCGATTCGGGTGTAATGTCGAAAGAAAAGAATACGTGCCGTCGTTCTTTTTAGTCTCTCTACCTCTCTCTTTTTTAAAAAATAGTGGATATATAATATTTAGAAGTATAAATGCGTCGAATTAAAAGCAATTGCAATCCTTCTACACGCTTTTACACGCGGAGCTTGAGCGCTTGCAGCATCTATTAAAATCAATACCGGTGGCGTGCTTGGCGCGAAAATCAAGAAGGGCGCGTTCCTTTCTTGGTACTGAACTAACGCAAGCGCAAATCCATGTGCAAATTGCGCACTGCAACGTCGTTACTTTTTTTGGACTCCGCTTCAATTTTCGGAATATTATATAACGTTGCATTCTTTTTCGTTATGATTTTGATGAATTAAAATTCATTTAATAAATCTGATAAATTTTTAACAAATCTTTAAAACATTTTAGTAGTCTTATTAAACTGTTAAAATAAATTTGTCATATTTTAACATATGAAACTTGTCGCTTAATTACATATGATTTACTGATCAAATTTGTAGGAAGAAATCGATGAAACGTTCACGAAAGAGAAGTTTATGTGAGTCGTATCGAGAACATGATCAGAGGATTATTTGAAGTGGCTAGTTTGAAACGTTGTTTTGTGAATTGGGTAGAGACGTTTATCGAATGAATGTTCTCGAGAAAAGTAGCACGCTTTTCATAGAGCAGGCGCAAAAAAGGCAATGAAGATGAAGTACCTTAAGGTAGTTCATTCGCTCAATCTTTCTTCTTCCTGTGGAAATGAAATAAAGTCCGATAGGTAGGATAGCCTTTTATTGATCGCAAGGATACCGATAGCCTTTTATCGTTTCGGTCTGTCGTACTTTTAATTAAAATTTCAAGATAAAAAAACGATCGATATTAGATTTCATCGTTGTTAATGGAGGACGGGATGACATAACGTGCCTTTGGTGAAGTCTTTGAGAACTAATCATCTGTAAAATAAAATAAAAAATCAAAGATCGAAGATCCTATCGATTTTCCAATACGTTATAGTTGTTTATTTTTTAACGATGAAAAGATATGATCGTAAAACATCATTTATAAGACCAAAATTTATAACCGTCCAGGGAAGATTGTCATCGAAGAATGTCTTTATGTTTCGTACAAAGCAAAAGACATCGTTTTTCTCATTAAAAATTTTCTTCTGACGCCATTTTTTCGAACATGAATACACGTAACAAGAGCCAATAACACGAAAGACATCACAGACTATTCTCGTTTGTTGTCAAATTTTCAAAAAGGACCTCTGTAGAAAGTTATTTTCCTAGACGAACTTATCGAGGTCATTGCCGATGGCAGTCGAGTGTGCTACTTTATCACACCGACCGATGGGCGTATCGAAAATAATGATAGAAGATGAGAAGACAGAAGGCTCGGGATCGAGGAAAAGAATGACCTTTGCTGATAAGAACAGCTCACCTGGCATATAATCGATTCCGGCTCGAGGCGAAAAGAAGGAAAGGAACAAACGAACATGAAAAGTAGTTTTCACTAGTTCAGGATTACGGTAAAAAGGTTAAGAGGAAATTAAGAGGAATTTGACATAAATTTGAAGGTAAATAAATGGGAGAGGCGTAGGTGATTGCTTACCTGCGGTAATATTCGCCTCAAAGTAGTCGTCGTCCAGGTCGTCGAGTATCTCGCCGTCGTCGTAGACGGCGACGTGGTCGTCGAGGTAGCTTGATGATCCGTGCACGTCATCACCTCCCACCTGCCGTCGAAAGATTCGAGGATGATTCCCCGAGGGAGAACGATCGGCGATGGTGGCGGTGATCAGGCTCGAGATCAGGAAGACGATGCTGCAGCCGAACAGGAGCCAGGAACGGCAGGAGAAGCGGGTTGGAAATCTCAGGGCGGAGGGAAATGCGCTCATCGCCCCCGCGGCGCGAGTCAACCCCCGAAACCGAGCACCGCTGGCGCATCGACATCCTTTCCCTTCGCCCGTCCCCTCCCCCACTTCTTCCTCTTCCTCTTCCTCTTCTTGCTTCTGCTACGAGCCACCCTCGCCCTCTATCCCGAGACCGGCACCTTATGTCGTCGGCTGAGGGAGCGCGCGAGCGCTCCTCCCTGCTCCTTTCTCTCGACTCACTTTTTCTCGTCTTCTTTTTTTCCTCTTCTTTCTATTTTTCTTCTTTCTCTTCTTCTTCTTCTTCTTCTTCTTCTTCTTCTTCTTCTTCTTCGATTTTCTTTCTACGCTTATCCTTCCTTCCGTCGTTAAGTTGCGTCGCCGGAGTAATTTTTCTTACACGTAGGTGTTGTTCTATTGTTTCTCGGGAATAAAACGCGACCTGAACGCAGACGTTACCACGCTGCTCCAGCAGCGAGTACACTCTGACCGGAGAGAAACCGCTCGAAACTGCTAGTTGCGTCTTCTCCCGCATTGCAACCCCACCGACACGGCCCTTGCCACCCGTTTAACGCCGCTCACCGTTCGTCACCCGCCGTCCGACCACCGACCGTTGCCTGCAGCTGCGCGATCTGCTCGATGCTCTCTGTTGCTTCGCATCGCGATCAGGGATGCTTGTTCGTTCGTTCGCTCGCTCACTCGTTTACTTATATTATTCGGCATGTTTCGTCAAAGGGTGGAGACGACAGACGATAAATGATCGATCAGAGGCCTCGGAAAAAGAATACTAATGCGGGTTTTTCGTAAATATAATCTTTTACGATATTTATTTTATGCGTATCTGATTTTTATGTCTTTAATTTTGCACGTATAAAACTCGTAGTTTCAGTCATGCATTTACGGTCTTGTACTGGTCACTTTTTCGAATTTGCATATGTACTTGAATTCGGGGAGAAATATTATATAATCCAATAAAAATTCATGTAGGATATGTTACTGAATCGTTTTCCTAACCTTCACCCATTTTGCAAGCTCATCGAGAACCTTCTTATAAATAGCTATAGCTCTAATCGTTAACTGTAAGTTTTCTCCATTAACCTAAATTACGTCTTTCTCTCTTTCACTAAGCGATAGAGAATTTTAATAAGTTAAAATTTCGGCTAACTATTATTGCATATTAAGATTATACCATATTTAAATTCTATTGAAAAAGTGACGATTTTCACGAACAAACGTTCTGTGCTCTAGAGACACCAATACTATCCATTGTTACTAGGAGAGGCATTATTGAACTGGAATAAACTCGTCGTATTGAAAGACAAAAAATATATACAAGCAATGATATTTCTCTCTTTTGACTTGTTATACGAAGGTGAAATATATAGAATTACTTGGAAACTATTTGATCGTTTCAATACTGTAGCTAACAAGGGAAGATCCCCAACCCAGAAATTTAGAAAATTATAGAATTTTGAGGATATATAGAATATATATCGATATAACCCAATTTTTTTTTATTACACAAATTCACTCTAAAATTCATCTTTGAAAATTCGGGTATTATCCGATCTTATATCGTAACTAGATAAGAAGAAACTTTTGAAATAAAAGTTACTTCTTTTAATTAAAATTATCATTTTATAAAAGACATCAATTTTTTTATGTAATTAGAAAAAAGTTATAAACAAAGATATAAATAATTTTTTGTAAGTCATTTTTCACATAATATCTTAATCGGTAGTTTAAATAATTATGAAATAGCATAATAATTTTTGTATTTGTATTAAAAAAAAATATTATTCTGTTTCATAATTACTTAAACTACTGATTAAGACTTTACACAAAACAATGAATTTAAAAATAATTATTAATATATTTATTTATAACTTTTTTTTTAATTATATGAATAATTGATATATCCTTTATCGATTAATAAATCTAATGAAAAGAAATAACTTTTGTCTTAAAATATTTTCTATCTCTTACAGTTTGCTAATTACAATCTAAAATGGAAAAATCACCGAATTTTCAATATTTATTTTATCTCCTTGAAATAGATTTGAACAATATAAAAAATTAAATAATAGATATCTATATATGTTCAAAATTTCATAATTTTCTGAATTTCCGAGTTGTGAATTGTAAGCAGTGTTCTGTAACAACATCGTTTATTCGCATATTCTTATAATAAGTACTATTACAAGATTTAATAGTCCTTTTTGGACATTCTAATTCAATAATTCTAATTCAATAAAATTACAAAATATGATAATCTTTTCTTTCGCTTTCAAAAAACACATTCGTTATCTTTACGTCATATTGACCTTCATAAGTTAGAGAATAACACGTGTATAATGTATATATCGTATATGTACGTACTTATAATAAACAATCTATAAAATTATCATAATATTTTCAGTTATGTTGTATAGGTCTCTTGTTGAAGCCTGAGAAGACTTCTAATCTCTTACACTTGTCATTGTTCGATTAGATAATCCTCGTCTCTCATTATCAGAGTATCACTATCACTTGTCAACGAATTAATTTGCTCGTTCGGTACTAAAGAAGATAGAATTTCATTATATAAAAAAGCTTATTAAATATTATTAGAAAAAAATTATTAAATATTAAAATAAGTATTAAAATTTATAAAATTACTTAAAATCGTTGATTGCTTTCGATATTTGCGAGCGATTATATATCCACTTATAGTAGCAACTATTGTGATAGTTATTGTGATTATTATCAGTAACTCCATTATACTGGAAGAGCTTTTCAATGCATTATTATGTGGTCTCCTGTAGCATGGCAATTCTGGAAACGCAGGAAAGCCCGATTAGTTTTGTATTTTCATTTCGTGTTGCGATACAAATTGCTATCTGTTAACTATGGATACCGTACCTGTACTAAGAAAACAACCAACTGTTGGTATTGTAAGCGATTCGTCCGAATGTACGACGAAACACAATGTCGCATTGTCGACGGAATCGAAACATTGATAACAAAGAGGCGCGTTATCGTAGCTTTTCGTCAACGTGCTGTTCGTCTCATTCATGATTGTAATCCTATTAAAAAGATTAATTAGTTTGCATTATCGATATAACGTATTTATATCTATGAAATACGTTGGAAAAAATATTTTCTTATTCTTTCATAATATTCTATTAATTTTCATTAATAAATTTTGTCTAGACGCTTTAAAGATACGTTCGGTAATTCGTAATAATCAAACGATTAAAATTTAATATTTATCTTGGAACAAATATTTTCTGTCTTGTATAATGAATATAAAACAGATCAGATCCACTGTACTTCAGAAAAAATACGTATTCTTGCGATACTTACGAAGAGAGGAGAGTCGAATCGAGAGTTGTTTTGTAAACGCAGAGGCTGGCTTCGTCACAATTTACACCGGTCCATCCAAAAAAACAAGAGCAGGAGTTTCGTTCATCGAGGCAAGTACCATGCTCGCTACAGTTTCGAGAACACGTCGAGGCACAAGTAGAAACATTGTCGTTTTTTATTTCGATATAACCTTCGTTACATCGACAAGTATTCGGTGCCACGCATGTTCCGTTTAGACAAGAACTTTCGCAAATTGGCTCACAAATTGTCTCGTTTCGTAGACGATAACCATCGTAACAAGTACAAACGTTTGGTTTGATGCAAGTGCCATTGATACAAGAAGGATGACAAATCGCATCGACGCATCGACCCTTCTCGTTTTGTTTGTATCCTTCGTCGCAGGTGCAAACATTTGGAGCCTCGCACGTACCATGGTCACAGTTTATATTGCAAGAAGGTTGACAAATGTATTTACCTTGTATTTTCGTGTTATGATACGTATTATTGCATATACAATTATCAGGTGCGTTGCAATTGCCGTTTAAATCACAGACTTTTTTACAAATTGATGTACAGGGATAACTGTGTATGTTATCTGGTATCATTTGCACCCAAACTTTATCATATCCTTCTTCGCAGATGCAAACATCAGGAAGGACACATTTGCCGTTCACGCAATCTTTTTTACATACCGGAACACAGATGGTGCCATTTTCGTTATTCGATACCTGTCGTGAAGATCGAGATCGTTAGATTTATTTTGTCGTGGTCCATGATAAAAAACTATTTATTTTCTTAAATTTTCACGAATGAGATATTCTACCGCACTAATGTTGTTCGTTGTATCATTTTCCCCAAAGAAACGATATCCTTCATGACAAGTGCAGCGATCAGGCGCGGTGCATTCAGCATTGGGATCGCAGGGAAAGGTGCAAAAAGGTTTACAGACAGTCCTTGTTTCATCGTCTTCATCGAAGGTGAATCCTTCGTTGCATTTGCAAATATTCGGAGCAATGCAAGTTCCATTGATACATTCATGCTCGCAATGTGGTTCGCAAACGTGCACGGAAATGTTCGAAAATTTGTAGCCGACGATGCAGTTGCAGATGTCAGGTGCTATACAGACACCCATTACACACGGTTGATTGCAGATCGGTTTGCAATCACTTTCGTTGATTGGTTTGTATCCTATGTTGCACGTGCAAACGTTGGGAGCTGTACATGTTCCGAAGAGACAATTCTGTTCGCATTTTGGAATACAATTGAACGAATCGTTAACATCCAGTTCGTAATCGTCGTAGCAGCTGCAGGTGTTTGGTTCGACGCACCTGCCGTTGATACATTCGCGTTCGCAAATCGGATCGCACATCTCCGATTCGTTTGATTTCTTATATCCAAAATTACAACCACAAGTATTCGGTTCTACACAATAGCCGTTATTAGGATCGCACTTCTCTTCGCAATTGGGACGGCAAATGTATCCGTCGGAATCTATGAAGTAATCCGGGGAGCAGATACAAACTTCGGGTTGAATGCATTCGCCATTCCAACAACCATTCGAACAGATCGGTTTACAAATATGTTTCTGCTCCGTTGATATGGAATATCCTGGAAAGCACTCACATGTGTCCGGAGCTTTACATAATCCGTTCTCACAGTCTGGAAAGCAATTAGGAACGCATTTATTTGATACCTCTTTGTATCCGTTGCAGCATTTTTTTTGTGTGTGATATGTCGGGTAATACTGAAAACGACAAATCAATCAGCACGTTGGTTGATTGGTGTTATTTCATGGGGATTGATCCATGCGAACACGAAACGATACTCACTTCAATTTTGTAATTAATACGATGTCTTTCCTGTTTGTAGATTCCCAGAACACGGTGCCAGTATGTCTCATAATAAGGCACGTTACGGAATTGCATCTTTCTGTCGTTGAAATCGATCAAATTTCATTTAAAAATTAGCTTCGGAGTAAAGATGATTAAATAGATCAATGATATTTCTTTCAAAACGATCACACACTGGGCACTGGTTGTTCACCGGTGCAATCACCTAAGGCTGATAAAGAAAGTCAGACCTATGCACGTCTTACTTACGTTATAATTTCCGAACAAATTGACTGGTCTTTCATGTCTTTCCAAGGAAATAGGGTTGATATTTTGGGCAGCTCGACCATCAAACAAACGATGACATATAAGGATGCAATGTTAAATCTCATGTTAACGAAAGATATACTTGGTACTACGGCGAAGCAATGTTTGTCTGGCAGTCAGAGAATATTTTCATGACTTTGAATATCGTCCAATTTATCTTGCTTCCTTTCTTCGTGAAACTGTTCAGTGTTATCCGAATGTGACAGGATGCTTTCCATTATCATTTCTCGCGGATTCTCCATACGGTAGAAAATAGATCGCCGGAAGCAGACTATCTTGGGTTTTATTATTCTTTTTCATTATTTGATGAAGTTTTTCATACTTTTATTCCGTTAAGTGTTTAATCTAATTTTGTTAATGAATATAATAAAAATGTATTACACGATGTACGATCCATCATTATTTAACATGGCTTATTTATTTATTTCAATGATCTAACAATTTCAGCTGTAACATTGATATAAAAATAACACAATTATGTGAACAATATATCTTGCGTAGATTCACGAAAGAATTTCTATTTTTTTTCTTCGTCTACTTTAATGCATTTTCAGTAGATGTTACTATTATTAAAGGTTAGTATTATTTTTGGAAAACATATTGTTTGATACTTTAAATCTAGGATGATTTACCTGCAATAAAAATTTGTATCAATAAATTGATATAACTATTCTATACAAATTATTCAATTTAAAGTATCTGTCTTACTATTTTATATTTGTTACAATAAAAAAATTATTTATTTATTTTTTTGCTTTTTAAACTTATAACAAGCAACGCCAATCGAAGTGATCATAATTAAAACGGCTACTCCTCCGACGGCGACGCTAACTTTCACAATTTCCTTCATGGGGCTATGCGTTATGTAGCACATTGAAGCTTGAAAATAAAAAGAAATACGTGACATTTAAAATCCCTTTTGGCTCGTTAAACCAACTTTATTTTTTGTCATATACCTGCGTCGACGAGACATACGGCCGAGTAATTTTGTTCCCCGAAGATATTATCTTGAAATTCGAAACAAGTTGTCTGATTATTGACTTCGCTCAAGCATTGCTGGCAGGTTGGATAGGTTTCGCTCGTTAATATCTTCGAATGACTTTGTCCTTTTATGATTGATAATCTGCAAAAAAAAACGATAAAAAATATATGATTTCTAGATCTTAACTTGAGATTAAATTTAAATGTTTCATTACAAAGTACGTTTAAAGATAAAAGCTCAATAGGTATGTCGTACATTTTATTCTACTCAAGCTTGAAGTAACCCTCGGAATAAAAGGAAAAGACAAAGACAGCACTCACGTTTCATATGCTTTATATCCCTCTAAAATGTCGACTATACAAAAAGTCGGTTCTTCGCAGGCTGTTCCATTCCATCCGAAAAAACAATCACAGTTACCTTGATCGTCGAGACAAATTCCATTTTCGTTGCAAGCATCCTTACAGGCGTTAATGCATATTGAATCGGTATCGTTGCCGTTTTTTATAAAACCATCGTAACAACGACAATCATCTGGTGCTACGCATTTGCCATTAGTGCAATTATTTTTGCAATATGGTTCGCAAGTTAAACTTTCCTCCGTTAATACGTAGCCTTCGTTGCAGCTACAAACTTCTGGTTCTGTACAGGTCCCATTACCGCAATCGATTGAGCAATGGGCCACGCATGAGCCGTTTTTGTTGTTAATGTAACCTAGTTCGCAGCTACAGGTGTTAGGTGAAGAGCAGATACCGTTTTTGCAATCGAATTCGCAGATCGGCTCGCAGTTCATAGAATTGTTATCATAATACGAATGATAACCTTCTTTGCAAAGACATAGTCCTGGAATTTTACAAATGCTGTTAGGAGGGCAAGCAGGCTGACAGTTTGGTTCGCACTTAGACGAATTTTCTTTGTTTGTTATTAAAACATAATCTTCATCACAAGTGCATACGTTAGGTGCTGTGCAACTGCTATGAGACCAACAAGAAGGTTCGCAAATTGGTTTACAAACATTAGACTTGATAGCGTTCAATTTTTCATAGCCTATATTGCAACTGCATTCATCTGGTGCGTTGCAAAATCCGTTAATGCATTCTTCCTTACAAATCGGCTCGCAAATATAAGTCATATTATTTTTCTCTATATTATCTGTCGCTAACTGGTATCCCTCATCGCAGATACATTCGTTAGGTGCCTCGCAATAGCTATGTAACGAACAAGTAGGATTGCAGACTGGTATACAAACGTTGTTAATGTCGGAATGTTTATATCCTGACCAGCAGCTACAGTAATTTGGTGAAGTACAAAATCCATTAACGCACTCTTCTTTACAAATAGGTTTGCATACCGATTCTTCGTCAAAGTGAATAGCTTCCTGAAGAAAAAAAAGAAGATAGAGGTAAAAATATTTTTCCATCGGTAACCATTTATTGGTATAGTAGTTCATCTTACGTCGTTATCAGCGAGCGAATACCCCGCATGGCAGGTACAAACGTCAGGCGCGGTACATTCTCCATACGGTTCGCACGGACTATTACAATGAGGTATACAAATGTGCAAGCTTGTCTCCTCGCTTGTCTTCTGAAATCCTTCATGACACTCGCAAACATTAGGATGTTTGCAAAAGCCATTAACGCATGCTTTTAGACAGATCGGTTCGCATACGTTCGTTGAATCGTTAAGGAAGCCATAACCCTCATGACACATGCAAGTTTCAGGTGCGATACAAATACCCATATGACAAGATTTACTACAGACTGGCTTGCAATAGCCTTCCTCGTTCAATGAATAACCTTGAACACAGGTACAAATTCCTGGTGCAGTGCAAGTGCCATCTACGCATTTGTCACATATCGGCTTGCAGATGAACTTATTGTAAAGGTCTAAAGAGTATCCCTGATTGCAAGTGCAGGTGTCAGGTGCTGTGCAATTACCATTGTCGCACGGTAAGCTACATATAGGCATGCAGGTCGTGTAATCGATTTTTTGGTATCCTTTACGACATGTACAGAGATTTGGTTCTGAACAGAATGCAGTTTTCAAATCACAGTTTGGATTGCAAATCGGTTCGCAAGTAAATCCGTCTGAATTCATCCGATAACCAGGATTGCATGAACAAACATCAGGTGCCGTACAACGACCATGCACGCAGGGATGTTTGCAAATGGCCACGCAAACTGGGTTGTGAGAATTCATTAATTGATATCCCTTATGGCAGGAGCAAGTATTAGGTCTCACGCAATCACCGTGACCACAATCATGGAAGCATATGGGTACGCATTTCTCGTTCTGTTTCATGTACATGTTACAGCATCTCCTTTCTTCTTTCCAATTCGTGTAATACTGAGAGAAGAATGTTTCTTTTATTTTATGATCATCCGATTATTTAGAAAACATTAATGAGATTTCTCTTACCTCAGTTCTATAGTTCCATCGATACTTTGTTGTATAAAAGATTCCCCATTTCTTTTCCTTATAAGTTTCAAGGTATGGAACACTTCGCGATTCTCTGTAACTACAATGGAAATATGACCGATGTGACGTTACCTTCGATGAAATCTGGCAATAAAAGCTTGTTTTACCTGATGGATCTAGTGCAGTATCCTTGATCGTTAAGTTCAGAATTTACTACAGAATATTCCATTTCTATGATGAATATACAAAGAAGGAAGAAAAATAACGACTTCATGGTATTTTTTGATCTCTTTCTTATTTAATATAATATAGATTTGTTATTTGTTTTTACAATTTTAGAGTGTATCGTACAAAAGACTATCGGAGACTGCCACGATGAATTTATACCTCGTGACTTTTCCTCTATTCGTCAGACATCATGACTTCTACTATCGGTAACAAGCAGGATGTTACATGTCAGTTGTTATCACGGTTATTTTAAACTATTTCAAAGATCCTTGATGAATTCATCATAACCTTTTTTCTTTAAACCGAATGGAAAATTGAAATTAGATTACGATCGATGTCATGGGAAAATACATATATACATAAAGCATTTGGAAAATCACATATACATATCACAATAGTAAAAGCGGAGATGGGATTACGATAGATAAGGTCTTTTACATTCTGATCAGAAGGTGTAAGATTCATTAGTTAGGATATTACATTCTTGATATTAATCTCTCCGGGCTGACTCGACTCTGTTCGGTAGAATTGTTTGGGTAATAGCAACGTCGTAATTTCGTAAGCCAAGCTTAATTTCAAATTAATAGCGTTTCCGATACCTACCGACTGCTAGGTCAAGGTTCTCGGAGGATTTTGAAACGATACAGGATGCGTATATACATGTATGAGAAAGAATCGATAGATTTGTTTTGGCGCGAAATTGAAAAAATTTGTAAGTAATATTTCCAATTTTTTAGATATAATAAGGGAAAAGAAAGTTTTTAATTCAATTAATTTAATTCTGAATAATTTTCTGTTTGTCTCTTCCTTCCTACTTTAGGCAGAACAGCCTAATAGCTCGGTATGCATCTTTGTCTACCTTTGACACCGAGATCTTTCTTGTAGCCGGGATTGCAGATACAATGATTTGGTTCCGTGCAGACTCCATTGGAACAACCACCAATGCAAACGGGTACACATCTTGTTCGTGTGTGATCATTTTGTTCGAATGTGTAGCCGTGTCTGCAGGTGCACTGATTAAAACCAGTGCATTCGCCGTTCAGACAGGGTAAATCGCAAATAGGCTCGTATTGGCTACCAGTTGGTTGACCGACCGGTCGTCCGTATGTTGGTTGATTTACCGGTTGTCCATAGGTTGGTTGATTAATCGGTTGTCCATAGGATGGTTGATTAACCGGTTGTCCATAGGTTGGTTGATTGATCGGTTGTCCATAGGTTGGTTGATCAACTGGTCGTCCGTAAAGTGGTTGATCCGGTTGTCCATAGGGTGGTTGATCTGATCGTTTATCTGGTACACATCGACCTGTGTCTGGTTCTGATTTAAATCCTGTTTCGCATTGACAACGATTGTAACCGATGCAAACGCCGTGCTGACCGCAACCGTATCTACATTGATTCGACGCGGGATCCGGTGAACACCCACCATTTGAGTTACGCACGTAACCTTGGATACAATTGCAGATACCAGGTGAGATACATTGGCCACCGTTGCAATTATTTTGGCAATAAGGAACGCAAGATTCTCGTTCATTCGGTGGATTCGTATACCTAAAAAGATCGAGATTAGGTATGGGCTTGTATTAAGAATCTAAATAAAAATAATAAGAAAAAAACTATAAGAAAGCTCACCCTTCATAACAAGTACAAATACCGGGTGCTGTACATTCGCCATGGGGGCAACCACCTTCGCAGACAGGGACACATTCCTGAAGATTGTTCAATACGTAACTAGACTTGCATCTGCAAACGCGTGGTGCGATGCACTCGCCGTTTCTGCAACCACCGGGACAGATTGGCCTGCATTCGCCATTCACTTCGTCATAGCCCAATTTACACGCGCAAACATTCGGAGAAAAACAGTAAGCATCTTTTTGACATGGCTGCTGACAAACAGGCATGCAGACTCCATTTTCAGGAAACCAGCCGGGTTTGCAAGTGCATTGATTTGGCCCAGTGCATTCGCCCCCGAAACAGCCTTGCTCGCAATGAAAATCGCAATTACCGTTCGTAATGTTACGCTTGTAACCCTCGCAGCAGTCCAAAATCGTTATGAATCCATGACTATGAGCCTGATTTTACAGAAAAGAACAAAGAAGTTCTTTTTTCAATTTTCGTTTTAGTACGAATATCACAATAAATGAAAACGAAGATACTCACATAGTCCTGATTGTCCTGCGGCAAAGGGATCGTATTGTAAGGCACTCCGCTAGTCGTATTATAAGCCAATGCATGATTGTATCTAAACATGAATATTGTTTTTGGGACGCATATAACGTAGATATTCTTGCGGTCAGAGGTCGTCTAACATTCTCTCGATAAGTAAATGAGAAATGCGCGAAGGGGTACGCATCATGCAACCTTGATCTCGATTCGTATCTTTTGCGAGTATTTCAACGGCAAAAATTCTATTTCATTTTCTTTCGATTAGCATTTTTTCGGTATCTTACAAAATCTTGCGTTTCAAAGTTGTTGTACCCTTACATTTTTTAAATCATCTTCTATAATATACTTACATAGATATTTAGTATAGATACAATGTTTATTTGAAAGATATATTCAATACAAATATATGCATTATATGTTTTAAGTGAAATATTAAGGCAAAAATACAAAATCAATGATTTTCGTTTTCGAAAGGAGTTGTAAATGTTTTACTTACGGGACTGTTTTGTAGCAAAGCACGCTATTGTTGTTCCCACCGTACTGATTGGCGCTCGTTGGATAACGAGGACGATGGCCTCCCTTGACACCCTCGATTGCCCAGGTACCAGCAACTACTAGAGATGCGAGTAAAATCGTACCGATCAGAAATCGCTTCATGTTGAATGAACTGCGATCTGAACAAGACTGAGATTTACATACGCCTTTCGTGTTTTCGATTGCGCTGCTAACGCAATCTATTCGATAAGAACAATATACAGAGGTCATAATTTTTCGCATCTTTAACAAGAACTTGTATAAGATGTTTCTAAAATAATGTCATGAAATTTACTAGCTTAATCTAATAATACAAGGCTATGTATTCGATATCGTTCATTATATTGTAGATACGTTCCAAA
This sequence comes from Vespula pensylvanica, assembly GCF_014466175.1. NCBI lineage: Eukaryota > Metazoa > Arthropoda > Insecta > Hymenoptera > Vespidae > Vespula > Vespula pensylvanica. The sequence continues at coordinate 8,392,018 of NC_057686.1, forward strand.
TTATTTTATATACGCAATGTATGAATATTTAGGAATTCTTTTAGCTTTGAAATCTTAAAAAATTTTACAAATTTGGTATATATCACCTTAGAAATAACTTGTATACTACATGAGCGATTCTGCTATTCGCGGAAATGTTTATTGATCTTGCTGTGTCTCGGTATTATGTTGAAATTATTCGATCTATCGGGATTTTTAATTGAAAAGGAAAAAAAGAATTTTGCGATGTAAGCAATTTTGTTTTAAGCATTATCGCTTTTTTATGCATCGACACAATTTTCTGGTCTTCCTCTTATTTATTTTCTTTCTTTCTCTTTTTAATGATGACTCATTGAGAAGGACGTGGGGTGACGAGATAAGATTTGAATGCATAATGACAGTTATACTGCCCTGATTTTCATACGTCGATAAGGAAAAGTTATCTGGGATTAGTCGAATATATCATAAATTAGATATATACATATATAAAAAATGGTTTTAGTTTTCGTTATAATAAAAAACTAAATATATAATATAACATTTATACGAAGTAAATAACGTAATCTATTCTATCGTACACATATGAATTTCGACATCTTGGGTTTGGAATTTTTAATTACGAGACAGTACAAAATAAGTATTACATTTCTAAAACTATATCTATTATTTATCTATAATAACGAACACTGACGACTTCGTTACAAAATCCTACCACTGATAAGACTGTTTTTATATAAAATAATTTCGAATAGTAATTAGAAATATTAGTCATTTTCAAATACGACATAACATTTTATCTCTCCTTCAAAATAAACAACGTCCAGTTTTGATTCGATGCATGTAGCTCGAGGAAATAGTTTGACGTAAGCTTATAAAAAAGAAGAAAAATAAAATAAATAACGGCGTTAATTTCTCTGAATTCTACGCGTTACGCTGAATAAATTTATTACTCGTTAGGAGGCGTGTACTGTTCGGACCGTTTGAGAACAGTCATCGCCGTGGTTTAATTTTTTATTATTTTCTTGAATCAATGATCAATAATTTACGTGCAGCCTTGTGTGTTCAATTGCTATGCTTAAGGTCAAAAACCAGTTCGGTCGGATTTTCCTTGGAGAATTTTGTTTTGAACACTGCTGGCACGTACATACATATACTTTTCTGTTTATTCACGCCTATTACTTCAATAATGAATGATTCGTTTTATTCCGTATGATAAAAGAGAGAGAGAGAGAGAGAGAGAGAGAGAGAGAGAGAGAGAGAGAAAAGAGGGATAAAGAGAGAGATATAGTCGAGTAGCGAGTTAATCACGTTTGAACGGATCACGTGCTTTTACGCTCGCAGAAGCCCGTCGATTGCAAAGGAATCTCGTCATAGAGGTGTTCGCCGTTCGACTCGAAATCCGTGTGAAGGCGTAGCAAGGTCGTTGGTGGCCTGTCATAATGATCTTCTTGCAGCAGCTCTGAAATGTGGAAATGGTGAAAGTCGATTTAGAACGTAATTTCGATTATATATAGTATATTTGTTAAGAATATTTTTCTTTAGCTTACCACGAAGATGACCGGAAATTCGAAGGCCGATCGTTGCGGTACCATTAGAGTAACTACTTACGGGTTCGATATTTATACTAGCTGGTAAGATTGTACCGATTTGTTCAGGATTCGAAAAGAAGTCTGGATTCGTACGTACAGGAATCTCTTAAACATTATTATAACTTGTTAAATGTTTTAATAGCACACAAGCAGGAATATGTAAAAAGTATTAAAATGCATGTTGATCAATAGTACATTGAATTTCAAGGGATTTAGTTTTTTTTTTTAATTTAGATTCATTATAAGGTAATCTTTGCAAAAGCGAGCAAAATTATCAAAAGTCATCGAGTGAGGGTTACGTGAACGCGAGAGAAATAAGTGAAGTCAAGGACGTACAGATTTCACTGGCAAGTATTATCGCAAAAGGAAGCGTGAATTACGTATCAACTAAGAGAGAACGTTGTAACGTCGTTGACACTACTTACGAGGTAAAGCACTATCAATGATCGTTGAAATCCTTCCGGGTGGTCGTTGCCTCTTGCTTTCACATTCGTTATTCTTCTCCTTCTCGTCGTTGTAGATAGAAAGTCGTACAGTCTCAAAAAGTTTCGTCCTTGTGTGTATGATCGTCACGATTGCTATTGACATTAGACTGAGAAACACGATTGATGCGATAATAATCAACGCGACGTCCAAGGGGATCGATGCCGCTGGTGTAACGTCTTCTGTCGAAAAGACAAAATTCAAATCAATTTCAGCTTTACTTTCTTTCACGAATATACGGACCTTTATGAATAGTTTTGACGTAATCAGTTTTCAGTGGTAGGTCATTACGAAGTTCTTCCTTTTCCTCTAAATGTTCCAAAAAGGCATCCTTTAAAGCGAACTTATTTCGATCTTTCGTTAGAATAGTCTTTTGTCGTTCCGGAACAGAGACAAGGACGATCAACGGTCGAATCGTGCTGGTGCTCATGATATCATTTTCTTGATTATGCGTTTTAGTTTTAACATCGAATACGGTAGAACGAAAGGTTGGTTCGCTGTTCGTGCTTTCGAAACTACTATCCGTGCTCGATGGTGTGACATAATTATCCCATCCTATGAACGCGATTGTTGGAAACTACTTGGGAACTAATAAAAGCTCTTACAGTATCTAATCATGATAATTAAAAGTTATACAGAGTGAGTCATGTAACTTGGTACCAGTCGATATTTTGCCGATTTTAATGAAAGAAATAAAAAAAGAATTTTTTGTGTTGAAAAAACGACGATAGTTCACGACCATTCTATTTTACGTAATTCATTAATTTATAACAAGTTACAATGATTCGTTAAGAGCTTTTATTATCGTCATATAAAAAATGCATACCTTCTTCCACGATACGTTCGGTCGTCCAAGAAAGATCCGTCGTTCCTTTTTCGAATTCTATGATTTTCGTACTGAATAATCGAACTGCATTTGTGGTTTCAGACGTGGAATGTATATTGGTAAATGTGAAAGTACAGTGTCCGGTTTCAGGATGACAATAATTGATATGTCCCTTACAGTTGCAGAAGTTTTCACATCCTCGACCCCAGCGCTGTGGTGGACAATTCTTTTCACATCTAATGATAACAATTATGATCATCCATATTATTGTATTTAAAATAATATACAGAATACGACATAAATGCTATAAGGAAATGAAACGTCGTTGAATAATAGTGATTTAATATTACCTTGGTCCCCAGAAACCTGGTGGACAACGACAAGTACCATTTTTAGAATCGCAAATAACGTTTTCGGCGCATTCGCATTTTTCCATGCACTGCACGCCCCATGATCCTGGAGGGCATTCTAGAAAATAGGCTGAGAGATTAGTTTTTCGGGCATAATTTTCGCTCATAATTATACTTGATCTATTTATTTATATGCATTTCTATATTATTTTTAATTGTTGAAAATGAAATAAATATATTTCGAGGAATTTATATATATTGTACTACGTACAATTTGTTTCTTCAGTTTAAAATATTTTTCAAAATTCAGTAGAAAATTCCATTCTTATTTTATTACGGTCGAACAATCGTATTTGAAGTTCTAAACGATTTTCGATTGCTTCTATAATGTCAATTCTCTTTGAATCGTTTCGAGTCGAGAGAGTTCCCTTGTGTTCGAGCTTCTTGAAACTCGTCGGGAAAGTGAGGACTTCGTAACTTCCGCGCATCCGTAACTTTCGAAGAGTCCTCGATCGTGGATATAATATTTATCCAGACGGATCGCGAGTGCCCACAACGCGTTTTAGTAACAATACGAGTGGCTCTATTGAAATATGCTTTGGCAATAACGACAGATATACATAACGGACATCGAGCAAGGGATATTCTTGCTTCTTTCAGGCAAACGCTATTACAAAACGTGTATGCGTAATGTGAAAAAACGTTCTATTCTTGGCTTGCTATTGCTTCTACATATTTTTCCTTCCTCTCTTATTATGCAGCGTCATCGTGGGAAATATGTCTCTTCACTTTGAAAGGATCGACGTCAAAATTGTTGCGTCAAACGCGAAAGAAAAAGAAATCAAGTTTAAAATTTACATAGATAAATGTGCATCGATTTTAATATGATCGACTTTGGAAAAGTTCTTTATTTACTTATTTTCTTTTATTCGTCACTTGCGGTTTTTCTCCTTGAGCTATCAAAATCAAGATAGGGACGCAATTGCGAAAGAGAACGTGTCTCATTATTCATAGCGCACCTATGGTGCCACATTTACGCGCTAATTATTCACATTCCAGCGTTTAACGCGACATTAACGTTTAGACTATACGTGCGGCATGTTCTTTAGATAGAAAGAAAATTGTAATGTAAAAATGAGGTGCGTGCTTGTAACACGCTGTAAACTGTTTGTTAAATGGGTTAAATAGTTTTGCGCAAGGATTCCGCGAATTGCAAAAAACTGGTCCATCCTTGGACTATTCCCGCAAGGATATTATATATAAATTTATAATGAAATATGTTGAATAACGCATCTAGAAATAATCTCCGAGTGATTAGAGTTCTTCGAATGATATGAATTTCGCGTTAAAGCTGAGAATATTCTAATAATCGAGTATTTTTTATTATTTTAATAATAGAGCCGTACTTCGTATATTCGTATAGATACGAACGTTAAGCTAAAGAAAATATACTACAAGTAATCACGAACGGCCAAGCCATTTGCTTTTTTGTTAGGAAATCGTTCTAACAACGATGACGTCGAGCGGAAAAACTCTCGATTATCGCGATTCGCGTTTGAACACGCGTATTTTAAAAAACATTTTTTTCTTATTTTCTCTATTTTAATTTGCTTTGGCAATCTTTGTAATTCGGGAAGGTCGGTTCGTTTCGCCGAGCGTGAAATTTATTCGTCCTATCGCGGTACAGCTTTGTGTGTTTTATATTTGTAGGGTATATTTACAACTTTGGATTGTTCTCATTCGAGCATCGAAAATGTTAACAAGTAAATTTGCAAAAGCTATTATACGAAATGATTCTTTTTTAACTAAGATTTTTCCACGATCTTTTTGAGCGTCGTAATGAAATTACGCGTGTTCCTGTAATTTATTTTTATTGGTGGAACAGCGGATTATGCAGATTTCCTTGATTATCCAACGTTAATTCGAGCTTAGTAGGTTAGCCCAAGAGTATTGAATCCAATCTAAACATGTATTCAGAGTCTTGTCTTGTAGTATCGTGTTTCTAACGTTACTCAACATCGATGAATTTGCTTCTCGCAATCTCGCCCCTTTGCACGCTGGATCGATTTAACCCATCGATTATGTTACGATATTCATGAAAGGTTTCCTTTATATATTATATTTTTCAATATACATATATCTACATACGTAATAATATACGTATATACATACGTATTTGTATACGTAACAACTAATTCAGTAACATTTTATAAAATGGTTATATAAATATCTTACAAAATAAAGTCGAATATATCACTTTGAAGTAGCGGGATCTTCAAAGTGGATGATTTATAATTATAATTCATAATCGTCTAATTTGAAATTTATAATCATCCATTTTGAGAGTTACCAAACATTAAAGTATTTCTGTTGTGCAAGAAAGCCTGTGGCTTCCGATTAAAGAAATGATGATTCTATAAGGTGTTTCATTTTAAACAATATGACCAAATATACCTCATTCTATTAATTGTATAAAAATATATTTCAAATGAAAACTGCTAAGTTTTGAAAAGGAAATGTAGTACATATTGCAGTTATTTCGTAGAGAGCGCTGTTGTCAAGATGCGAAAGTGATAACATCTTTTTAAATGGAAATCGATATTTCAAGTCTAACAAAAGTTGTAGAAAATATCAATATGAATTCAAGGAGTATTTTAATATACCTTTTTATTGATATTTCATCGAGTTACGGCATTTTGTAGTTTAAGAAACTGTACAATCCTAGTAATCTGATTAAATTTAATAAACATCTATAAATATCTGATAACTAATGAATTTATTAATCAATTTTTTTCTTGCTTTCTTTTGTTTATTTATTTATTTATTTTTGTTCATATATTTTTAAAGTTGTAATCATATGAATCACGGTGCTCTCCAGCAGTCAAAAAATATTATTGCGATTACACAGTTTATTAATCTTCAAGGCGTCATAACTCGATGAAATATCGGTAAAATACTGTAGATATTCGTTGAATTCGCATTGATATTCTATACAACATTTGTTCGACTGAAAATATCGATTTCCATTTAAAAAAGGTGTCATGAATTCCGTATCTTGACAACAGTGCCAGTTACAAAATAGCTGCAATAAATGTTACATTTCCTTCTTAAGACCTAATGTATATTATTTAAAATATTTATTTATACAACCAATAAGATTTGAGATATTTGGTCATATTGTTTAAAATGAGACATCCTGTATAGATTTTATCTTCTTTAAAAGTCTCCTCATTATTTTTTCTTTTTTTTTCTTTTGCTTGAATAAGCGGTGTTAGAATTTAGTATAGAGATATTTACATCTACATCTGTTTCTTTTTTTTTTTCCATTAAGCTTTGTCATTAGAAGACACGAAAAAGAAAGAACGAAGAATGACAAAGAGGTTCGATGCTTGCCACGGGTGAAAACGTTGGTGGGAGATGAATGAATAGTGCCTTTAAAGAGATGAAACGGCAACGTAATCTCTGTCTTATTTGAGAGAGAAGGAAAAATATGCAGAAGGAAATAATTATTATCTCTAGTTACATATATCTATGGAAATTTTGTATTTATAATAAACTAGATATATTATTAGCTATATTATAAATAATCTAAATATATTATTAACTTTTTAATAAATATTACGTTTCACTACACCTTTATTGTTTTTCTGTAAGTAATACAAATATATTATATACCGAACTAAATAACTGATGCAATTAGCGTTTTTGTATAAATTGATACATCGATCTATTTATGAATAAAACGGAGACCCACCTTTCGAACAATCCGTTCCTTGGTATCCTGGATCGCATTGACATTTGTTCGGTGAAACGCAGACACCCGCAAGGCAGTTCTCGCAAAAAGGCACACAACTCGCGTCGCCGTCCTTCTTGTCGCGAATTTCCAGTCGTTTGTAACCCTCGCAGCACTCCTTCACCTTCCTGGTCTTGACTTCCGACTGAAAAAGAACTCCATTCATTCAAACGCTTATCTGAACATTTCTATCCTCTAGATCGCCTGTCAATTGCTTCAGTATACTTATATCGATATTTCCAACATCTCATCGATTTGTTTCATTCTCCGTGACCGAATACTTTTCTACAAGAAAATAGTCTTAAGATTCCGATACTTTTTAGAGAGAAAAAAGAGCGAGAAAAGAGGAAGAAAGAGACAAAGAGACAGAGTGAGAGAGAGAGAGAGAGAGAGAGAGAGAGAGAGAGAGAGAGAGACAGGAGAGAAAGAGCTCGCATATCCGTGTAACGGTTTCATTCGTAATCCGTCTTAAGTGGATACCACTGGAGAAGGCTATGTAATAGATGTTCATAAATAACTCGTTAAAGACGGCTACTACGTTCGTTTCATTTCTCCTCCATCGTCCTCCTTCGTCCAATCGTAATTTCATTCTGCCGTCGACTACGCCCACGTATATAAAATACTATTGCATGCATTACGAAAAAGTCGATGTAAGAGATTCGTTGGTTTGCATAATATTTGGGGAATTTCATAGTAAAATCTTCGTTTTTACGTAATTTTATATGCTTGATTTCATGTATGTAGTAATCTACATGTTGTTAAACTCAAAAAAAAACACTCATCTTTTTTCTTATGTTTTTGAGATCAAAAGTAACTGATAGTATTATATTCTAATTTTAGAAAAGAAGAATTACGAAGTATTATTTTTTATCTTTGTGAGTAGAATGCTCTCATATTCTTTTGAAGATTAATTAATCATGTCTGTCAAATTGCAACCTATGCTACTCTTTCATCGTGTCGATTTTAAAGTGAAAGTGGAGTAGTCACTCTGCTCTATTACGGAATACATACATATGTATGTATGTACGTTCTATAGATTTTGATATACTTGCTGAATTATTCTATTTATTCCTGCTTTAATTTTTGTTAAATTATATTTTTAAATGTTTTACACTGTTCTTAAGCAGAATTTTTCATTTATAGCTTTGGAGTAATGTTACCGAATGAGAAACTTCATTAAGTCGTAGTTAGAGGAATCCTGTTGATTAAATCTCGAACGATAATTGGACCGGACTGGATATAACGAGTATATATCGTAGTTTCTCCTATATTTTTATTTTGATACAGTAAAAGAGAAGGATTAAAAGTTGATTATTTTATCGTCGAGGATAACCTGATCTTTGAAAATTCGATACAGACTCGAAACTGATCCGAGTGGTTGAAGTTTTAAATTCTGAAAATATTTTCGTTAAAGTATAATTTCATCAAAAATTATATAAAAGAAAGAATGGCATCACCTTGGTTACTTTATTCTCTTTATCTTCAAAGATCAAACTATTTAGTTTTCATTCTTTTTATTTACGATTTCTGATCATTCCATTCCCTTGCATTTTTCTAAAGATTACACTGTTCTTTTTCTTTTACAAGAAAAATTTAATAATTCTTCATGGTATTTTTGCAACTTAATGGATCTTTCACGCGTGGAAAACGTTTATGGTCGTACTTTGTGTTACAAGGATCTCTCATTCTACGAATGCCACGGTCGAATAATTATCTATCGGTGAACGGTCTCGATGGATCGTTCAAAGACAGAAATTCTCTAAGAAGCTCGCTCAATGTGCATGACCATTATAACTTAGAATTACGAATTACGTTATCGATTCGATTCGTTTCGTGTCACGTCCAGCTTGGCGCCGTGCCTCACGATACTCATAATAGACGTAATGTCTGCTCAAGATTTTGTTGCTTCTATGTAAATAAGACCTTCGCCAGTTGCTTGGCTGGCAAGAGCTCGATGAAATTATGAGAGCGTGATCGATCGAGTTCTTCGATATGATTGTTTCGTCAGATGCATTTTCCATCGAACTAATCCGCTCAAGTTCTTGCTTTTCTCCTTCCTTTTGTCGTTTCATTTATGTTTTTTTACATGTGTTTTTTCGATGTAAGAAGAAATCACTTTACACAGTACTAGATCATTATCGTTTTAATCGTCGAGATATAATGGATTCGATAAAATCGTGCACTGTGTTCCGGCACGACGAGAAAATTTTTTTTTTTCCACTAAATCTAAGACGAAGATATCGTGTTGTCCGTGTAGTGCAAGTTTAAACAAACTGTTGCTGAATGTTGTGTAAATTTTCCGTATTAATCCTCGTTCATATGCAATAAGGAAAAGTTCACTGTTATTTTATTGCAAAAGTTACTTGAAAAATCAAATTCTCGGTATTTTTAAGATATCGGTAAAGTATCTTATGTGTAAATAGCAACAAGAAATGCAATATATTTGACACAACTTTCGTTTACACTATCTATTCTCGCTATTTATATGTTCGCGAAGAGATGTCTTGTACGATCTATGATTTTTCATTTTTAGCTCGATCACCTTCTCTTTTCCTTTTTGCTTTTTCTTTTATCATATTATAATTTGCGGCCAGATTATGAAATGTACAAATCGCATGTTGTTTAAATTCTTCGAGTACTTTACTTTTGGTAATAATATCGACGAAGTGAAGGAATCGAATCGAATTAGGTTACAAATTTTATAAAATGTTGTGTAAATGATCTTTTACGAAAAGTTCGATGGGTAAAATATTTAAAAAAATCTACTTTTAAACTCACTTTTTTTTATCTCATACGTAACGAACTCTTCTTTCTCTTTTTTTATCTTCTAAATTATCTTATATCTTGACAAGAACACTTCGTTTTTGAAATAATTTCTACGATAAAAACAAAAGTTTAGGATGATCATTCGAAATGCAAAAATGACGAATCACGTAGATGCCTTTCTTTGCCGATGGTTAAAAGTTTGATGGATTCATGATAATTTATGTTGGTAAATTCGTTTTTCGAATGTAGTTATATAAATACTTGCTTCGTATGAATAGTCTTTCGAAATTCTAGAAAAATATGTGGTTGAGCGTTTCACGTTTTTAAAAATCACGTTTCTTGTTGGAAAGAACTTTTGAAATGGCAAGATATTTCGTGATTTTATAGAAACGATATATCGAAATACTAAAAAGATCTGATAGATCAGTATAGAGCTGATAGTTGAATAGTAATATTAAGGACTCGTAAGTTCTTTCAATTTATTAAGAAGTCTACGTTGAGATATGTTTAGTATAAAAAATATACTGCATGTATAAAAATGCTGTGTATTCATAAAAAAAATTCTGGAATTAAAAAAAATATGTTAGAAAATTATTTCATCGGGTCTTTTTTTTAACTCGATTTCATAACTTCTTTTTTATCCTTCGCTGTATGAGTTCCGTGTCTACAAGGCGCGGCTCCTTCTCTTCCTTTCTTCGTTCCTTTTTATTTGTTTAATTAGACACTCGAAGCGGCCGTTTTCCCCGTAAGGCGTAATTAACGCATTCAACTACGCTCGAGTTAGCGAAAGGGATGACGTTCAGTGAAAGAAAGAAAGGAAGGAAGAGAAAGAGATAGAAAAGAACGATAAAAAGAAAGGAAATTTCATTAAAAATGATGTGAACGATCTTATCATGAGGAAATATTTTATAATTTTGCGTGTCGTCACTTTTTCTGGTATGCTTATTTGCATCATTAATTGTTTAATCGAACGACTTCGGTCTAATAGACCATCGAGAGTCGCTCGTTAAGTGTCCGATCGATTTTCTTGTTATATAACGTTTCGAGGACACGTTTACCGTACACACATATATATATATATATATATATATATATATATATATGTATATCGAAACGAGCCGAGCTCCGAAGCTTTCTAGGAAATGGAATGTTTGCTCCAGTAACATCGGGCTCGACGCTTTATACGAAAGTAACCGGTGGAATTGCATTATGCTGTCTCTATAATGAACGGATTGCTTGATTAACGATACAGGGAAAGGGAGAAACAGAGATAGAGAGAGAGAAAGGAAGAAAGAGAGAGAAAACTTGGACATTAAATTCTTAGAGGTACATACATATAACACAGGCATACTTAAGACGTCAAGATTAAATCGAAAGAAGTGTTTCGAATCTTTTGGCATTAAATAATGATTCCTTTTTTATTTTATTTTCTTGCGTCATTAAGGGATCATCTATAATATATAATTTTGTTTATTACTCTATAAGATATCTAACATTAGTTCTCTGAGATCGTCTAATAGTATATGATTTAATGTATCTAATGTCGCTAATGTCGCTTACTTTTATTCGATATCGTTGTCTCATTTCTGTTCGCATTCGAGGACATCTCGGTGGAACTTGTAGGCACCACGTGTACGTGTTCACGACTACTGGCTGTACGTATGTTTCCATCGAGGTGATCGTGTAACTGTAACATTCGATCAATTAACCATTAACCTCTCTGGCGATTCCCTTATCAGGACGGCTGTAGTGCCATGCGAATGGGACAAGGTGAACATGGAATAGAATATCTAGTGAAGTTAGTCAAGATCAGTGTCAAGGTCCTTTCGTATCAAAGCTATTAAGCGAGTAGTAGATATAATTACATATATAACATACATATAATTACATATTTTAGATAATATTAAATATGAGAAATTTCATTAAATATATACATTTTTCTCTCTTTTCATTATATTTTTTCTAGTTACTCACTTTTCAGTCCTGGTACAGATATGGTCAATCGACAATGCGTATGACGCTTTGATCGTCCAGAGAAGAAATAACCACTCTCCAAAGATGTTCATTTCCAGGTACGGCGATACTACTTAAAATTCATAATTTCCTTCTTAATTTTTCTTTTCAAACGAAGTTGATTAGTTTTCTCGAACGAAAATTATTCCTGAAAAGATTATTCCTGTGTGAACAAGGAAAATACTAGAGATATTTCGTTTCTTGAAAGCGTTAAGGAAGCGAACAACGATATTGATCTTGTCAGCGGTCTTTGAATACTTATGAGGTATCTCGTTACTATCCGTAACGTGAGACGCGGTAAAGGTGCAATGTTACGCTTATTGCTTGTTCTTTGGGAGAATAAAGGGAGAGAGAGAGAGAAAAAGAAAGAAAGAGAGAGAGAGAGAGAGAGAGAGAGAGAGAGAGAGAGAGAGAGAACAGGGAACCATTGAGATTTTGCTAGGGAAAGTGTGCCACCCGCGAAACTCACGACGGATTTCCTGGTAGAATGATAGAAAACGAATGGTCGGGGAAAGTAGCAGAACAGTGGATAAAGTAATTTGGAAATTTAAAAAATATATATTATGATAATTAAAATTTTTTATATACAATATTAGCTATATCAAAAATACAGTTAGGTCCCCATTAATAAAGATAACAAAGGTTCTATTGTATTTTTCGTTAGCGAGTTACTAAATGCGTTTCGTATACTTCATTCCGCATCATACAATAGTCGTAACAAAACCACAAACACATCATTCCACTGGGAGATTAAACATAATGATAACCCATTTTAGATTCGACGCGGAGTACATTGAGCAAATTTAACTGTACGTTAGCGTACGTTATCGAGTTTCGGCCGACAGGACGCACGTGCAATAAACTAATTTAAAGTTAGCAATATTTGTTCCTTCGCATGGATCCAACGAGGACGAGTGATTTATCACACGTGCTATATTAGACCAGTAGACAGTACTTTGATACACACAGATAGACAAATGAAGATTATCGTGGGAATTGAAACGGGGACGCTATTTAATTTTTTAAACCGGTCATCGTCATAGCACCGGAAACACCGAGGTACGACACAAATACCAGACGCGTCCTTTCGAGGGATCGTTTTCAAAGGGTGTATTCCGACGGGAAGTACGGACTTGACGGATAATTCGAGTAGGCACGACACTTACGAAGGGGACATCTCAATCGTTTTCTTATCAACGGTTGAAGAAGAAAATGAGCGTTACGTTCTACCGCACCTTTCCTATTACTGTTAACTAATATTATCAAGTATTTTTCATACGTATTAATTACACACACACATTGACATTTCCCCGCGTCGTGTCAGGTACATTGTCTTGTCTTGAGACTTTTGAAATCGATTTTATTATTTTACACGACGATCCGTCCTTAACCTTTTTAATGTCACGATCTTGTTTAATAAAGGCCATATCGTTCCTACGTCGTTTGCTTCAACGAGTGGATTAGTTGTAATTGAACAAACACATTCAGAACATGTTTTAATTATGTGAGATAGTAATTTAAGTGTTTAGAGCATTGTAGAGATCGTTGTATCGAGCGACAAGCGTTGCATGAGAGGAGAAAGAAAATATCTCAGTGACGTTTAGAGTCACCGAACGAACAGTTGTGCATTTCGTGAGAATTGCTTCTTGATCTTTTGTATGATAATTCCGTGTATAGAGTTACGCTCATTAAAAATCGAAATCGAGCTCACATTCGCATGTTTCACGCCTACGAGAGTATAATTCAACTTTTTGTCGTTCCTCCTACCCTTACTCCCACTCTTTTTCTAATGCGTCATGTTCTAGTGGAGTTTTTTGAGTCAAGTTGGAAAATTAATTAACAAGTATATCGAGTAGTCCCAAGTAGTTCGAATTAGAAATTCTCACAAATTCGTGTTCGTTAATCTAATTTTATTATTTAATATTTTCGTTAACGATAGCTCGGAATAATTTCTATTATTTTGTTAGTTCTTTTCTCAATGTCGTTTACCGAGTACGTATCTGAACATTTTAATAATCATACTTACGTTCATTGATGCATACAAATATATTAATGATATAATCCAAACAACAATCACTATCCTTTATGAAATTTTTTTCAACTTGCTTGAGCCACTAATTGAAACTTATCACTATTCGTATTAAAGTTCAAATGAAACGATCGAATCCATTTTAAAGGAAAGAAAAGAAATCACAAAAATTATTAGGCTTGTCAGACGAAATTCGTACGTTGGATTCGCGAGCTGATTTAGAACTGCCAGCAAGAACGTAACGAGCAATTGGCGTGGTCGACACTCGGAATGCACTTGTGGCACAATGAACTCCGACCCTCTCGTAACGATCAGGAGGATGACGATAAAGACGGGATACGCAGAGAAAAAAGAGGGATCGGCTTAGTTCGGAGGGGGATACGATTAACAGAAAGGGACGAAAAGGGAAACGATACTCGAAACAACGCTATGCACATTAAGGATATCCTGTGGACTTTGCTTGAGAAATAAAAGTTCCTTTCGTTTGTTTCTTTACTTTGTAGTTTCGCTTTTAGATGTATCCTTTAATCTACTGTTCGTTTATACAACGGACTAAGATTCCTATAAATATTGATACCACCGAGTACTTTTCATCACAGATATTACGTATCTTACACAATCTATGTATTACAAAGATTGTAAAAAAAGACTTTAATTAAAAAGCTTATTGGATAATATGTAATAAATTATTACTTATAACTATCTCTCTGCCTGCTACTTTTACTTATACGTTAAAATAAGGAATGAAAATTATTTCAACGGTAGTGTAAGATATTTCACTCAAAAGAACGGTTATATACGTGTATCGAAGAAAAAAGTTGAAACGATCGTTCGATTTTAACGATCAATGAAAAAATCTGAAAGTACCTTCCGAATAGTTCGAAGGACAACGCTTGAACATTTAAATCCTCTATTCTAACTCGTTTTGGCTCTTAGGAAAGTACATAGTTACATTTGAAGAAAAAAAAAAAAAAAAGATAAAATCCGAATAGACAAGCGAAAGTGAAGTTGGGCTTCTCGTCGGTTGTCGGACTGTGACTACGAACAAGTAGACTGGTATAATAGGATGATTGGTCAGGGCAATTCCCTCTTTTCTTCTTCAATTCTCGCGGCACGCAATGAACCGGACTCTCGTTGCAACGTTCAACGAGCCATCGGTCGTTTAATCTTATAAGCCAAGAATAATGCCTTCCTCCTACGACATAGACTAATTAGCAGTCACGAAAGAACGATCGGTTGTTCTCCTACGTTCTAATAGTAATTCGGCTATAATTCGTTTAAATTTATAAAATATTTTGTAATTTAAATTTCGAAATAAGTAGATTTCGAGATAAGGAGATTCTCATCTTCCTTGTCCTGTTATTTAAAACGTATAAAAATGCAACGTAACGTGTCCTTTTTGTTCGAATGATTTCATTTTTTCTAAAACTACTCATGTTTATTTTATTTGTCTCGCGATTTTTTTTTCGAAAGCGATCGATATCATTTCGTGGAAATATTTCGAAAAGAGAAGTTTTAATTTATTATTACTACTTGACCTTCACGTTCCTTTACGTTCGACGAATAATGCACGAAGGAATCTTTTCACGACTTTAACAACACGACGATAAAATTAATGCAAACACTGTCGTCGACGTCTGGATTAATTTCTTGATTAGGTTCATATATTTTATAATAGCCTTATAAAATTTAAAATTATGACGACAGCCTAATGAGTCTCCACTTTGGATTGTTTCTTGGATCTAATTGTAAGTAAAAAATAATAGCGTTTGATTCGAGAAGGCGCATACGAATTCGCCGTTGTGAAATCGATGCAGATTATACTTACGATGTTAACAAAAAACATAAAACGTTTTCATTTAGAAATACTAAAAGCGAAAGTATTTTTTCTAATGTTATTTACGTGCTTGTTCCTTCTCATTTAATTTCATGTTTTATCTATCTATTTATGCATTAAAACTATTAACGAAGGAGTTGTTTTGGAGTTTCTCTGGTTGTAAGTTGTAAGAATATTTAATAGAATCGACGTTAAAGAAAAAAAAAAAAAAAAAAAAAAACGAATAGGAAAGTTTCTCGTAAATACCATACGAAAAATGAAATTCGATCTAACAGAATATTTCCTTGTATGTGTCGATTTTGTCTGTTGTTGTCGTAACGCTTTGTTACGGGACCACTTTTTGTTGACAAAAATCAACATGTAAAATAGAAAATACATGGTTGAAAGGTAGCTCTTGCATAACGATTGCGTCGATTAGAGATCATTCGATATGGTCGTTCTGAGATCGTTTAATTAACGCCTAGGCGGATTGCGTGGTCTATACACGATTTGGAAGAATTAAAAAAATAGAAAGCGGGATTCAAAAAAAGTTTCCGTCTATAGATGTACGTATAGATCTATCTGTCTTCTCATCTCATTTGACTATTAAAAAAGATAACGTGTGAGATCGTAAAGACGAATCGTTAGAAACGGCAGTACGATTGATTTTACTTGTCTTCGATAATGGTCTAAAGTATAAATACAAAGTTATTGACTATTAATAAGAAATTAATTATATTCTTTTACCATATGGGCAATGAATCGAGAAATTTTGTTTTCGTTAGGCGAGTCTCCGACAAATTTATTAACTCAATAAATGAAATTAAAAAAACAATTTCGAACGGAACACAAGAATTCTACTCTTCTTTCGGCCTTGACTTTTCGACGAGAATTTCAACGACCACTATCCAAACGACGTCATAAAAGCTGAATTCAAGCGTTCGGTTTAAATCGTTCGAACGATATTAATAAGACGACTTTTAACATTTTTGGAAAATCATATCGCTCAATTTTATTCAAACAAGCTAATAAATAAGCTTGCATCAAATATAGCAGTTTATTTGAAACGATAATTTGTATGTCATTTATCACGTTAATGAAATATTTCAAGAAAAATACGAGTGACATTTTCACAATAAAAAGGCGGCCGGATTGATTATATTGTTTCTTAAAAAATTTTATTTTTCTATGGGGAGACAGAAGAAGCGGAGACAGGAGCCGAGAAAGTTGCTCGCGCGTGGACTCGATTGGAGACAGTGACATTGGTTAAACAACGCCGAGAGCTGTGTGATATTACGCAAGGTGAGCATTGTTTCATTGTAACGAGCCATCGTAATTAGCCTCATTACGTTTCTAATAACTGATATTACTTGGTGGATATATCTTTGATATCTTAGACTCATGGAGCACTAGTTTCATGAAATGAGCGTGCATTTAATGGATACGCTCTAATGATCGATGAAGATTCACGTTTCGCAAAAATGCGATTAGAACGCTCCATCTCTTATTATATTTTTTAATCGTTTACGCGAAAATATATAAAGTGGATTTCTTTGATCGAACATTTCTTTCAATAATTTTATAATCAATTGTTGATTATTCATTGAAATCAAATAAAATGATCGACGTTAAAAATGAACCATATCAAGTTCGAAATCGACAGTACGTCTGCCTTAATCTCGTTTCGTTGTTGCGCAATCGACGAAGACGCCTTGGTTTCCCGTTACTTTCTTTTCTCTTGAAAATAACTTTCGCGGTCGATCGTAAGAATGCATGCATATCCCTGTTGAAATCAAAGAACGATTATTATTCGGTTCGAAATAAATGGAATTGACTTATTTCTTACTGCTTTGGTAGTTTCGATTATTTCTTAAAGAGATAAAAAAAAAAAGAAAAAAGAAAAAAAACAGAAAAAAGTCAGCATCGGTTTCGAACGACGCACTAACGTCGATGTTCCTCGCGTGTATTCGTGAATGGTGAAAGTGGCTGGCTGCTGGCTGACCAGTCGGTTCATTGTGCGCGTTGCAGACGTTTCGCGGAAAGGATCGACTTCCCGGTCTTCCGATTACGCAAGTGGACGAACCAGTTTTGGGCCAGGTCGCAAAACTCTTCCTTTCTATTTGATGTCACCCTTCCTTTTTATTACGCTCGAAGGAACCTTAAGTACTTCGGTACCTTCTTTATTTTCATTTGTACATATTTCATTTACATATATTCGTATATCTTGTAGCTTATTTTTAATATTAATTTTATATAATTTGGAAATGACATTAAGAGTATATACGATTTAACGATATTGATAAGCTAATTTTGAATAAATAAATAATTACGATTTTATGATTATTTTATTGTAATCTTTTTCAAATTTCTTTTTATATTCGTTTCTTAATAATGAATCGATTGGGCGATTTAATCAGACACCCGATAATATGTTTCACGCGTATCAGTAAAATCGAAACTGCGAATAAGAGGAAATCTAGTAGACAACTATGGTTATTAAAAGAGAATTGGCTTGTTCTGCTCTGACGCCAATCACTCGAAAAATAGAACGGAGTTCTCATTTATCACGAACGTTCAATCAGTCGAGCAGTCATCCAACACGTTTGATCTAAGAACACTAACATATTACGTAAGTGTATGACCAAGACCGTACGTGGAATTGATTCAGTCATTAAACACGATGACGAAACATCATTTAGTTAATTGTATTATTTTAACGCATCGATGTGACATACTTTTCAACAAAACTTTCTCGACAATATAATCGATCATGATTCGTATCTGTTCATCATTTCAAAATAAGTAGTTGAAGAAAATTTCGAATCACTTATGGACTGTAACGGGTCACTTTGAATCGTCGTGTTTACTCAACTTTATGAAAACACACGTATCTCCGACTTTCCTTGGCTACTTTTTCGACATTCCCGGGATGCTCGTCGTTTCCGCGTCTTTAAATTACGAAACTGGGCGAACCACTTTCTGGACATCTCTTCCTCGCTACAATTGCATTTCACCGCATGAAAGCAGCTATGGTCTCTCTGCGTCTCTCTCTTTCTTTTCTCATTCTCTTCCATCCCTCTTTGAGAAAGTAGTTGGATTTTAAACGCATGTAATTGCGAGGAAAAAAGTCATTCGAGCGAATGACAAAAAGCACGAGCGCGAATTTTATACTGACGAGATCAGATAACAGGTTCCTGTATGATTTTCTTGCAACGATTTCTATCAGCGGATTCGTAACTGCTTTTCCGATGTAATGATCGATGTAAGAATAACTTGATTGTATATTGTTAAAATTGTAAACAAATGAGACTCGTATAGATTCACGTAATTGCGAATCGAATGAAATTATTAATATAATAATTATGAGAAAGTCGATAACTTTATTCATGTTTTATCAACACTTAAATCAAGATAATGAAAAGTGCTGATTACAAATGATTACAGACATTGATTACGGATGAGCGTGGAACGCAATTTGTAAGACTTATATCCTCGCGTGATACACACAAACATACATAAGTTCACATACGTTATATCAAAGAATTAAGTATTTCTATTTCTTTCCATCGAGTATTCGTTAAAGAAATATTAAACTTAATGATCAACGAAATTAACATTTCTTTTACACTGGACCCTTTGAACGAATCTTTTGATTTCAACTTCTTTTTTCTCACTTTATAGTTCTTAGGCATATACTTATCCATTTTTTGTAATGTTCGTAGTTCACATGTTTGTAGAATTCGTCGATTTCTTTTAATTGAGGAATATCGCAATTAAAAGAATGATCGTTGTTCCGAGTATCCGAGACGTTTCGAACATTGAAAATGCAGAGTTGTAATAGCCACTTCCGTAAACTTGTAGTCCGGCTGTTTCTATACTACGTTTGCAGTAATCGCCATCTGAAACAATAAATGAAAAACATAAATCTTTAGGAGTTTTTGTTCGCGCGATCGATTTAGACGGTTGTTAATCTATAGGATCAGGATTGTTTCAAAAAGATCTCCGATCTCTAAAATTGCTCGTAATTTCGTAGTTCAGTAAATTGATCAGTTATAAAGATCGAAATATCTATTCGAATATCTATTAGATCATAGTTACTTATAGCAATATTGGATACGTTGATTTTTCTTAAATAGGGATTAAATAAATATTTATAATATCGAATACTCTAATCTACATACCAGTCTTGTTGGTTCATAGATTCAGATAATGTTCGGCTTGAGGGCCGAATGGGAGGCTCTACGAAACTTTGGAATTCGTGCAATCTAGATAAAGAAAAAGTCGAGGGGAAACGATAGAAGTCGCGGGATAAAGAGTCGAGTGGTACTCGCTTCTCGGCCTACTTCGATGTTACCGATTTACACAACGTATTCGTTTGAAGAAACTTTCCAAGTAAAATTCACGAGGTAAAAGAATCAAAAGGGTTCTTCGCGAAGTCGATCGATACGAGTCACGTACGCATCTGTACTTTCCATCGGAATCGCTTATGAGGAGACGGTCTTTTCATTTTTCTTTCGACATTCGATTTCAGTGAGTTTATATTCTCTTCGTATATATTGAAAATACTTGATATACGTTTATTTCTATACATACCGAATAAGAACACTCCGTAACGCGTTAATTATTTGTGATATCTTTAGCTCCATCCTTGGTCCAGTTTCCGTGAATATAAATTGTCGCTACTTCTATCGGAATTACCATTAGAAAATACTTAACTTCTAGGAGAGTAATATTTATGGCAGAGTAAATAGTGTGTTGTGTGTATAGTATGATAACCGCGAATAAAGGCTACTACACGGTATTCGGTTTACCATTCCTAGCATCTATGACTACAAAATTAAATTTAAAAGCTTTCCTTTAAAACAATTTTATCGATTTACTCTTTTGGAATGAGAAATTTGTAGAATTAAATATCAATATATACGAATGTTCTTGTTCCGTACAGCTGTATGGACGATCACAGATCTACGTAGAAGGGAAAAGGAGAAAGGAAAATCTACGCTTAGCATTCCAAGTCGAGGAGGAGCTCAGAAGCTCCGTTAGAATCGAGAGTGAACGCAATTTTGACGTTGGCTCACGTAAGAAAATACGGAAGAGGTGCGCGCGCGCGTCCGCAAGAGTTCTCCCGCCATTCACTCATTCGTTTTGTTGCAGATACATACATGCAAGAACGTCCGAGGTGCGTCACTGACTGAATTGCATGGATGGTTATGGGTTTTTAAGGTGCAACGTGCGATGGAAACGAGAGTGGAATCGTCGAACGTGTCTCACGACTGTGGTTTCCCTCCTTTTCTCTCTTTATCTCTCTCTCCCTCCCTCTCTCTCTCTTTCTTTCTCTCTCTCTTTTGCTCCATCTCCATCACTATCACACCTTCTTTCCTTCTCACACTCTTCTACTACCAGAGACTACTCCGATTTCGTAATTCTTCAATCCCACGGGTTCCAGAACTTTACGATCTGCTATCTAGATCGGTGACCGAGCTCGCGTTTCTATGTTTATGCGGAAATAAAATCGATCTGTTTCGTGTTTTTTTTTTTTCTTTTTTTGATCCCTGGCACGAATAAATTTCAAAAGTTTCTTTCTTAAAATTATAGAATATTGATCATTTTCGAAACTCGTGCAACGTTCCACGTTAAAAATTTGACGGATAGTGCTAGTTACTCAAGTTCGAATTTGGTGAACGAGTGATCGCATAAGATGAGAAAGGTACACTAGCCCGTTAATTCTAATAATTTCAACGGTACGGTAGCGTATCATAATTTAGTCGTGTGTGTCGTCACAAGAAGGAGTATTTGTAGCGTTAGCCGGTAAGTAGTACGTGGGAATCGCAACCTTCAATCTGTTACGGTAGGATATTGCATAATTTGTAACAAGTCACTGGTAGTGGCAGACACGTCACGAGGATTAGATTTGTACACTTTACGTGTAATAGTTAAAGGAAATATGGTTTGTAAACAAAATAAAAAATAAAAAAGATTAGGAAAAATATTGGATTAGTTTTAATTACGCGAAATAATTTTTTTTAGGAAAATTTTCTTACCGTAAGACCAACCAACAACCTCACCGGACCTCAGATTCTCTGTTCTCAACCAGTCTTCGAGTGGTCTGAAATATTCTCTTAAAGCGGATCCGTCCAATCTGTATTCTCCGATCGCTTGTTCGAGTGTTTCTTGCCATGGCATCGACGAACCCTTTTCCATCAAGTTTCTGTAATAAACGAATTTATTTCTTTAGAAATTCTCGATCGATTATATCGATTTATATTTTCTAAAATGCATATCTTTTATATCACATACATACATGAGTATATTTAGACATATCGACGAAATTTTTTCTTATATTCGGAGAGAACATTAATTACATACATTTTAAATAGTTTTTATATTGTTTGTAATTAATCGAAACTTTCCACATTCGATATTTTAATGGTACCTCTATATCGCTATAAAACTCGAGCCGTTTCTCAAGATAAAGAAGCGTCTATATGCGTACTCGGTTAGCTTCTTATCGAAAAAAAGTAAGAAAGGCGTTGTTCGCACACACTGTATAATTAGGCCCACCCGTGAGTAATTGGATCGAGTTACACCTACTTACCTAGCCGTGCGACGCAACAATGCGTAATTTTATAAGGAAAATCATCAGAGGTTTATATATGTATGTATAATATATAACGAATGAGCAACGAGTGAGCGTGTTTCATTGCGCCTTTCGTTTCGAATCACTCGCTTCGAGCCGTATGGTCGTTGAGAATCGTGCATACCCAATTAGGTTCGTGCGAATTCTATGCTTTAATAAAACAATTTTTGTTGTTAAATTAATCCCTTGAGGTGGTTTCTTTCTTTATTCGTGATACCTTTGTAATCGACAAGCTAATAAACAAATTATACGATTACTTTTAAATGGAAATCTTTCTATCCATTTTTTTTTTATAACGTATATATTATATTATTCAATCGTACTCTTTTCTTTATTATAACTTCATTCATGGAAATATCTTCTTTCAAAATTGCCGATGTTTGTCGCTTATATTCGTCTAAAGAAGTGCGATGATGCGAAACACGGACACGACGTATCGCAGTTGAATCGAATATAAAAAAACTTGGAAAAATGAACGTCTCTTTGTTCAATTTTATTTGATAATACTCGACTACTTCGAGGAGTAAAAGCGATGAATTACGATACTACTGGACCGATTCAACGAGGGAGTCGTTTTCTGTTACGATGCGACGTCTGATTCCGTTGCTGTCAGCAGCGTGTGCACGCCCTCGTGTAATATAAACTTGCTTTCCTTGGAATTTCCTTGGAATTTCCCTCACGTCGACGTCTACCTCGTTAATAATTCTGTCTTTGCACGACCTCGAAATGTTTTGCTGAATATCGTAGCCTATTTTCGAGTATTTGATTAAAAGATATAATAAAAAAATTTCCTATTCGTATCGAAATGAAATAATTAGAAATTTGTCGATTCATATCTCCTGTTTCTATTAAGCGAGCATTTTCTTTTACGTAGAAACGTCGTTCGAAGTCATTCGAATAGAGTCATTCGAACGTAGTTTGAAACGTTTGAAATCGTTGCACAGTGCGCTGCCGAGAGAATGGTGCAATTTTACTCGATAAAGACGCTTTTTAAGAAGCCGCGAAAAGTGTAATTTCGTTCGGTAACGAGCTACGAAATAACAAACATTTCTAATTTCTATGCTTTTTGATGTTTGCTCTTGAGTATTATTGAACAAATGAGAAACATTAAAAGTGTTAATATCGATGTTTCCTCGAGCTTTTACGATCTATCATTTTTTTTTCTTTTAAAGTGAAATATACGGTTACATAAAACAACGATAAAAAAATCGATATTATGTAAGAAATCTTTTTTTGTTATTTAGAGAGGAGAATTCTAAACTTTTTTGGAAAGTAAAGAAAATGACAATAATACAAAACTCCCTTATCAATTTTAATTTCTTTTTAAAACGACGTACCATAAGATTCGATTTAAAATATTGAAAACAAACAAAAAAGGAAAAAAAAAATAAATTCGTCCATGCCTTCTCAAGTAACTTCCGGTTCTTGCGTGGAACGAAGAAAAAGAAAACAGGCAACTTTCTTCGTGGGAAACTGTTCGATTGGTAAAAAGGAATTCGGTATGTCGGGAAGGTTCCCCTCTCTTTCGTGAAACTAATTTATGTCGATCTCATAATTTCCGGTACTCGACGAGGAGTACGCTCGTGCCTCGCGCTCGTGCTCACGCGCGCATGTTCTAGCGAAATCAGACACTTTCCTACCGTCGCAAGGATTTCGTAATGCGGGATGCTGAGAGCATGGCTCGTTATGCGTGTTTACTACGTCGCGTTGTGCTGTTAGCATCGATCTTACGAACGAATCTTTTCATTCCGTTACCATCGAGAAAGCTTCTACCGATTTGTAATATTTTTTGCAATTCAAAAGAGCTCCTTCCAAGATTTAATACAATTCTATAACCTAATTCTTTCTCTTGGTATTCATATATTTTAAATACATTTATGAATTCGCATATATATAATATTAATATCATATGATCCCTATTAGAAGATAACAAACGTTTAATTAAAAAATAAGACAATTACGTTCAATGTATCGAGGAGTTTATCGTTCCACTCGAGGTAGCTCGAAACAAAATCGTGTGCGTTCGTGCGCATGCTGTTACTTACGCAGTGAAAACGGAAGTGTAACCTGTAACAAACCACTTACATTCTACTCTCTCTCTCTCTCTCTCTCTCTCTCTCTCTCTCTCTCTCTCTCTCTCTCTCTCTCTCTCTCTCTCTCTCTCTATCTCTCTCTCTTCCTCTTTCCTTCTCGCTCTTTTCGAATGTCTCGAGTTTCTTCGTCTTTTGCATGGATCGTTTTACACATATGGCGACACATAGAGCTTTTTTCTTCTTTTTTCTTCTTTTTCCTTTGACGATCCTTCGAGAGTTATTTTCGTAATTTCGTTAGCTGCATCCCGCGTAAGACGAGAGTTCTAGATCGTTTTTCGATCACGGAAAGTTAAGGCGATGCTTTGGAACAAGTATATATAGGCATTCGATCGATTCGTCTCTCTATATCTAGCTTTTTTCAAATTTCACTTACTTTATTCTTTATTCTATTTTTTTTTTAAATCGATGATCGATTGATTTATATCTGTCTTTGTTTTTTCTCCAAAAAGAACAGATATATTCTTTTCATGACAATTTTGATTTATCGTTGAGAATGAATCGTATAAATAAATGATTATAATTATTTACTTACTTAACAGAACGATTGCTATATATATTTTCGGTGCAACTTTCACGTCTTTCTTCGTATATTATTACTTCGATTTCATTTCGTTCTTTGATTTATCCACGTTGTACAAGATATCGCTATGTAACAAGATCACCTATAGAAAATGTTATGATGGGACTACGGTCCATCATTTCGATAGCTTCGTCGTTGTGACAAAAGTTGAAGGACGAGGGTTGC
This sequence comes from Vespula pensylvanica, assembly GCF_014466175.1. Lineage (NCBI taxonomy): Eukaryota > Metazoa > Arthropoda > Insecta > Hymenoptera > Vespidae > Vespula > Vespula pensylvanica. Next base: position 8,417,137 of record NC_057686.1, read on the forward strand.
TGGCTATCCGCAGCGAAATTGCGAAATGAAATAAAGGTTTTCCTTTCGGTGACCCAGATAGACATCGAATACCGGAGATTGCCGACGAAGTAGGCGATCTGATCGATGATCGATCTGACGGTGATTATTGTGACTCTTCGATAGATTGGATTATACTTACACTATGTACTTTTCAATCTGTAACCTTGGCTGATTCACTTCCCGTTATTTGTAGAAATTGTATACATTTACCTATATGTATAATAATTAGGAAAAAGAACATTACTCTTCAAAGTATTTCGTAATTTCCTATGATTAATACTTTATATCAATTAATCGCGCAGATTCGCTCTAAAGCGAATAGCAGTGAGTTTTTATTCTTTTATAAATTATGAATCTTACGAATTTTAAAAGCGTTTCGAAAAATCGTCTTTTTCATTTATGTCATATCGAAAGAATGCTGTTCGATTTAGTTTTATATGTAATAATGTGCAAAAGAAATGTCATCAGGGGGATGGAATGTTTGTTTATGATCAAATAAGAAAATTCTTTATGGACAAAATGCTGGTTTGTCGTATCCAATGAATTTTAACCTTGAATCTTAATGAAACTGAAATGTCAAGACCGGGCTAAAACGGTTGGCTAAACTAGATTCTGCCAATAATTTCGTGGCTTTAGCTAATTAAGGCAAGCAAGATTCACAGATAGCTGACATTTTAAAAATCGATTTACGGTAGGATAATAGATCAACGAGGATGAGAAATATTTATGGAAATGAGATGATCATGCCATGGATATTTAGATACGTGTTGTCTGAAGAGATGAATTATTTAAAAAATATTCTACCGAAATTCACGATCTAATTTACAAAAATAATTATATATCAACATTTTGATTATATAATAAATGTACCAGAGTTAGAAAGTGTATCGGTGATAGATATCTTGATTTTATTTATTTTTTGATTTGACGATAAATAGCGGTATTCGGTCTAACGACTTTTTCTATTTTCTTTCTGCCTTTTTAATTTTTTTATTTACAGTCACACGATCGCGTACGGCAGCAGAGCGTGTAAATGAGAATGTTCGTTTTCCTCGTACTGAAATGCGCTCAATCCGAGCGGTTCCCGCGATTTATCGCTTTCCACTATCTTAGAAGGAACCAGTGAAGGTTCGAAGTTTCCAAGTAATGGACGTTGGGGATGGAAGAGACGGTATCATTGAACCGTTTCTTTCTCCGGTTTCCCTTCTCTCGCTTCGCCCATTGTCTTGTTTGTCACGATTCATATTCTTTCTTCTTCGTTCGTCCGCTCGGAGAGTTACACGAATGCGTTAGATAATTTTATCGACGCGGGATCGAGACACATAATAACAAGAACATTGCTTCATCGTACGGAAATATTCGATGTAAATTTGCCGGTTCCACAGGAATAAATAATATAGTGCTTTGTCTGAGAACTTCGATTACATAAAGAAAAAGTTTTGTGAATATGTTAGGTGATGTTTCAAACAAATGTCTGAGAATGAAACCGTAATAGAATTTTGTCCTATATCTAAAATGTATTTTTTAAACATATTTCAAAAAATGAAAAAAAAAAAAATAGAAAGCAGAACCGAGTCTTCTTAATTTATAAGCGGGTCTGGCATCTTTCTCGTTTCGTACTTTCACGCGAATATTCACCACTTATTTCGTTTCTCAATTTCATCAGAATTTTTATATTATTCGTATAATATGAATATGAAACCGTACTTACCCGAGAAGTCTTCCAGCTTCGGGACTCCTATAAAAATCACACTTATGCAGTGGTCTTCGTGGATCTTCGGGGAATCTTTGACCCGCAGCTTGACATAGAGCACGGTAAATTTGGAACTGAAGGATTCCAGCCACGAAATTTCTGTAAACATAAACAAAACGATGTATCGAAGGATACAAAAAAGCAATTTGAGTATAACACTTTCGAATGAAAATATATTATCGCTTACGAAGAGCATGAGATTACATAAATATAGATATGTTATTATTATTTTTTGCAAATTTAATGTATAAACAATTTTAAAACTTTTGCAATAATGAAGTTTTTAATAAAAACAATAATTGTCAATGAATTCTAAGACCCAATGGTCTAGCTTGAAACGTTTTCGTGGGCCTTGAAAAACGGTTTCCAAGGTCAGGGCCACTCTGTTCTCGGTCTCTTTTCGTCGAGTAATTCGATGCCATCGTCGATACTTATCTTCCTCTAATAGATTGACTCTACGATAGCAAGAGAGAAAGAGAGTGTCTATATGTGTCTATATACATGTGTTGTGAGATCGGGTCATCCTGAATACGAGCACGCGAAGACATCAGCGTTTCACCGAGATTCCTCATCGGCAGCGACCTTTACGTAATGGCGATGATGGTAGATCGAAATCGCGAATGTCGTTTCTACTTTCCACAGTTAAGGCATGATTTTACATGGGCAAGCGATCATTTTATTGCTCGAATATGCTGCGACTGATTTTAATTTTTTCTTTTTCTCTCTTTATTTTCCCTCCTCTTTAACATACGGTGCATCTAAATTTTCGACAACGAGCAAGCTCACAATCTCATTGACTTTTACTTTCTTTGAGAATTAAGATATAGAAGTTGTTAATCAAGATTTTGAGTTCTGATTGGAAAAAATTAAAATCTAGTTATTGTTTTCTTTTTTTTTTTGTATTTACATACAACATTATTACTTTTTCATGTAAAAAAAATAAATAATTTGCGCTTTTTCGCGAACTTTGAAATGATACGGCCATGTTTTCATTTTGAATTATACACGATAGCAAATAATATCGAAAAAAGAAGCCGAGGGAGCGAAAATATGTCATTTAAAAGAATCAAGAATCGTTCGAACTTTTATCGATTGACCTTTCGCGAACGTGCTCATGCTCAAGAGAATGTAGGCGAGTGCACTCGAGGTATTGTAAAAACGGTGAATTTGATTTGATCTTGATTTCCTCGAGGGAAAGAAAATATAGCTGTCTCGTTTGTCTTACTATTAGATTGAGTTTACATGCATCAATGAGTTCGAGATCTTCGTCGTGAATGGCGAACAGTGATTCATCCATTTACATCGATGATCCAGCTCCATTCACGGTTGGAAATCGACTAGAAAAATTATTGGATCGTCGATGATTCGTCTACGTTCTTTCGTGCTCAAGCGATCTCACGATTTCAAATAAATGCGTGCTTGCCAGCTCTAAGGAGGATGCTTCTCGAGTTATATTGATATTTTTTACATGTTATATATATATTTTACATCGTTGCTTTTTACGCCTTGTAAACATTGCGAAAGTCGGTTGCGTAAAGTTCGAGAATTTTGCCAGTTGTACGATTCTAAACGCGGAAGTCGTTTAACGTGGCTGGCAAATTTGCAATAGAAAAGGAAGAACGTCTAAACAGGAAAATAATGTGCTGAAATGAAATGGTAAATGGGAATGCAAGAATTAGTAGGACCGTTCCGGTTCTTCTGTTAATCATATTAAAGTTTCTACGGCGAAAGGATTGGATCGTCCAATAAGTTTTTTGCATGCATATATACACAAGTATCTACAAATAGAGTAATAGTTGCTACGTAATTACGTAGTGTAATCGTAAAAGGGGCGATCATAGAATATCGGTAAATTCTGATAAAGAAAAAATTTTCCTCGAACCTTTTCGAATACGACTTATTCATAACTCTCGTTCTCATATAAGAAAGAAATAAAAGCATATCTCGCACGGTAGAGAATAAAATGGGGATCGCGAGGCTCGCCTTGTCGATCCGCGTGTCCCACGAAAGGGAGTAATGGTTTGTGTAGAGTTGCGATCGTAGAGAGATAAATTGTAGGTGAGCTTGTCCCGGGGTACGTAACGTGCCGTAACTATAGCGCGTACGATAGGAAAACGGATCGTGCTTCTGTCTAGAAATACGTAGATATATGTATCTATGTATCTGCGGTCTGAGTTAGACGAAGGAAGAAACGAAAACGAAACCGTGACAGAGAAAGGGAGAGGATGGTTGATGACGTGGGAGTCGATTCGTGCCGATCGTTGGACTCGTTTCATGCGATCGAGAGCTAAGAGAAAAATAAAGTTCTCTTTGAACATTTTGTTAGTACAACTGCTCCTTAGGTTATTGCTAATGCTACTTACATATCATTAACTTAACTCTAGACTAGTTTTACAAAAGAAAATCGAATGTTTGCAACCTTTGGACGTTTAATTGCTTTTGATAATTACTTCAATCTTCTTGAAAATTTTCTTTCAGATTCAACGGATAAGGTGGGAAGATTTCATCTGCTTAAAGATATGACAGTTAGCTCGAATTATCGAATACTTTTGTAGCGAGTAAACGAAGGAAAGAAAGAATGATCGAAGGAAGGAAGTAGAGGAAAAAGTCACGTTGACAACAGAGCCTGGACTTTCGCTTTTTTTCGTAAAACATTCTTTGAACCAAACACGTCGTACTTACTACGAATCGGTGAGATCAAAGACATCTGTGCAAAGCTTTCAATTTTTTGATTGTTATCGTCAAATGTATACCTCCTTCCCTCTGGAAAGTGTCTTTTACTGGAACTTGTATTATTGCTCAAGAATTACCATATCCACGTAACGAGATCCATTGATTCTATTTATGTGCGATGACTACAGCTCTACGATTTATACGAAGAGGGAAGAAAATTCTGAGATCGATCGATAGAAAGAGAGAGGCGCGAGATGAACGTTTCTTGTTGGACGAGTGTAATACCGATCGAAACGAAAGAATGCTCCCTTCTTCTTTCTTTCCGTCACTTTTTTTTAATAGATCGAAATATAGAAAAAAAAATATTGACGACCACGACGACAACGACGATGACGATGACGAAGAGAACGAAATCTAAAAGAGAAAGAGAGAGCGGGTGTGTGTGTGGGGGACCAATCCCTATCTCTCTCGCTCTCACTCTCTCGCTCGTTTCCTCGTTCGAGTCTGTTCCAAAGGGGAGTGGTGGGACCGTCGTCGTTCGAAGCGAACAAAGAGGTGTAACGTGGGGGGTATATGGCGTGCTCTTGGGCCCGGGGTCCGTATTGCGAAGGCGAAAGTGTGCCGTGTATATAAGGCCCCGAACCAACGGCAATCAGCATCCAGTTCACTCCTGGACGCACCCAGAACATCGTGAGAGCCAAAATGAGAATCCTGGTACGTCGAGATTATCCGAGAAGCGGTCCTTCGAGAAACGCGAGAGCATAGACCGAATATAACGCGTCAGTGAAAAGAACAAGCAAAAGTTAATTCAGAAAATATCGGAAACATTCGGGAAAGTGACGATCGATTTGGTGGATTAAAATAATTCGCGAGATAAAGCTAATTCGTTATTTATCGTTAATTTGTTTGTCAATTGTCTCGATCATTCGATCAATCATCCGTTCTGGAAACGATTGTAAATCTCGGTATTTTCGGAAACACCGATCGAGAAGATTCGAACATAACCGAATTTGTCCATATTTTTTAGATCTATTTAGCGGTAGTCGCTCTCATATCCTCGGTCGTTTGGGCCGAGGAAGCCGGAAAAGCGGCGGAAGACAAGAGCGTAGCATCGAAGAAACAGGAGAAGCGCGGCCTTCTTGGTCTTGGATACGGCTATGGCTACGATGGTGGATACGATGTTGGATCGGCTGGACATGGTGGTGTGGAATTGAGCCATGGATATGGTGGCGGATACAGCGGAGGGTACGATGGCGGATATAGCGGAGGGTACGGTGGCGGATACGGGCACGAGCATGTTAAGACCGTGACCGTAGTTAAAAATGTAGCCGTGCCATATCCCGTAGAGAAGCACGTCCCTTATCCGGTGGAGAAGCCAGTACCGGTCCCTGTAAAGGTTCCAGTACCACAACCCTATCCGGTAGAGAAGCACGTGCCTTATCCAGTGAAAGTTCTCGTCAAGGTCCCGGTCCACGTGCCGCAGCCTTACCCTGTCGAGAAGAAGGTTCCCTACCCGGTACACGTTCCCGTAGATAGACCCTACCCCGTCAAGGTCTTGGTTCCGCAACCCTACCCGGTAGAAAAGCAAGTGCATGTTCCTGTAAAGGTCCCAGTACCACAGCCCTACCCCGTTGAGAAGCCCGTTCCTTATCCAGTCAAGGTTCCTGTCCATGTACCAGCACCCTACCCGGTCGAAAAACTCGTACCCTATCCAGTGAAGGTACCTGTCGATCGTCCGGTCCACGTCCCAGTCCCCAAACCTTATCCAGTTCACATTGAGAAGCCTGTACCTTATCCAGTTGAGAAACCAGTGCCCTACCCCGTAAAAGTACCTGTCGATAGGCCCTACCCAGTGACCGTTGAGAAGCCCGTAGCCGTTCCAGTGAAAGTACCTGTACCTCAACCCTATCCGGTAGAAAAGCCAGTACCATATCCGGTGGAGAAGCCTGTACCATATGCGGTCAAGGTACCAGTCGACAGACCGTACCCCGTACATGTCGAAAAACCGGTACCATACCCAGTTGAGAGACCAGTACCGGTTCCTGTAAAGGTACCGGTAGCTGTACCAGTCCATCATGGTGGTTACGAGAATGGTTATGGTGGTTACGAGGGTGGAAGCGATGGATATCACTATGGTCATCATTAATCGATCAACAGCGTAGCTCCCTCATCGTTAGTGGCTTCTAGGTCGAGGACGATCGACGACGACAACGACGAGGAATCAACCTGATATCCAACAGTTCTCGTAGTATATTACGTATATGATAGGTATGTCGTTGGCGTCGTCATCGTCGTCATCGTCGTTGTGCTGCACTTCGATCGACGTGCACTTGTACCTGGAACCGATATCTCGATGAGTGAGATCCGTTACGAGCTTGTATCGGATTTCGATCGTGTCCTCGAGATCGGTCGCATTAATAAAGAATAAAGAAAAATCCGGAGCCCGCGGCACAGCGACGTGTGCCAAGCTAGAGAGGGAGAAAAAAAGATTAGTTAAGGTGCTCGAGCTTTTTAATGAAACGCGTTCTCTCCCTTATCTTACTTTTATACCGAGATAGCAATGTATGTATTTTTTTTTTTATATAAAATAATATAATTGTGACAGAAAATTATTCATTTTCTCTCATTATTTCCTTCCTACTATATTCCTGTATCTCCTTTCGTTTTATTTTAAGTGGTTCGATGAATATTGAAATATTACAAAACTTATATGAATATGTTGACAAGATGACAAAATTTTATATTTTCTATCGGGGAACGTAACGTTACGTAAGATCAATGCTTGAAATTATTACGTTGCCACACGATGAAAGAGAGCCATTCGAAAAGTGTGTAGAGAGAAGGAGAGAAAGAGAGAGAGAGAGAGAGAGAGAGAGAGAGAGAGAGAGAGAGAGAGAGAGAGAGAGAGAGAGAGACAGAGAAGAGGCCACGATGACGTTACCTTCTTTTACGGTACGTGCAGCTTTCCAATGAAAACTTTCGTCTTTCGAGGAGACTTACACATCGATATGTTCGTACGTAGATATACGCTGAGAGAAGTGGTCCTATCGGTGTCACGAAATTGAGTGAGACATGATGGCTGACCCACTTGATGACCTCTGCCAAGTTGTTTCCCTTAAAATCGATAAACGATTACCCTCTCACCTCCTTACTCTTTGTGCAGCCATCATTTTTATGCATCTCATAATTTTCTTCACCCTTATTCAGCTTCTGAGAAATGTACTGAGACTATCGACTGCAGACGGTGCGTCTTTCTGACCCACTTTTTACTTGGTATAATAATAGAGATGATACGTTGGAAAGAGTTCTATAATTTACGAGCTTGTGTAATAAATCTCATACCGAAAATGAAGATAAGTATAACGGAAGCGATGGAAGCGTAATAATTTCAGTTAACTTCGAACGTATATACGACAAATATCGATGGACTTAAGAAATAAGTGTTTCATGGACGTATAATATAAATTTTTATGTATTAATGTAAAATAAACGCGTTTATGTAGAAATATACGTAATTATTATTCCAATCTCGAGCATTTAATAAAACGTAGGAAGATCGAAGGAAAAATGTCTATCGGTCCTCGCTCCACTTCGCTCAAGAGGAATCAAGACGATTTGATTGCCTTTGCCACTCGATTCACAAGTGACTTGTTCGTAGAAGAGGTGTTATGCAATCCGGCCATTAGCGCACGCGACACCGAGACAGAAAGTAAGTCTTCCCTTCGCTACGAAACGAACGATCCTTCCGTTAGAGGCTAGTTCCTTCCTCTTGTCCTTTTATTTATTTATGATACACAGTTTTTACTTTTACCTGTTTCTCCTTCGTTACTTTTTTGTTCTCTTTTACTTGCTAGTCTATTTTTGTAAAAGTAAAATATTTAAAGATTCATTGAAAATGAATTAGCGTGTAAAATATCGAACGAAACTGTTAATTTTTTATTATACTTCCATCTATCTTTTGTTTGTTATCTTTTACCGACTGATCTACCACGGTGACGACAAGAATCACTTAATGCGTTTTACGTCGGTAAGAAAGTGCTTCTTACTTTTCAACGGACGCTAATTCTCGATTTGATAATATTGTTTTTCTTATTTAATTGCTAATAAACAAATAAAAACCAAATATTTACATAAATTAAAATTAATGAAAAGAAAAAATATTTCTAAAATTTATCCTAAAAACCGAATATCCACGAAAGAGAACAGAAAAGATATTACTTAAAATATAAAGATAGTGATAAAAATGAAAGCAACTCAAATAGCTAAACATCAAATTTGTGTTCATCGTGGCATGCACTGTGTTTCTTGTTGTATAATGGAAAAAACAATGATATTCCTTGATCCTTTAGCTTGGTTGCTAAATATCCGGCTAGTACGTGTCGAGAATCGACTACAAGATAGATACGATGCGTGAAGTTCGAGATAATATGGTACATCATGATATCTTGGCTTACATTGTTAGAGATAATATTAAACGTGAAGAAAATTACACCTTTGAGACATCATGCCTACATGTGAGGTCGAAGAACCGAGTTTCTTTGTGAGAAGTAAACGTACGATTTCTTTTTTACGGAAGCTTCTTTAATGTAAAAATAACATTCTATTTTGATTAAACTTTCTTCTATTTTTTGGTTAATTAAAGAAACGAGATTTAAGTAAATAATTATTGTATATAATTATCGTAAATAACTCAGCACAGAGAAGTATTTTAGAATATTATTTTATGCAGAAGACATTATTAGAGTTTGCTGTATCGTATTTTTAATTTGTTAAAAAAATAAAAATTTTTCAACTCTGTTTGTAGAAAACAATATATTTAAAAAAATGCGATAGGAGAAAACATACTATCTAGATATTTTAATCTGTGTCGTATTTTTAATTTGTGTACAATTTTTCAACTTTGTAGAAAACAATATATATAAAAAAATGCGATAGGGGAAAACATACTATCTACATATTTTAATCTTAAGAAAGTATAGATGCGTTTAACGGCATCGCATGGTACTATACAATTTGACCATTCATAAAATTAAGTCTCATCTTATGATGAGAATCAAGCTTCTCGCGGAATCTAGCCAATTGTCAATACTTCATGCTCTCAACGTGGCGTGTTCTCCTATCATTCGAAGGCATCGAATTGCCGTGAACGATCATGATCGTGTATGTACCGTGCAGTTAATTACGTCTATAACACCATTAAATGCTCGGGCATGAAACGAGAATTCGCTCAGCGTATCTAAAGAAAATTTGAAACGTATAGTAACGGCGATATTATCTTTTATCTGTTTGTCGAGAAACTATGTGAAATGGTTCGAAGGAATGCAAATGATCTTTTTCATATTGAAAAATATTATCCATGGTTTGGAAAGAAACATGTGCATTTAAAACGGAGATATCTAGAGATAAACTTAGCAGAGGATTGATATTAGTATTAAAAACATATTTTTCTCTACATTCCTCTCTCATTACTTTTGTTATATTTTTCTATTAGTTATTTCATTGATACGACTACACAGAGATATATTCTCTAAACAAGTTTGATAATCGTTAAGACTATGCTACGCCGAGTCGAGAAAACAAAGGTTCTTGAAAAAGAGAGTCTACCAAAAAGAGTAGTCGATAGAAACAGGATATATCATCTACGTATCTCTCGTGCACCACGATCCGGTGCTTTTCTTTGGAGCGACCAAGCTTGTTATCTCCGAGTCTAAGTTTCACTCTTGACAGCTTCCATCAAGAGTACAACGGCTTGAAATCGCGAAAGTAGTTTTACTCCCCTCTTGCAAGATAACTAAGAGCAAGAAGAAGGTGCATGTGCAGCCTCTGGATCAGCGGCAGCGTTGAAGACGTATGGGTATATAACGTAGGAAGATCGCAGAAACGATCTACTTTATTGTTTCTCGTGGCTTAAGATAGCTACATACATCTAAAGAGGAGCAAGGAGACGCGAGAGAAGGACGGAAAGAAGCCTTGAAGAAGTTTTCTCAATGGGTTGTACGGTGCGTTTTTCGAGATTTAAGTGCCAAGACGATTTCCTAATGCGATTGTGAAATTTTGGTGTTTACGGAGGTGACAGAAATCCAATCGTTTATCAATTTGGTTCTTCGACAGAGCCACGCAGCGATAGCCCTGGCGTTTTTCGTAGCTGCTGCTGCGAGTACTCCAGCTCAATCCAATTACCAGAAAAAGATCTATGTCTACGAAGATGTACCCGTTGAAAGGTACGAGCAAAGAGTCATTTACGTTCGACCACAGAGATTCGTAAGCAAGAATAGACGAAATTATCTGGAGGAGAAGGAGAAATTGTCGGAATACAGAGATAATGAATCTACGACACATAATTTTGATTACAAGGATTCTATTGCCCTTCCATGTATGTAAACTTTGTCTTATTCCATATTTATGTTCACAATTTCAAATTGTAATAAATTATTGAAAAGCAAATCATTTATCTCTAGCCGAACAATACGACGATCATAACGAAGAGGATCATAGCGAGGAGAATGGTTATTCGTTGGAGTCACACGTTCCCGAAGAAAACTCACACGAGAGCCATTTTCTGGGACACGACTTAGATGAAAACGTTCACAAGACGATCACAATCATTAAAAAAATCGCCGTACCGTATCCTGTCGAGAAGATTATAAGATATCCTGTGGTAAAAAACATACCATATCCGGTAAAGATACCAGTATCGCAACCTTATGCAGTAGAGAAACAAATCCCTTATCCCGTACAGATTTATGTAAAGGTCCCCGTGAAAATTCCGAAACCGGTGCCCGTGATAAAGGAGGTACCGTATCCGGTGAAGGTACCGGTTGATCGACCTGTCCCTGTTAAAGTTTATATACCAGAACCCTATCCGGTAGAAAAGAAGATTCATTACGAAGTTAAAATTCCGGTTCCGGATCCCTTTCCAATTGAACGGAAAATACCAATCCCTGTAAAGGTTCCGATACATGTTCCACAACCTTATCCAGTTGAAAAAATCGTGCGTTATCCCGTGAAAATTGAAGTCGAAAAACCAATACCGGTACCAATACCAAAACCATATCCGGTTCCTGTTAATAAACCAGTTCCATATCCAGTTGAGAAACCAGTACCAGTTCCGGTGAAGGTCGAGGTTCATAGACCTATTCCAGTACCGGTTGATAAACCAGTACCGGTAAAGGTCAAGGTGCCGGTACCTGCACCCTATCCGGTCGAAAAGGAGGTGCCTTATCCGGTGGAAAAGCCAGTAGCTGTGCCAGTGAAAGTACCGGTTGAGCGACCGATCCCAGTTCATGTGACTAAGCATTTGCCTTATTCCATTCCTAAGCTTGTTCCCTATCCCGTTAAAGTCGAGGTACCTGTAGCAGTACACGACGAGGACAACGAACATCAGTTAGTTAGATCTGAATATTATAATTCTCACGAAGAAGGATATTCATAAATTATTTTTCATGATTCATGCGATATAACTTCCCTCTTTTATATTTCTTTCATAAAAAAATGGCATTGCTACTTTGTGATATCATGACGTGGACTATCTGAAACTTATAATTATTTTTGTTATTGTAAATAAAAAATCGTGTTAATCGTGTACGATCGTAGAAAGTTAGTTTCTAGAAAGTACTTCTTAAAGAAAAGTTTTTAATTAGTTGTAAATGTAAAATCGTAATTATAAGCTCTTTGACTTGCTTAATGGATTAGTGATGTAGAAGACACAAATGGCGCCATCTTATCGGACCCTATGAAACACTAATGTTTCCTTAGGTAGTGACTAATACCGGTTGTTGGAAAAGAGATTATTTATGTAATTTAAATAAACAAGTTATAAAAAAATTTGTGTAATTTCTTTTTTATGAATCCTATCCTATATAAATAATATCCTATCGTTTTTTTTTATTTCAGTCTCTATTTTTTATATACATTTTTAAATAGAGCAATGATGGATTAGTTATCTGCAGACGGTAACCTAACTTTTAGTTCTAGTCACATTTACTTTAATCTCACATAGCATGGTGTTAATTTCGAGAAATTTCTCCATCTATCAGTTTCGAGAACCTACGATTACTTGCATATCATTCTTTTTAACAGAACGCATTAAAAACAAAGAGTTCGTTTATCATATCATTAATTATGATACACCTCGATGGTTTCAGTAAGATACATCAAATTTAAGCGGAAGGAAAGTACGGTAAGCTAGGAAGCAGTAAATAGCGTTTTATCGAAGTTCATTACAAGAGACATTGTAATTATTATCATTAGTTAATTCTAGAAAGGAACAACATTTTAACGCGTATTTCTCACTCTTTTTATAAAGTCGAGAAGATCTTAAAGAGGTAACGCGACACACAGAGACGATTAAGAGATATTACCGGATTAGTCGAGCGAGAAAGTTATACGCGAGTTTGTAAAGGCATAACGAATAGAACTTTTACACCGGTTTCGGTTTCACTGCACTTGATACATGAGAATCTGCAGAATGCCTTAATGAATATTATACAGAAGGCGAAAGCGCTAGTTTTGTAATTTCATCGAACAAAAGGTGCGATAGCCGTGAAACGAATCAATGAGGAAATGATTTATAAAATATTTTCTTTTTTCAAAAGAAAAAATTAGAAAGAGAATAGAAAAATAAATGATAATAATATTCGTTAAGAAAAATAGATAGTATTTTTATTTAAACCGGACGTTCTTCACTAAAATGTACGATCCATTTTACGACAACTCATAGAAAGTATTCGTATACTTTTATCGTTAGCCAGGGTTATTATTACTTTTAAGAAGTCGTCATAAAACTACAAAATATTGAGGAACGACGTATACAAATGTTATATATCTCTTCCTTACGCATTAAACGCGTAATACGATTTTGTTCGATCCTATCTAAAATTACAGTTTTCCATTAATAGTTCGGTAACACCAATTTATCGCACGTAGCTAATTCTTTCCTGGATCCATGCTTCTAGTTAATTGCTCGAGGAAATTGGTAGAGAGAATTTCGAATACTTTCAAAGACCCGTTACCCTTCGTCGCTTGGGAGGTAGCGTTGCGAGTATTAAAGTCCCATGAAAAAACAATGATGACCATTTAGGCGTGGATAATTGTCATGAACACGAGCTTATACGGACTATAAAGGTCCAGCAGGTTTAACCGGGGAAAGTGGTTCACGGTGTATAAATAATAGTCCGATAGCACACCATTTGGTTTCAGTTTACATTGATCTCTAGTATCGATTCGATTCATTTCATCATGAGTCATTTGGTACATTCATTTCTATATGAATTTTTTAAACATTTATCTTATTCACAGTAATTAATTAACGAAACGCTATTCCAAAATACAGGAACAAATTCTGATCGCCTTCTTATGTCTTGGAATCGCCCTAACATCTTCGGCTAGTCGAAAAGAAGATCTCGAGAGGGCAGCAGAACTAGCGGTAGAGAAAGCTGCTGAAAGGGCGGCTGAAAGGGCAGTAGAGAAAGCATTAGAAAGTGGGAACACGACTACGGAATCGAAAACAGTTCGAGAATCGTATTCGAGCATTAGAAAAGGTGGAAGTCGAGAAAGGGCTAGTAACGAATATTCGGGTATTCGATATACCGATTTAGGAGACGACGAAGATACAGAATCCGATACAGAAACTGACACTGATGACTGGACTTATTCCAGAAGTAGCTGGGTCGGAAGACAGGAGCCTTGGAAAAGAAGCTTCGGAAACGATTGGATAGGCGATCATCAACATGGAAAAGTTAAAACGATCACGGTAGAAAAGAAGATACCGGTACCAGTGACGGTAGAAAAGAAAATTCCATTTACAGTTTACAAGCACGTGCCCTACGAAGTGAAGGTTCCTGTACTTCAACCCTATACCGTTGAGAAAAAGGTACCCTATCCCGTGAAAGTGTTCGTGAATATGCCCGTAGAGATACCGGAACCGTATCACGTAGAGAAACAGGTGCCTTACGAGGTGAAGGTCGAAAGACCCGTGCCGTACAAGGTCGAGGTGCCGGTACCACAACCATATACCGTCGAGAGAAAAATACCGGTGGAGGTGAAGGTACCGGTGCCACAGCCGTATACAGTAGACAAGACCGTGCCGTATGAAGTAAAAGTACCTGTAAAAGTACCAACACCTTATGAGGTCGAAAAAAAGGTTGCTGTTCCAGTCAAGGTCACCGTAAATCGACTCTATCCCGTTCCAGTACCCAGACCCTATCCCGTCGAAGTTGAAAGACCTTACCCCGTTGAAATAGCTAAACCTTATCCCGTTAAAATCAAAGTTCCGGTAAATGCACCCTATCCTGTACCAGTGGAGAGACCTGTACCAATACCGATCAAAGTACCACAACCTAAACCCTATACCGTTGAAAAGCCTGTACCCGTGGAAGTATCCAAACCATATCCAATACCGATTAAAGTCCCTGTGGATAAGCCTTACAAGGTTTACGATGAAGCACGCGTACCTGTACCTGTCCCAAAACCTTTCCCTTATTGGGTCCAAGTACCGCGGCCAGTTAAATTAGGTTGGCAAAGAAATGGATACCATCCTGCAGAAGTTTTCGCGAGCAGGAACAATTCAACGGATAATAAAAAAACGAACGATGCTCCTGATAATTCGAATATATCCATGCAAAGTTGATAAATTGTAAGTAGTTTGATGAATTTATCGAATAATTTATTATTTTTTAGTGTTAAGCTACGTAGATTTTTGTATTCTCTTACATGCTTTTACAATAGATTTAAGATAGATCGAAAAGACTAACGTGCTTTGTTAGAAACGACGCACGTATATTTTCCGTTGGCGCTTTATACTCGTATCGAATAAAGATGCAATATTTCGTTAAAAGTGTAAGTTCTTTTTTTGTGCGATATATCCTTCTCCAGTAAGTAATTCTTACACATTTGATTTAGTTCGACATGTAGGAAGTAATAAAGCGAATTTTGTTCTTGTTTCTTCATGAAAAAAAAGTCGTGTTATGATAAATGAGAAAATTACTTGAATAAAATTAGCTTCTTTCTACATTTCCTCAAACCATTTACGGAATATCAAAATTATTCTACCATCGTAAGTTAATGATAAATGAAAATGCGTTTACATTTATAAATTTATGATAAGAATAAATGAGCGATCACGAACAACCAGAACATGTCTATCACGAATTACATCGGACTATAAAAGATAGCTCTCGATCTCGCTTGGCATCACCCAACTTTTCCCCTACCCCTTCCCCCGCTACTCCTTATATTTATCCTTGCATTTACTTCCTAGGACTCTCTCTTTCGTATCAAAGTTGAGTTCCTCATTTCGGTTGAGAAGAGCCGTGCTGTTGCGAATGCTTAAATGCGAGTGTGCCGCGTCACGAGGCAGTTGGGAGATAAGAGTAGGAGATCAGAGTAGGGAGACGAGAAAGAAGAGATTGAGGAATGGGAAGGGGAAGCAGAAAAGGAGAGGAAAGGGAAAGAGACACTTCTACCGAAGAGCATGTATGTATATACGAGAAACTTGGAACGGATCAAAAATGTAGAATAGAAAAGAGAGATGTCTAGATGTCCTACAGGTTGCTCGGAGAATACATTATAACATTTAAACGTAGTTGTCTAGTTTAATATACTAGAAATAGTTAGGATCATTAAATCAATTATACTTCACCTATAATTTAGAAAATTAGTTAGGTGATAGCTCCGTGACGGTTAGAATGGAATAAATCATCCATGGTTGTCTAATACGACATTACAATTTTGAACATGATAGAAATGATTTAGGTGGTTAAATTAGTTATGTACTAATGCAGAAAATTAAAGAATCAATTAGGAGGTGGTTGTTGCGTTCCGAGTAAAATGCGAGTGGCTTCCTAGATATCATTTACGCAACGTTCGATAGATCGCTCGAAAGGGAAGTAAAACGAGAATGGAAACGCACCAAGGCGCGTTACGGAATCATCGTCGCGTGCATTTAAGATTTAGAAAAATGCCTACGCGTCTACGTGAACGTCTACGGAGTGCAACAGAATGTTCGCGGTATAACAGACGTGGTGTGTTTCACTTTTCCGCAAGCGTGCAGAGGGGCTCCCCATTTTATGTCGGGGGAAAGCGGTCTATAAAGACGGTGTTACTTTCGGGGGAAGTATTCAGTAAACTCTGGACATTGGCCGGGCCGCGCGAGAACCGAGAATCATGAGAATTTGGGTGAGTTTTCGATATCTTACGTTTTCTTTAATCGATCGATAGTTACGACTTATTTTTTCCTTGATATTTCGTTATTCCTGAGAACGAAGAAAACTAATTTCTAATCGATTTATCGCAGCACATTATATTTTTTCTTGGTCTTCTGACTCTGGTGATTTGCAAGGAGAATGAGAAAAATATTGTCGAAACTAAAGACGCCGAAGCTGAGAATAAGGCCAACAGTGCTTATACCGAGAAACGACAAGACAAACGTGGACTCGGTCATTTAGAGGGTGGTTATGGGGGCCATGACGGCGGCTATGGTGGTGGCGATTATGGTGGTGGCGAAATCTCTTCGTCGGGTGGAGATGGAGGTGGATACGAAGGTGGATACGGAGGTGATGACGGTGGCAAGGTTAAACAAATAACTATTGTGAAAAACGTCAAGGTTCCTTATCCAGTCGAGAAGAAAGTACACTACCCGGTTGAGAAAGAAGTTCCATATCCGGTAAAAGTACCGGTACCGCAACCATATCCGGTCGAAAAGAAGATACCTGTACCTGTGAAGGTTCTTGTGAAGGTGCCCGTTCATATACCACAACCGTATCCAGTGGAAAAGAAGGTGCCCTATCCCGTGCACGTACCGGTCGAAAGGCCAGTACCTTACAAAGTTTATGTACCACAACCGTATCCGGTCGAAAAAAAGATACCGTATCCGGTAAAGGTACCAGTGCCACAACCATTCCCGGTTGAAAAGCCAGTACCATATACGGTAAAGGTACCAGTCCACGTACCAGCGCCCTTCCCAGTGGATAAACCAGTCCCGTATCCGGTCGAAGTCCCAGTCGAGAGGCCCTACCCCGTACACGTACCGAAACCATATCCGGTAGCCGTGGAAAAACCTGTACCGGTACCAGTAGAAAAACCGGTGCCTTATCCTTTCAAGGTTCACGTGGAAAAGCCTGTACCCTATCCAGTCGAAAAACCAGTACCTGTTCACGTTAAAGTACCAGTACCAGCGCCCTACCCTGTAGAAAAACCTGTACCGGTGCCAGTCGAGAAGCCCGTGCCTTACCCCGTTAAAGTACCAGTCGAACGACCAGTTCCCGTTCACGTATCTAAACCGGTTCCTGTGCCAGTAGAAAAACCAGTACCGGTTCCCGTGAAAGTACCAGTTCCGGTACCTGTACATCATCATGAATCATCCGGTGGTTCTTTCGAGGGTGACTATGGGTCCAGTTACGGTGAACATTCCTTCTGAGAGCTTTTGTTTTTTTCAGATGGATAAATTATATTTTTTATTCAACTATTTCTTTTGACGATGGCGGATCGCCGACGAACGATCGTCTTCTCGTGAGAAATCTTTGAGAAGGTTGCTTTCGAGAATACGTTCAAACTTTTCCTTGCTCGAGCAACAATGGCCGATGATATTTATTCGTCGAGTCTTTCTTTTTTTTTCTTTTGTATTGTATTAAGAAAAGAATGCGAATGACATTTGTATTCTTTTCATAAATGGCACCTATATTTTTGGTAGATGTAACCAACGATGTCACTTTAATTTCTAAGGAATAATATAACACGTCATTTGACACAGTCACACTTGATGAGCGCACTACGTGGAAACGTTTTTATATTTTTCATAACGGCGTCTTTTGTATCATCTTTTTCACTTTTTTTTGAATAAAACCAAAGAGAAAAGGAGAATGTCTTTTAATGATCTATTCATTATGTAATCGCAATTACCATCCTATTATATCCTTCACGCTCGATTGTGAGTAAAAGTAGACAATTTGATTTGGCGTAATATTCTAGAAATCTTTACATGAAATGTAAGTTACTATTTGCCTAATTAAATGTTCCTAATTAACGTTCAACGATAAACATGGTAAAAAACTTTCATAGAATTAGTAAGGCGGAGGATAGCGATCTAATTCAATATTCTTTGGCAGGGATGAACTTTATATCCCGTTTCCACAATAAATTAACGGTAATGATAGCCGATCGAAATTTATCGTAGCTCGTACATCAGATGTAGGTTTTAAGTGCGCGGAGAAAGGCACGTATTTATCGTAACGCTGTTGATCGGTGTTCTGGTGAAAACGAGGCACAAAGGAAAACATATATCTATCGAAAGTGAAATCATTCGCTTTCAGATCTTAATACTCTTCAGGTAGCTACGTGCATCGTAGATGTCATAGCGTACAAATCACATAATAGTGTCATTAAAAATAAAAGTATGAATGTCATCAGATATGTGTGCGTGTTTGTGTGTATATATATATATGTGTGTGTGTGTGTGTATATACATATATATATATATTGCATATTAGCTAAATAATAATTTTAAAACTTACCGAATATATGGAATATTAGCGGGAATGTGATACTTTGCACCAGGATCGAAATCATCTTCGGATCTGAGGACAGGTGGTTTCACGCCGCTATACTGTTCCTTCAATCTGTGCCAGTGACAATTATACTCTTCTCGGTTAATGTAGCCACGGAAAATGTCCCATCGCCATTTGTCCACGGCGAGGCTGAACGGAAGAAGGACCAATTTTTCCATGGCCAAGGAGAAGAGATAATTAATATCGGCTGCAGGCTCATCGATGTACTTGTTTGCTAATCCCAAAGTCTGAAGATGACGCGGCGTAGCTACACTCAGGGCCACGGCTTCACCGATAGCTTCGTGGAAGCCTATTTTTTTTTTTTTTTAAATACAATCGTTTACGTTATATCGACTGAGACAATCGAGTAGTAAAACATTATTAGCCTTAACCTTACTTTCTTTCTTCCAGGTAATAAAATAAGATTTCAATGAAATTCTAGCTAATTAGTTCCTAGTAAACGAATCTGGTAAAAGTATATAGGGTGTTTCCTATTCAAATGTCCCGTTCTACACGTCATAAAATTCTTAGATTATTATATAAACGTCACGGTTCGATTATCGAAGGATATTATAAATTCTGGATTTAACGGATTAAATATTATCGTATTATTTCTTTATCCTTGATTTCTAAATTTCATATAAGCCCAGTTCGATACCTTGGCTCTTTCAATCGATTTCCCGTGTACCGGGTGGCAATATGTTCCGGTGAGGGCGAACGACCGAGCGTTGCGACGGTGAAAGCGTGATTATACTGTAATAAAAATATTTTAACATCCAACGTCTCTTAGCTAGTAGACCGTTCGCTACGAGAGCGAGTTTATTCGCGAACCTCGCGAATCTACCTCGAGCGTATCCGTTCGGCTCTCGCTTTCGCGCTATTACTCGTAAAAACAGTTGTGTAGCGAGAGCCCTGGGCCTTCCGGAAGTGAAGATAGAACGGACGAGATGCTTATGTAATCGCGTGTCGTCCGTTGTGCCTTGGACAGTTACGCTGACCGTTTTAATCCGCTCGAATGTCCTTATGTTGTTTTCCTTGCATAACTATTATTTCAATTAAAATTATAAAGTATGATTGCAAGTAGGATTCATTTGCGTAAAGTCCAAGTTTATAAAATATGTCAAATAGCTCTATCCTAACTGTTCGCTAAGGGTACATTTTGATGTTATTTGCTTTTGATTTTTATATAAATACTGATCTTTCTGACAATGTTATAATCTCGATACCTGGATTAGCACCGTCTCGAAATTCACGAGGAAGTCCACTGTATCGTAAAAAGTACTGAATGTGAGCCATCTCGTGATGCACGGTGATGAGATCTTTCATGGTGACTTTCGTACACATCTTGATTCTGTAATCCAGACGATTGCAGAAATCCCATGCCGAGGCTTGACAAATCAAGGGACGATTACCGGGATCGACGATAACGCTGCCTGCCCAGAATTCTGGGGGCATAGCGCTCAGGTTTAAGGATAAGTAGAATTCCTCACCGATTCGGAACATATCTATCGGCGTGTAACCCTATATTTATAATCGTTGATTGTATTGCATGTTCGTTAAATAAGATTT
This sequence comes from Vespula pensylvanica, assembly GCF_014466175.1. NCBI lineage: Eukaryota > Metazoa > Arthropoda > Insecta > Hymenoptera > Vespidae > Vespula > Vespula pensylvanica. The sequence continues at coordinate 8,437,693 of NC_057686.1, forward strand.
AAATGTTTAAAAGAAAGTAATGATTTGTGAAAGTATATTGCATGTACCTGTGCTTGCATTTCTGGTGTAACATCTAAATAATTTTTGCCAGGATAAGGAATTGTTATGTCTTGGATGTTTATCCATGACTGAGCCCATACATTTCCTGAATAAACGTTACAATAATCATGAACTTGAAAAAGTTATGTTTCAATTACGTCTATATACATATATTATTATGTATACCTAATACGTGAGAGGGAAGTGGAGCGTGTCCACTGATTTTTTCAGGTCCATACAAATCTCTCAACTTTTTTCTAACGTAGGCGTGAAGTTCCTCATAAAGTGGTCTAATAATTTCCCATACATTTTCAATTTCTTGTTGAAAGTCGACAGATTCATAAGGGAACATCCAATATTGTGCAGCATCCGAGAAATCTAAACAGGACAACAATCGTTATTCATTTTTAATTATTATTTATATTATTTTCTGTAAGAGAACTTACTGTTCAATTTGGCTGCTTCGTTGTTTAATGTTACTAATTGCTGATAAAGATCTCTCATCGGAGCACCGCTACGTCTTCTCCATTCCGTCCACACGTATTGCAATTCATCCCAATTTCGACTTTTCGCCATGATTCCAGCGATATCTTCGAAATAAACATAAAAAATAAAACAATTAACACTTTTTCATCTAATGCAATTTCTCGTCGTCGTGAGTTTTCACTTTATACTCGTGATTATGTTTCACTTTCACAACGATAGATTAGCCAATTTGTTTTATTCTTTTCACGATCCAAGGTCTACGAGAAATCATTTTTTTATCAATACTTCTATAACTAGCATAGTTTGATTTTTCAAGAAACGATAATTGATTCGTTTTAATTTTAATTGTACATATACCTTGGAAGAAGAGAGAAAATCGTTTGTGGATTATGTAAAGGTGAAGAAACCGTGCGATGAAAATGGGAAGATAGTACCGAAGATATATAATTAATTTACACCTACAGAAGCTATAAAAGATCGACGTTATACGAAGCGGAAGATATTTTGCATCGAGAGAGTTTCTTCTAGGATTTCTGTGATTTAATGATGCTGAAAAAATGTAGCAACCATTTTCTTTTTGTAGTCTTTCAAATTAGTTTGATGAATTCTTGAATTGATTGAATTTTATTTTTCGAAAAATTTTAATTGGAAGACCACGTGGAATAAAATGAATGGATTAAATTGCTATATATTACCTTACCTGGGTATAAACGAAGCCCACAGTTAAACGGATCGTTGTACGCGCATATGGTCGCTCCATTGTAAATTGCAAGCATATCGTTGATTATTCGATTATACTGCAACGACAAAGAGAATTTAATAACGTACAGTTGAACGACAAAGAGAATTTAATAATATACATTTTATTGCTTCTATTAGAGAAATGAAAGTACATTAGATTTGATTACAAAACTTACTCTGTCTAATTGGTCTAAAGGAAGAGCCGATGGGCCAACCACAGAGAGGTATCTTAGACGACGTCTTATTATTGGATCCATTATATTGTTGCTATCAATTCTAGAAATCAACTGCCAAGCTTGATTTTGAAAATCAGCGTACAGTTGCTGGGCTTCGAGCTAAGAACAAAGGTCAATCGATAAGTAAATATCGAATGTTTCGAGCGACTCTTGCGCAATCAAGGTAATTAAATCTACCTCTTTTCCAACGTGTATTTCCGTCCTTTTCCGTAATAAATCACGAAGGAAAGTTTAAATATTAACTGACGATTTATCCGTTAAAAATCGTTACATCTTCGATTTCACCGAGCATATATGTCTTGCAATTTTATAAAGTATTCACCGATCAAGCCTTTCTTCCTCATACGATCATTCGTCATTTGGTGAATGTAAAAAAAGCGTTCCGTGTTGTTAATTCGTTTAAAGATCGTTGTTCACGCATAACCGAACGGAGTCGCCTGTCGGGAAATTCTAGTTTACCGTTAGAGATAATAACCTTATCGTTGCACTTCTTTGTGAATTTAGTACGTATAGGGAAGCGGAGATTATACGCAACATGAAAGTAAAAGGCTTTCGAGATAAATATACTTTCAAAGAAAATACGAAGAACGTTTAAGATTTTTCTCTGCTAAAAAGAATTGCAAAACTCGTAATAAAAAATTTATTCCTGGATATTGAGTAAACTTCTGAATTTAAGAAAAAGAGGATAGTCGTGTGTAATCTTATACAAAACAATAAGAAGCCATTTAGACCCACTAATGGGATGACGATGAAATTCTCGCCAAAGGAAGACCAGTGAGATCATATAAGTACAATGGGAAACAATAACGAACGAATGTGGTAGAGATATCTTCTCCACATTATTTCGTATATTCCTTTTTACAAATTATTTAAATAAGTTCATAATTATATTCGATTTCTATCTCGATATTGATTATGATTCGACGAATATAAGAGAAGAAAAAAATAACCAGACATACTCCCACTAATCGTTATTACTGCTATTTTTTTTCTGTATACACTAACATAAACAGAGGTACATAATTATCGTAACTTTTAACATCATGACATCGGAATCGCGTGAATTTCACATTCGCAATACGTTGAAAAGGCGGGGATGATTTTTGATGTATGAAAAAAAAAGAGAGAAAGAGAGAGAGAGAGAGAGAGAGAGAGAGAGAGAAAGAGAGAGAGAGAGAGAGATTACTTGATTGCACAATGCACAATCGTTTGGGATTGGTCACAATAGCAAAACATGAGAATATTTCCCACGGAGGCGTTTGGCCTTTCTTGTACAATGCTAGTCTGCCTGCTGTGTCATGGAAATCTATCGTACACGAAATTACGATTTACTATGGACTTAAGGAATATGTATAAGACCAGACACGCGCACAAACTTCTCGAAGGATGAGGAACGAGAGAGAGAAAGAGAGAGAGAGGAGGTCGAGGTCTTTTCGACGAAGATACGAGCAGGTGGCTTATTTTCCACGGTACTTTGAAGGCACGTTGAAATTTAACTCCTTTCAATCTTCGCCACCTAAAATTTATTGCTTTAAGATGGTTAATAAATACAACGAGAGATATGGTAACGTATGATTTACGATATTACACATATTCTCTCTTTCTGTCTCTTTCTCTCTTTCTCTCTCTCTCTCTCTCTCTCTCTCTCTCTATATATATATATATATATATATATATATATATATATATATATATATATTTATATATATATATTTCTTTTTCCCTTTTCTTCTCTCCCTAGCGAAAGTTCTTCACTTAAAAGTTATTTGCAATGTACAAGTACGAATGGTACGTGTTAGCCCCGAAACTTGTTATCGTTTTATTTCAAAACAGTTTTGAATGCATGCGGGTGATCGTCCATATGTAGGACGATCGATGTAAAACTTTTGAAAGGAACCCAAGATATAGGGTAGAAAACGTTTTCGTTGATAATCCAATGAAATGAGCTAGATATAACATACTGTAATTTGAATCTTACTGCTTGCAATTGCGTATATTCGTTGACGTCGGTTTCATAGCCCCACTGAGCAGCTACGTTTGCACTGCATCGTTCAGCACCGAGAAAATCCAATCTCGCTAAAATGTTTCGGTAGTCCAGCTCGTTTGAAGGAAGTTGTCGCCCAAATCCGTCGTCATTCGACTCACGCAAACCCGGTAGATCCAATTGTGCGCTTACGAAGGATAAGAGAAAGAGAAATAGCGTCGTAGACGACATCTGAAAAATGAAACGTATAGTACTAACGAGTTTAACGCTATTCTTGTTTGCCGATTAACGAGGAAAACATGATGGAACGATATTGGAAATGAGGGTAATAATAATGATTGAGGAAAGAATCAATTAATTTCTATTTTTTCGTAGATGGCGACGAACCTAAATGCGATGAAAATAGCTTATGATTGATCTTTATCGTTTGACTTTGGCTTGTAAAGGATGGATCAGAAGTGGAAACGTTTTTTCGGTATACCGTTCCTCTATCTTTAAAGAATCTAAGAAAGAATACGATTTGACCTCGATAAGTTAAAGTATAAAAATTGCAGCGTTATTTTATATCACTTAGTTACGTCGTGAGTAAGGCGTTTACATGCAATTCATCTGTTGACTTCACGGTCACGTGTTACGTCTTGATGTTACGTATTTCCTTTTCACCATGAAACACGACAACTCCTTATACTCATTTATACAGGTAGTAGGTCATACGAGATTAGGTTCAAGATTCATTAGCCTTATCGTTTACAATGTTAACTATCGGAGCATTATTATTCTTATGCTACATAAATTTCATTCTACTTGCAAAAAGTATGATGAAAATGATCATTATTATATATGCAAGCAATGCTCTTGTGCGTTGATTTCGAAATGTTTTAAAGGATCACTAATTTAAATATACGATCTTAGAAGCTTAAATCTTAGAAGCTTAAATCTCAGAAAATAATTGAACTTTAACTCGGACAACAAACAGAAATTTCTTCAGAAATTTTATTTCAACTTACAATCAGATCACTGCCATATTTGTCAATACTTAATTCAATTCTTAAATTAATAGATTATAAAATAGAACTTACAACAGTAGTGAACCGTGGCCATCGTACAAGTTCCATTATCTGTATTCAATACCTTAGGGTGAACGTTAATAACCAAAGATCATTAGTCGGTCCCGAATCGATTTCGAAAATTATCTTCTTGACACCTTCTTGAGGAATCTCAACACATCGAAGAAGACGCAGCACACGGTCGGCGCGTTTCGTCAAGTCGTCACTAAAAGCCTCGTGTCTGCCGGCAAATGTACATTTATTCTTGTGAGGCAGTTCGAACGCGACCACCAGGAGGTCATCGGTGGCATGGAAGGTGGGGAGATGCGTATTACTCACACCTTCCAAGATCCATACAGTTTTTCTCCGTCCTCGTTCGTTCCGTCAAAGACGAGACGTTGTTCTACGTTGAACGAAGAAAAAGATGAAGCGGAGAAGAAGAGGGCTCAAGTAAGTAGAAGGAAATGACAAAGAGCCGCGGATGAGACGAGAGAAGAGGGTTAACTCGTTGATTGCGACAGCTTTGAGTTCTCACGTTGACAACGGTCGCTCGACTGACACTCTGAATGACTGCTATTGTTTACGGTAGCACGCGCCTTACTGCCAAAGAACTCTTTTCCGACTCATGTTAATAGAAAATTCGAAGTTCCCTTCGTAAGTACTGATAAAGACGAGTCGTTGTTGACCTCTTTCCCTTTTTTACATATAAGCTATTACAGATTATTCAATGGATCGAATCCTCATATATGTATGTCATAATATAAGATTTAAGATATAGAATTTTCATTTATTTTAAATCCTCTATATAATTATTATTATATAGAAGATTGATTGCAACATAGATACAATGACGGTAAGGTATCGATCACGTTTCCAGGACAATCATCGTTAATCGTTCTGCTCGGTCTACCTAAACGATATCAAGGTGAGTTCAGGCGAGAAAGTATCGAAGAGGCTAGATCTCCACGCTTAGAATCATCGAAGATACGCGCTAATCAGACTTTATTTTATTCTTTTGCTATCATGATTTGAAATTATCAATTTTGTTTTTTGATGGAATTGAATTTCCACGTTTATTTATCGTTGATTCATCCGATTATATCACTCGTTGACGAACTCTCCATAAAAAAAAGAGAATGAATGAAACATCAATAAGTTAAATCCTTGCGAATTATCTCGCGATTTGAGTCTTTCACTGTAATTTTATGCGTTAGCAGATGATTCATCGTTCACATGACCATACCATCTAATTACATGATTTTATCTTTTCGCATTGATCTCACACGAAGTACAACGTTTCGTGCCGAATCTTTTTTCTCAACTTTATCGATATTATTTTTCAAGGTTTCTCTCGATATTACTTCGATATATCTTCTACAAATTTTTCGTGCAATTAAGACAAACGCATATGATTGAGAGTTGGCATGAACAATCAAATTATGTGACTAGTCGTCTCATCGTAAAATGCAAAGCGTAAACAATCAACCGCGCCCATCTACAAGGCACAACGAGGATTGTCTCACGATCTGGAATGTATGTCTGTCTATATACCTGACTGAGAGAATCGTCTAGGCTAGTTTAAGAGTCCTTGAGAGTTTCAACGTATTTAAATTTCTGCACGCTATATTTTATATATTACTCATATATCGAATGATCAATTTTAATTCAATTTTTCAAATTTTATATGAAAGATTCATCCCGCTCGATATCAGATATCGTGTAATTTTAAAAATGAAAAAGATTTTGTATGTCCGTGCACGATGTAGAATTGTAGTCGAGCGCGATAATTCCGATTCGTTTCGTTGCTGCCGTAGGAATTCGCTTATTCTGGTAAGACGTAAATTTATAAAGAGAACGACCGTGAAATTAAATTAGCTGGTTACCGAAAAAAATAGCAGACAGAGGAAGAGAGAGAGAGAGAGAGAGAGAGAGAGAGAGAGAGAGAGAGAGAGAGAGATAGAAAGAGAGGGAAAGAGAGAAAGACAAAGAAAAAGAGATCGTGTACTTTTTCGTATTAAGAATAAGTAGTTTCAATGGCAAATCGTGAAAAACTGGCAACGATTAAGAACGCAATGGACACGCAAAGTGTCTCCGTTGAAAGGCGTAGGCCTCGTTCTTGTGTCGGTTGGGCTTCGACAATGGCTAATCTCATTGGGAGATAACGCTCCCACCGCAATCGTACTGGTCTCACGAACTGGCCGCGATTCTGGGTTCAAGTACGCTTGAATCTTCAGCACACCGTTTACACACGATGCAACGGTGCGTTTATTATTGCCGTCCTTTTCCGTTTCGAACGGACGCCTTGTCCTTTCTTTTTCTCTAATCATCTTGTTATTCGTTGAACAATAAACATTACAGAATATATTTTTTTTCTTCGGTACTCGTCAGCTCTCCTCAAACATTTTTTCTAATACGGTGAGAATCTGTTTTTTCTTGATTATTCTGCAAATTACTTATTGTAACTTTTACTCGACAACATTTAAGTGAACGTTTATGATATCAACGAATTATTTTCTTTGTCCCTCATTCTATTGTTTTTATTAATGATTTTATATTTATTGTAACTTTCGTATCTGACAAAATTGTACGATTATGGTATTTTTGAATATTTTTCTCTTATTCTTATTCTATTCGTTTCAGTAATGATTTAATATTTATCGTAATTTTTATTTGAGCAAATTTAGATAAAGATTTATGATGTTATTAAATTTGTTTGTCTTATCTTCATCTTATTTTTTTCTATCAACGATTTCATATTTATTGTAATTTTCACTCAGCAAAAAAAAATTAAATAAACGTTTACATTTTTTTCTCCATCTTCATTCTCTTTTTTTTATTGAAGATTACATACGTATATAATATTACACAGAGTTCTTATTATAAAGTCACGTTTGTTAGCGATGAAAACGTGGGAAAATATCTAAGCATATTACTGGTATTACATGATCTCGGTAGAGAATTATGCGTAGAGCGAGAGTATTTACAAGGGCGATCGATCGATGAGATTGATTCTCGAGGTTATGAATACATTCGAATCTGAAGATCATCCTAACAAAATAGTAAAGAGGAAAATTCGAGCATTGATTTAAAGGACAAATATATTTCTTAGGATTATAACAATTTCGTAGATAAAGTTAAGTACAGGAAGTAAAGAGCGTCACTTGATTGTTCGATGACCTTCGAGATTATATTATCCAATAAAATTCAATTATTATGTTCTTCTCGTTTCAAGGATTTATGTTATATATTAGCTCAAGTTGAGATTGTTAACAAGAACGACATTTTTTATGCGTAAACACTTTATATTTATATAAAGATGAATATATTATATTTACTTATTATAAAGTCCACTTAAACAAAATATTCATGGTACATTACGTTAGCAAGGCGGAAGGCATCGTATGATAATCGCGAAAGTTGGAAATGAGATTTTCATCCTTTTATCGTTTGCCTTCTATTTTTGTTCTTTCGTCGTTTCCTACGTAGATGAGAAGTGAAACTCGATTTTTAAATGAATGCACGTAAGTATATGTATATTGCACATATACACAAGCTCTTTGTTATTCTAAAAACTTTCTATATACATACACGCATACACAAATAGGTACATAAACGAATATACACTTTCAAACATATCCCTGTAGAACGTAATTATCCAGTAATAAAACAATTTCAAAGTTTTAGATTATAAGTGAACTTATAAATAAAACTATAGGAACCTCAAGAATACATCGAATTCTTTCGCCAGGTACATGATTTTTCAATTTAAACTAACATAACACTTTTCTTTCTGATTATGTAATGAACAACGAGATTACGGTTCCTACAAGTTCTTAAACATCACACCGATTAAGTAACAAGCTGATTTCTTTTTCTACGTCCGCTTTTTTTTATTTCATCAGCCCCACGTACCTGTACTTTTAGGAAGATGGAATCCGTTTCGTCTCATAATCACGCGTTATAAAAGTCAAGGTTATTCTGGAAAAACGAGCTTACAAATGAGAACTTCTTTCCTCGAATTATCGTTAATTGTAACAGTGAATATAACTTACGCTTTGGTAGAAGTAATTAACGACGACGTTACGAATGTAGTTGCTAAGAACTCTACTTGGCGAGACAAAAGGATAAATTTGAGATCGTTGTGATGTTAACGAGCTAATAATTGTAAATACATAGTAATTTAAAATGTAAAAGTGTTAGTTGTTTACTAGATACATCGTAATAATTCTAAAAACTTATTTTTTTGCAAGTCATTGAAAAACTATGAACCGGAAATCGCTTCGTCAATTATTATCTACTCGTATATGCGAGATAATTTCAGATTCGTGAGAGATTTATTAGTCATACATAACGCATCATAGTTCACTTATAATTATATTTTTTTAGAATGTTTGTAATATCATCTTTCGTTCGTGAGAATCGATTTCATAATATGATATATTTGCATATATATGAATATATATATATATATATATATATATATATATAACTTAAAATTTATAATCTAAAATTTTATTTATTTATAGTTAATACTGTGAAATATTGTTTTCTTAACTAATTGTAGGTAATACGATAAAAATTATCTGTTCCATGAAAGCAGTATTCGTAGTTATAGTTGTAGAAGAACGATAATATGATGCTATCTAGTGTAAAAGTTGAAAGTATGACTGTACAATGTTACGATCTTACCATTACTAACGTTGTTACTACGTTGTACTAATGTTTTCTATATTACCGACAAATATTGTAGAATAACGAGATGGTAAGTATAGGAATCTCTTATGTTCTCTGCTTTACCGTTTGATGTTATTTAAATATTTTTAAAGTAGATAACACACTATTGTATAAATATAGTATTATTTATTATATTATAATATCATTTATAATAGTGTATTATATTACGAAAATTATTTTGAGCGATCAATTTACTTTACAATTTGTAATTATTTAACGTAACATTTTAAATAAATTAAATTAATTATTAAAATTAAACATTTTAAAAAATTATTAAATAAAGAAATAAATATGGTTAATTAAATTCTTAAACATTTTGGATAATGTAGAACGTAATTCATTCTTTATTTAGTAAAATCAATATATATTTTCTTTTCATTTAATTTCATTAATTTAAATTTTTTAATTAGAGAGAAAGAAAGGATGAGAGCCAAATATGAATGCACTACGATGTTTTTGAAAGATGCAGAGTATTACTTATTGGTTCTTGCATATTCTAGAATTATTATTATGACGATGACGATGACGATAACCATGACGTAATCAATGTTCGAATATGGAATACGCGCTTAATGGAATTTCATGTTACGCAAATCTATATTGCTTCAAGTTTATCACAGCTTGGATAAGCTTTTTTCTCAAGCAGATCGTTTAATATAGTTACCTGGATCTAATAAAATACGTAACTATGATAAATTTCTGAATCATGTGATTAGCAATGAACAATTAGAAATTATCAAGGTAACGGTAAGATGTAATTAGTGAAACGGAATGTGACACGAGTTGAGATATCGTTCCATGCGAATAACGAGTGAAAAATTGGCTCGTCACACTGGATGAACGTCCTCGAATCTTTCGCATGATCGATCTTGAACTCGTTAACTTATTTGTCCTATTTAAGATCTACAATTTTTGCAACTATTTTATCAGTATTTATGCAACTATACGTATATAATTAATGAACGAACGAAAATGTATATCGATCGTGAAGAGATACTGGACTGATCCTGTATACGAAGGAGCAATCCTTAACTTAAAGTAAACGTGCATTACGAATCGGATCATGCGTGTCCTAAACAGTTTGTAGTACGTCCGACCTTGAACCACGTACACACTTGAACGATCCTTGATACGCCGGAATCTTTGTAACGTGATTTATAAGAGCGTTCACCTGCGAACCTGGATCGATGTTTCCTATAGCAGCATTTATCCATAGAAGCAAATTATCCTTTTCCTAATCGAATCGATTTTGAGATATTATTTTGATTATCAACGGTATTTAAGATTATCAGGCGCATTTTATTAATAAACTCCCACGAAAAAATGATATTAGTCTTGCCACCGGAAGTGGACACTTCGAGTTTCCGCTAAAAGAAAGATTCAGCTCATGGACACTCGATGCGCGTGACGCACTGAGAGTAAATTGCTGGTTTATTAAGGAAGGCGGAGTTATCCGCCGAAGGCGTAATTATGAATGCACCTTTTATGAGGTTAAGACGTCACCTTCAAACGCGGTCCGCTTATTAGCCGTTTTTCCTATATCTACTCTTTCTTCCCCCTCTTCATCATGTATGTCTATAGAAAGGCGTTTTTTCAAAAATGATTCGTCAATTCTGATTCGACTCTCGCTTCAGTTTTTTATTTAATTCTTATAAGTTATTCATAATAATTTTTTATAAAAAGATCCTTCCGGATGAACATGAATAATCATACGGCTTTGAGTTCTTCTATCTATCTGAACTAAGCAAATAAAGATTTATTTATTTTTTATTCATACAGTGATCATTGCAAATGATCTTGATTCTTGGAGTTTGTTCGGCCTATATATCCGGTCTCGAAAGGTTTCCGTATCCTTCCTCGAAGTATGATCGTAATATTTCCATTCGGTCTTGGAAATAATTTAAGATTAATTGCTTCTCGAATAATATCGATTTCATTACGATACTGCACCGGTTAGCCTTCATTAGCACTTTATCAATGATATTTCTTCTATCCTTGCTACGTTTTCCTCTCGTTCCCCATCTGCTCCTTAGGAAAAAGTGTGGCCTTTTCGTCGCAGTAGCTTGGATAGGCGTTTCGCCGTACGAATTCATACTAACTATCCACATGACGTCCTAACAAGCAAAGTCACGAATAGCTAATTACGCGGAATGCGCTCCTAAATCACAAGCGAATCGGTGCACGTGATCTTACTTGTCTTCCTATCCGATAACCTCCCGAACGCGATGCAATTAATTTGCATCGATTTTCTGCATGTCGCGTACGATCGACCAGTTGAAATAATTTAGTTCGATTGTAAATACAGAAAGAGAGAAAGGACGAGAGAGGAAAACATTTATCCGAGCTCAATACCTATTTGAAATGTAAAACGATCAGAATTAATTATAATAGAGTTTAGAACCGAACATTTGATTAAGTTAAATAGTAAAAAGGAGAGAGAGAGAGAGAGAGAGAGAGAGAGAGAGAGAGAGAGAGAGAGAGAGAATCGATTAATACTACCATACGTTTTATGCAATATAAACAACCGACTTCCATCTCGTCATCCTCTTTAACAGCATCGATAAAGGTCTCTCTTTAGACTTTCATAAGAGAGACTCGGTATAGCGAGATTAATTGTTCTCCAATTTTACGATGACGCGCCTCCGCTCTTAATTGGCCCGTCCTCGACGATATGACGTTCCTTCCTTTTTTCTCTTTTCTTTTTCTCTCTTTACTACTTACTCACCCTTTCCGTTTACCGAACGATCGAGGCTTTGTAATAAGTAGGAAACGATCGACAGTGATCTTGCATGATATCGAAAACGCATCGAAGGTCGAACATGGCGTTCGAGCGAGACGATGATTTATCGACGGGAACATTTATTTAACGATATTTCAATTTTCGTTGGCCTTTATTAATTTTTTTTCGTTTCTCGTGAACGTTTTCGGCTCGATATCCGCTTAGATATCACTGAGTTTCGATCTCTTTTACGATTTCGTACTAACTTTTCGAATTTCGCCATTCTTTGAACAGCTCATCGAGAGATCGATGGCCCGAGACGGTCGTAGAAAAACGTCTCAACGATCGTGACACGAGTGCTATTATGTTCGCACACGATTAGGATCTCTGTGTAACCTTGGATCTTGATCTTGTGGTTTAAAGTTATGAGATTTCGTCAATCGCCTCGATGCTCCGTCAGTTATAAAAATTCCAACGCGTTTTACTGTCTCGGTCATTTAAATTAAATCATTTCATGCATTTTCTTTCCTTTAAATTATTTTCATTTCATGTTTTTCGTATCATTCTTGTACCTTCATAATTATCTTTAATCTTTATTTTCTTTTTATTCAATATTAATACATTGTTGTATAAATTGTAATAAGAAAAGACTTAGATTATGAAGGTGTTAACTTTTTCGTAGACGCTCGTAGATTTTTGCAATTTAGAAGTAACAATAAATTCGAGCTGGCCTCGTTTCTCCTTGGTGATTTTTAAAATAAGAGTCGAAAGTATCACACCTTTCAATTTTGCGTCCACGTTAATTAGAATGAATTTAAGCGATTAAGGTCGAGTGTTCGTTCGTAATTCAACCTTCCGACGAATCGGTTTCGTCTCGCCACGAAAGACGGTGTCGGGGATATTGGAAATAGCATCGGTGTTTCTCCTTGCTCGATGTCCTGGCTGAAAGAGCGCTAATTAACGGGTTAAGGTTAAGAATTCCATTCCTAAAGAAGGTCAAGAAATCATTGCGCTTCGTTACTTGAGTCACGTCGACATTACTGACGATTCACATGACTTTTCCAATAAAGAAGCGCTTCGTATATTTCGTTTATTTCCTTTTTTTTCAAAGAAAATATAAAGAAGCAATAATTTTATAAAATCTGTACCTGAATAAAGGCACTTACGTTTTTCTGTTACCAAGAAATACGTATATAGTCGCTATGCAGGTTACGTATATCTACGCGAATTATGGCTCGATACTACCGCGAGGTATTATGCAAGAAAAACAGATTTTTCTTTAATAGAGCAACGCTATGCGATGCGTCTACGCAATTAATCACTCTATTACCTTAATAATCGTCGTAACTCCAGATGACACCGATCTACGGGAATCGAATTCCTCCGTCGCTCGCGGAATTTCTAGCTAACGTATCCAAGAAATCTTATTACACCACGTGCCTTTTTGCTTTGCACCGATCAGATTTATTCGATCGATTACTCTATTACAATAATTGCCGCGTCGTGTTCCGAGTTGCGGCGAACGTGATTATACGAACGGTGCGAGACAAGTCTCGTGGGACACGAGACGCGTATTATCGCGTTTTTGCCGATCGTAGCATGACGAACCTAACACGCGCGCCATTGTCTACCCTATGATTATGTAAGTTTTTCATTGTGGCTATTCCTCGGGAAAATTGTCCTATCGTGGAAGACAAGAACTTTCAGAAGGGAAGACGTTCCATTGCGATAGGGTTTCTCGATTTGCTTTTGTTTCGGCTCTTGGATCGTTGATCAAGCATGACATCATCACATTTATCGATAGATCCGGATTCCATCGCGGAAGAAATTATCCGATCAACGATTGTTCAAACCAGACATTGAAAAAAGAAAATCAACATTAAAATGTGCATGCTAATCAGTAAAATTGCTGACGATGATCGTCATTCGAAGACATTACTGGAAAATCTTTCGATCGATATGTTCGATTTATTGAGCTGACGTAATTGTTGGATGACGAAGAATTTCGTGAAATTATGGTAACGCGTATGAAAGAAAATCGTGATAAACGATACGGTAAGGAGGTAAGAAGTAATTCTTTAAAAGAAAGAAAGTGGTCGAACTTTGAGAGACAAAAAAGGAAGAAAAGATCACACTTTGGCAGAAATTCGATAAAAAAGTATGGCCGAAAAATGAGAAAATCATTCATCGATCTACCTCATCGAACGAAAAGTAAGAAGCTTGTTTGATTTCATTCTTAACTTTGCTCATCTCTCTCGCGAACTTTAAAAAATCCATTGAAAAAAAGTCGGCGAGAGAGAGGTGTTTCTTCTCGATCGAGCGTTCCTCCTCGTATCGAAGTCTAAGGTCACCTTGACCATCAGAGATCTCCTCCGTGGGAGAGGACTTTTGCGGATGTCCAGTAGCCAACGCTAGTAGGGAAGAAGAATGGGGGAGGTGGGTCAGGTTGGCCTCCACAGCCGACATATAAGTCCCAGGATCGGCCCCCACTTCGCGTCAAACGGTTGGACACGGTACGAAGGCGAGCACAAGCGAGCAATTCTTTGACGTGCATCAGCTAACTTCCATCCATTCTCTCCTGTATTCTCCCGCAAAGCGTGCTCTTCGTTTCTTTTTCTTTTCCTTATAGTCAAGTCTTTCAATCCCCACTCCAAGTTTCTTCCTCTCCGTGCCGGTTATCCGACCACCGACAACAGTAGCGACTCCATCGACACCCCGAAGAGAACGTAACCCTCTTGCGAGTACGCGAGAGTACATGCGAGTATAATCGAGTACACGCGAGAAAATTCCTCGAACGATATCACCAGCCAACTAGCCGGTGAGACGGTCAGTTAATATCGACTACGGTTAACGAGACTTGGACCTTAGTTGTTGGCGTGCCGTTGCTTTCGGTCGACGACGGAACAGCCGCGCGGAGAACGTTTCTCTTTCCTTCTCTATCTTTCTATCTTTCAAACGGTGCTCGAGTGAACTGCGAGGCGCCATGAAAATCGTAAGTAAATCAGTTCCACGCTATACTGCCCAGCGTATACTACTTACACTCACTCCAGGAAGTATTCGTACATTTCCTGAAAGCGAAGAACTTCTTTCTCCTTTTGAAGTGAACGGAGTGCTCTGAAATCGTCAATGTTTAGAGAATGAAGATAGCTAGTTTTTGAAATTTGAGATAATGGTAATTGTTATAATTTCGTAATGTATTGTTTTATTGACAGAAACTTCCTTTCAAAAGTTCTACGAATACTTGTTGAATCCTAAAATATATAGTTTGACGTTACATTTTAGAACGTCTCTGAAAGTACTCTTCGGAAAAGCGAAAGATAGGTTAGCGAAATGCACTGTTAGTTTGCTAGCACGCCATTGCAGGCTTAGTGTAGAAAAGCGAGTGCAGCAGCCCGATTCATCTTGATGGCCGTATATAAAGGCATATAGCAAAGTGTATCGTGTTTCGCCTATTTCATCTCGACTTTCTATATCCACTATTCCGGAAGGCACCGATCATAAAACGGAACTGCCACGTGCCACGGATCTTTCTGACTCTTTCTTTTTCTTTTATCTTCTTGCGATTGAACATGTCCATTACGTTCGATCGAGACGCATCGAGATGATGTAACGTATTGTCTCAACTAACTCTAGTATCCAGACGATACGCCGTTATATCGACGCACGTTGTTCTAATGATAGTCGTAATTATTTTTGATTTTTTCATGCAGCCAATTGTGAACGAGATAACCAACTTGTAACGGCGGGATACAACGATCGATTGATTCGACGTCGCTAGTGAAAGTTCCGGAATCATTTTCGTGAAAAAATGTTTTACTTTCGCTCGTCTGAATCCGTAGTCTTTTTTTCTTACTTTTCTATCTTTTTTGGGGAGTAAAATCACGATCGAGGTTATTCGTTTGGATGAATAGGATATTTTTTGCCAGGTAATAGAGGTTTTAAGATAATGAATTGTTCGATGAACAAAGTTATTGCATAAATCGACGAGACGTATTTTTTCGGTTTACACGAAAAAAACGTTTCAGAATAATGAATCACTTGATAAATTAAATCATTCGCAAAATCTATGGATGGCGTTCTTCTCGACAAATATACTCATTTCATAAATGGATCCATTCGTTTCAATACGTAAAACAGAAAACAGTTTATATAATGGATCACTGGATAAAAAAATCATTTAAAAAATGGACAAACTGACAGAAACAGAAAACGTTTCGAAGGAAGAAATTGCTTGATAAATATTCTAAGGTTCTATTGTAAGGTCGAGTGATCTACTGAAATCGCCTCGAACGTAAGTAGATCCGTCGAGTCGTATATACCTTTCTAGTTAAATTTACGAGCCTCGAGATAGTTGTTTTATACGATAGGAAGGCGACAAGAGACGGCGGTTAGTTTCGTTGTCGTCGTTGGTGACGTGTTCTTTGGATTGAGCTAGACGGGTAAAGGAAGGAACGCAGAATAGGAGAATAGGAGAAACGGAAATCCGTAAAATCTTGTTCATTCACGAGAGCTCATAGCCGTCAGCGAGACAAGTTTGCGTCCTTGCCGCAGGGTCTACGATGAGATTTCTTGTTGGTCGAGTGTTCGTCTGCTAATCTAGATTTATTTTTATTTATCCTTATAATAATTTATGTTTATTTATCCTCATATATAAATTGCTACTTTTATCTTTAACTTATATTGATTTTTCTTTTCATTGTAGTAATTCGATTTTTTCTTCGAATAATTTTTTCATTCATTCGAACAAGCTTCAATTAACTCTACAATTACTCAAGTGAAAATGTATAATAACTTACGAAATTAGTCATGAAGAAATTTATGCCATGATATTAAACATAAATAGACGTGAACGTATCGATTGATCAAATTAAAAAATTCCTCGATGTTCACTTTCTTTTGCTACAAAAATAAAAGAGAAAGAGAAAGAAGTACATGGGATGCGTGACTGTTGATTATTTAGACGATTTTCTAGATACTCATCTATGTAGATCGCACGGTCTATTGACAAGTCCAAATTCGACCGATAAAATTCATACTAGTTACGCCTAGTTTTACTAAATCATAACGTATATTTTGCAACGTTCACATTTGTGTCAAATATTTCATCGTTTAAATTTGATTATTTCGGAGAAGTTACCTTTCTTGAAACTAACCCGAATTATGATTGGATCACATTTGATAATAAGTTTGACTTTCGTAAAAAATAACTGACTGCATGGACTTTTCTTTCGAAGGTTCGGTAATGAATGAACGCTCTGTTTCCTTAACGAGACTTTTCTTGCACCTAAATTCCAATACTTTGAGACACAGAATTTTGTTCCTCTACGTTCTTCGATATCGTGTAAGAAAATGCCGTAACGTGTTAATGAAACGTTTCCTCGCATCAGTATGCAACGATCGCAAAAACTGCATAATGATCTACGATAACTAGCTTGAATTTTATGCGGGTTCTCTTTCTCTCCACTTTTCTAAGGAAAGATAATGTAATTTTTTAATCGTTTAATACATATCGAAGAAAAGTTATTAAAATAATGTTATGGATGTAATTATCCACACGAATATAATAATGACAACGTTTATATTTGCAAAAAAATACAAATACGTATGTCTACATAAAAGTGTAATAAAGACGATGTATATACGTGTCGAAGTTACGCGCTAGAGTGAGCAACAAATCATACGTTGGATCTCGATATCGATGCGGAAAATCATTTTTTCCGTGTTCGTGAGCGAGAACGAGAGTTATATACGTCGTCGGACGAGCGATGTAATTCATCGATAACCGTAAATTATTCTCGATGAACAAAAGCTAGGCTATCCGTTGGCCGAGCGATATAATTAATCACCTGCTCGAAAGCACGATTTCATCGACGCTTTACGGTTTCTTTAAGGCTTATTCTCTTATCGGTGTTAACGAACAAAGATCGAGAGCAGATCGGTTAATTAATATCGACTTTCGAACCAGGCATTAAATACAATTCTTAAATCGAAAAGCGATTAGCGTTGCATTTCTATCGTTCATCGCGATGTACTGTTACGTCAATCATTACGAATTTCGTTAGGAATTCTCTGGCAAGATTTATTTCAAACTAGTATAAATCGAAGTTCTTCTTAGGCTTCTTGAAAGTTAGAGATTATGTTTTCCATGAAATCGATAATTTTTAAGATAAAATTCATGAGAGATATCACGAAGGATCTGCTTGATGTTGTTACGGATAAAGCGATTTTTACACTTCGTCGATTGATCGAATTATACCCAACTAAATCCTTGAGATTCGTGCAATTTATATGATATTCGACATTTATTAATTTTCCATATATTATCTATAGTAAACGAGATTTAAAATTTTATCTCGTAGATTGTGCTATATGGACACATAAAAATGTCTATAAATATTCCTTTTATATAATTATCATTTAATATTTGACATTACGATTTCTTTTCAATTATAGTTACGGTATCATTCGAACGTATAGACAAAGGAGAAAATCTTTGCAACATATTTTATGTCAGCGATATCTTAACGCTTAAAGCTATCCCTTTTATTGGTTCCGTTATAAGAGAAATGTGGCGTGGCACCTTTTGCCGGTTTTTGTGCCAACCGAGCGTGACGATTTGCACAGCATCGAAAATAACCTTCTCTTTTGTGTGCGCGCGCGCACGCTCACGTACGCGTGTCACAAAAGATTTGATTCAAAAGAAATGTTTGCTCCTTTCACGAAATATTTGAGAAAAAGTAAGGATCCTGTAATAGAAATAAGTACACGTTCTTTCCCAATGTTCTTAAAGAAATGCTATTTCCAAATACATATGTAAGTATATGCTCTTACGTAAACTTTTCACGTTAAATTGTGTACCGTAACGAAAAGAAGTGTTAAAAGAAATTGATAGAAAAAATCAATTAAAAAGTGATATACTCATGCGTGTATAGGATATTCGTAAAACGTGCCGCCAGGCAAAGAAAGTTCTTATGAAGCTTTTATCCGATCAAAAACATCCAACGGAAAAGAAGCATTTTATAAATTAGAAAATTTAGAAACTGTAAATTTAGAAATTATGTATAAATATAGCTTGATGTGTAGTAGAAATTTTTATAAATATATTCGGTATACTTTGCGTACAAGTATAGACATCGGAAAGTGATAAAAGTGCAATAAAAATTGTTGCAATGTACGATGTGGTTTCGAATTAAGTTACCTATGGTGTTTTTATGACCGATGATACGAATTTTGTAAGAGGCAACGAAAAATACATACGTATATATGTAAGCAGGTATCGTTACGAATTGCGCATTACACCTGCTAGAACGTTCCACTTTCTAATTGTAAACGACACGTCGTTTCTAACATCTTCAACCCTCTTCATTTTCTTTCTGGTTATTCTCGTCCTCATCTTCATCTTCGTCCTTTCGTAACATTTGGCTTACTGCCAACAACTGAAACGTTTCCAATGACTAAGGGACTATCGAGGTTGTTTAAAAGAAAAAAAAAAAGTAAAGTGCCTATTCTTGTTCTCATTGATTGGTGTATGTAAAAAACAATTATGAAATATCATAAAGTCTAGTAATTAAGGGAAGTCTAACAGATCGTGACGATATTAAAAGAATAGGAGGGATAGAGAGAGAGAGAAAGAGAGTGAGAGAGAGAGAGAGAGAGAGAGAGAGAGGGAGGGAGAGAGCAAGAGAGAGAGAGAGAGAGAGAAAAAGAGAGAGAGAGAGGGAGAGAGAGGGAAAGAGAGGGAGAAGGCGATCGGATGTACAAGGCAGTCGAGAGGCGAGGACCTTCATGAAATTCCTTGACGATGTATAAAATGAAGGTGAATGAAAGTTGCCGCAACGAGGAGCGTCGAGGTCACGAAAATTATCCCCTACTTTGTATTTTCCGGTATACGAATTGTCTTGACCATTTTGTAAATACCAATGATTATTATTATAGATTGTATATGTTGTGTACGTACAAATTTTTCTTTTGAAATATTGGACTTTATTCCCTTAAATTTCAAATCTAGATTCTTATCAAGGCCTACATTGTTCATAATAAAGTGCCGTTTCGTGGTTCGACCTTAATTACTAGTTGATTTCTAAGATAGATTCCAGTTAACATATTATATTTATTTTTCACCGTAATCGTTACAAAAAGCGAAAGTTAGAAAGCAATGTTCATAACAATGCTATATTACTTTGATAACGTTATCTTTAAGAAATCGACTTGAACTTGTATATCTTCTTTATTTCATGTTTTAACCTTTCACTTTAACAAAATGGTCCAAGTATCCGGAACGAGATTTTGATCGCAATACCACGTCAGTAAGATTATCAATATTCTCGGTCTGAGTACATCGACTTATTACAATGTCGCTACTGTATTGCACTTATGTCAGATTCTATTTATATACATGTATACCTATGGAAAGTAGTCGAGTCGCGCGCGATAGAAAAGGAATGACGAGCTACTGTCTTTGATAGAATAATAAAGCTTTTGTGTGCGTTTCTTCTCGTTGCGTAATAGTGGACGACGCGTGGCTTCGAGATGGACGCAATATGGTTAACTCGACCTACGATATTAATGGTCTATAGGTTCCTATGGGAGAGATTTACTTACATATACATAGACGGAGAAGGAGCGTGCTTGTAAACACGCTCCGTTTCACCTAGCGTTAAATGCGGAAGTACTCGACGCTAATACATGGCTCTTACTAAGTATCTGTGTGTAAGTTTACTATCTAATAGCTCGTATAATAAGCTTCCCGAGATGGTTTTACCGGTGGCCAATTCAATCATAAAGGATATACAGTTCTTGTTAGACATAAAGAAAAGAAAAATATAAATTAATTACATATACGTTTTAAAGCAATTTCTTTAACGTTCAAAAATATTTTGCTCTTGGTTTTTGTTCAAATTTTATAATACATTGGAAATATTAATCTTATCGAAATCTCGTAAAAATATGATACGTCTTCTTCATTTACTTCCGAGTGACTTTCCAACGGTTTCGAGAGCAAAATTAAAAGGCGTGTTCTACCCAACATCTACCCAACAACAAACGGCAACTCATCTCTTTTCCTTTTACCGACATAACTTTTAACGATTCGAAGAAAGACACTTTTGTGAAAGCCTTCTCCTCGTTATATATCCACATAACTGGTATCGGTCATTTATTCGAAGAATCGTCAGGTTTTCAAAAACCGGTTGCTTTATTTCGAAATTTTAATAGCAAACTTAACATATATCAGCATATCTTCACATTGAACAGTCTCGGAAGTGTTTCGTTATTAATCATTTTTCCCATTATCATATTGCAACAGTCCACTTTCACATGAAAAGTCGAACAAACGCGTCGAATCGACTGCATTCTATAATTCTTGAAAATCGATCGAAACTGGAAAACGAGGAACTTACATTGGAATTATATGAAACAGCAATTGAATTAAAATGATTATCCTCTTCCCGCGAAATCGTAGTTACGCGTACGTATGCGTTTTTCTCCGTAAGTTATGTTTGGGATATCGCTTTGGCATGATCTCGCGTTACGGTGCTAGCACATGTGTGTCAGCGCTTCGAGAGTGACCTCGTGCCTTTGTAGAAACGAAGACAAGATGCTCTATCAACTAGTTTCTTTAAAAGTGGATTCCGAAAGGCCACTTTCCACGCTACTAATGTATATTAAGATCGAAAACTTAAAACTTTCTTACGAGATAAAAATCTTCAGTTATGAAGATTTTTCAAAATTAATTCGCATAAATGAATTTTCATCTTGACATTGCCATGATTGAAACGAGTCTGTGAGAAAAATACTCTGGATAAATACATGATGGAATTCACAATATTCTAATGATTCCATTCGATGAATTTTTTTTGTGCGATTATCCCACCTTGTGCTCATATAACGTCGACCGAATCATTATCGTTCACAAGATTACCGATGTGATTTTCCGTCCAATCCTCGAGCAGATCGTAAAATTTCATTGATTTCATCAACGGCTTTACGTAAGGCCGTGTATCTTCGAAATGAAGACCTTCCGACGTTCTTATTGCCAAGTAACGAGTTGATATAACTCGATTAATGACAAGAGATTTGCGATTCGAAATTCGATTTCAAATTGGATTCGTATAACGAAGTTAACGTGTGGCATATGAGAATTATGTCACTTCATAAATTTCACAAGCGATTTCTCTGGAGTAAATTGTTACTAATATTTATGTAATAGTTTACTAGTTTAAAACAAAGTATACAGTTTTTTGAAAATAAGAAAATTTTAATTAAAGGATGCGATATGTGTTAATGATCGTAGAAAAAGAACAAAATTTTATAAGGTCATTTCTAAAAAGTCGGACGGTGTGATATATTTCGTTATATCATCGTAAATTTCTTTCTAGTATTATGTATACAAACCGCAAATTAACGTCATTAAATCGTATAATCTAAGGTGCATACTTTTGCGGAATGAAATTACCTGTTTTCAATGACTCAAAAAGAGGAAAAAAGTGCAGTCATCTTATAGAAGTCGTTATTTTAGTTGTAGATGGTTATTAAAGTATTCGACATTCACTTCCGATTATTTGATTCAAATTCTTCAAACGATATGATTTTATAATCAAATTCTAATCATTCGAGGTCACCTTCGAGGAATACTTTTTATATTTTCGATTTCATTTTCTTTAGCGAATAAAGGGTCGATAAAGTCGATAAAGTTCATGTTTGCCCTTTACGAAATGGATATTATTTAGTGTAGTCTCATAGGAGGTTTTAATGATGCCATTTACTCGATTGTTGGTGATAATCGGCGACCAATAAATTGACTAGAAAGGCGCGTTCGTGAGATTTTGTTGGACTTATCTGTGATCTCGATCGCCTATTAAACGACTCCTCGACTTCTTCTCTCGTAGATAACTCGATCTCCTTTCGCCGATTTATTAACGACACCCAGTCAATTCCATCTTCGAGCGTATAGTTCCTTTTAGTTTAAGTTCCTTACGAAATACACGCTTCTAATGTGGAATTTCTTTAACTTTTCCAGATCGCTTTAATCGCATTCCTAATGGCCGTCCTTATGGGTGTCAGGGCCCAGAGTTATAGGCAACTCTATGCTGGTTTCGGGCCTTATTTTCAACAGAGCGCAGGATTGCGGGATCCAAGATCGAACAGAGGTCAGTTTTAACTATATCGTTCAATTTGATCGTTCTCATTCGACCGTGAATTTCTATGAAGTTCAATGATTAATCTCATGAAATTGAAACAACGATTGTATTTCTTTGGACGAACTCTAACGATGTCATCTTTTATTTTTTATCAATGATCTTAATCTTTGAAAGTACGGTACGCTCCAACTTCCAACAGCTTGAAGTGAACTTTTACCGGAACAGATTTAACGCTCTCGAAGTCAAGATAATAATTTAAAATCGAGGCACGTGCTCTAGGAGTACACCATCGGTGAAAGGATAGGTATAAATAGATGTAGATAGCTGTATGTGTAGTTGATTTTTAATTCATAAATAAATATAGTTTGCAACATATGTATATATATGTATATATATGTTGCAAATTATGGATGTGTGTGTGTGTGTGTATGTGTATATATATATATGCACACAAAGACACACGCCCACATTAATTACTTATGCATTATATATTCAGTGTTTAGATATATTTCATTTATATTTACAATAAATATGTGTATGTATGTATGTAATTATCTTATCAAATTATCCCTCCAATCTTGCCATATCGTGATATTTGAAATCCAATTGAGTTTACAAGTCAATCGGATCGAAATTTTGTAACCGATATCGACAAATCTATCATTATATGAACAATATTGCTCAATACGAACATTTAATCGAGGTAAGCAATTAACTTTTCAAGGTATAGCTTCTCTAAATATAGTGTCCTGTTTATCTTACAAAAAATATCTAGTTAGGGAGTGAACCCATCAAAAAGATTTTGTTACATATTTGTTTAGTATAAAGACATTATGTCACAGTGCTTAATTTTCTTTATAGATTGAGTCATATGAGAAATTTCAAATTTATTTTTGTTAATGGAATCATATACTTCTTTTTTCATAGTACGACCGTATTTGTCTTGAAATGGATTTAATGAGGTTATTTATTATTGTAAAATGTTATTACTTTTGTTAAAATTTTGTTATACATTTGTTATATTTTTGTTATAAATTTATTAATTTCTTAAGAGCCTGTATCGATAGTTGTTGGCTGCCCTATTATAACTAAATGTTATATATATATGCGTAAGATAAGAATTTCGGGTATTTGTTTACAGAATATAATCGATACAAGCTTACACTTCTTAGGAAGTCAAGAATTTATAACATAAACACGAAACATTTTACAATAATAAATGATCTCACATGGCACATCGTTGAATTTCTCTCAAAAAATACTATCGTATTATATTAAGAAGAAAAATATATAGTTCCATTTAAAAAAGTGAATTTGACTTTGAAATCTTCTCTACCTCTGAAACTGCAAAAAGAATTGGCACTATATGATATTTCTTCATCCCAAACAAATTTATAAAAAAAACGTTTTTGATTGATTTAGCCGTTCACGAGATATTTCGTTTTTAAATAAATGAAACATCATGTATATAAAAAACGTATTTATCTATACATATACAGATATTCTTATTTATTGTTACCAAGAGCTAACCTGTTAATTATATAAAGCGATTTTCTATATCCGTCGAAATTGCTTAAAATATGTTGTGCAAAAATATATTACGGAACAACTCATAAATTAAGACAAATTAACAAAGTTTACGTGGATAAGTTACAACTTTGAGATATTTTTTTATTCGGTTGCGTTCATTTATAATGGTGTTCTGCCGTGTTAAATTCATCGTTACTTTATTATTTATATTTTGTAATCGGTTGTTCGGCTTTACTTTCGATGTGACGTTATCGACTCGATACGTTATATATAATTGACGATAGAAAGAGAGAAACATGATTTCTTTGGATCGGTGTTAAAAGTATAAGTCGGAGTCGGATCTCGTGCCAAGTTCAAACGCGTTCGCTTTTGTAGATATTATCGATAATATCAGGTAACGTAACGTAATATCTCTTAACGACAAACGTTTATTGACAGGCAGTCTAGTATTATATGCTTGACTGAATAAGATCGAAAGGAAAGAAATTGTTGCACAAAATTGTAAAAAAGTGTTATTCGTTTTAACGTTCGAATTGGTCAGAATCCCTTTGTTTAGGGTACTATTTTCTTTCCTTCTTAAATCATCCAAAAGATCTTTAATTTAATTCGATTAACTGAATTATATCCGTTTCTTCAGATTCACTTATAAAAGACATTTCTCAGTGATACTTGAACGTGATTAATAATACGTATCCGGCAACTTTCCTCTTTCCAGACTTTAGAAAGGATTGGCGTTAGCTTTCTTTGAATAAATGGTTATTCATTAAGGAAACGTAGGAAGAAATGACGACAAAATGAAAACAAACGAACCGAAGATTTCTTTGCGAGTTTTGTAGTCATGCACGCGTGTCGGTCGCGCGCACGAAGGATGATATAAAATTGGTAAAGAATCGATCGATCGTTCTCTGAAAGAAAAGGTCATAGAAAAAGAGTGAAAGAAGTTTCGGATCACCGGCGGACAAAGATGTGGGGGTTTGATTTATTAGAGCGATCAACGACCGTGAAGGCTGAATATCCTTCTTTGAGTTCATTCAATTCTTTCTAACAGGATTTTTCTTCAGTGGATGAACGAAATATGAAGAACGTATTTACAAAACAAAAAGAAGAAATATTACTTTTTCATATTTCACATAATTTTATCCAGATTTCTTTGTCCATTCGTTCGCTGGTTCTTTGACTGAATTCGCATTTGGGTGAGAGTCGATAACTATCGTAACATCGACTTCTTTACACAGTTACAACGTCGATCGTTGCATTCGCTCGGCTCGCATATCTTGTTGATCATTAAGATCATTGACAATTGACATAGCCCGACATTGTAAAACATGTTCTTACATGCATGTATGTGAACGCGATTTCGTTGCAAATTTCGACATTATAGCATTGTCACGAGTAACGATATACGAGACGGCCTTTGCAATTTTCTCGTTAATGAATTAGCTCGCAGAGCACGTGAAGAATTAATTTATGTTAATCGACATCGACGCTGATTATATTCAAATTAATCGGCTCGTGTTATCCGTTATAAATTATGAAAGATTGATAACTAGGATCTATTATTATTATTATCATTCGACGAATTCATTGACAGCGACCTCGATAATTTTTAATGTTTTTTATTCGATTTTTATTTTTTTTAGGTCCAATCCTTTTTCCACCTGGTCCAGAACCGAATCGCGCTGACACGAGCGGTGTGATCGTAGGTGCGAGTGGATACGGATTCGTACCACCGAATACAGGTAAATCGTTGAAGAAATGATTTCCAAAATCGAATTGAAAATCCTTCGCTGTTCCTCTTGAGATGCAAGAAAGGAAGTAAAAAAAAAAAAGGCGGCATTGAAGGTGACAATTCTCCGTTTGTAAATAAGAAATCGAAAGACGGTACGATGAGCGAGAGAGGCCAAAAAGCTAGAAAGGGATGATCAGGGAGAGAATGTATCCATCCCACCTGCTCCGTCTCTTTGACGTACTCGCACCAGTCTGTTTCCATCCTTGTGCACTTAACTTATAAATAAAAACTCTATTTATTATTCCCTAGCACTGGTGAAATAACTGTCGTCAGTAACTTTTACCTTTTCCTCTTTTTTCCTAATAATTATATATAAAATACCGTACATATGTATCTGTACAGGATGTCCCATATTAATTAAACACATAAACCTTACATATATCTTACTTGTAAATTATATGCCTGTAGTACTAATCACATTATCTAAAGATTCTGTTATATGTTTGAAATGTCTAGCGAGCGATCAATTTCCCATAAAAATCCTTTGAAAATATATTAAACAAATATGTTACAATTAATCCAATATTGTACCTTTTACCCTAAACGACCGCTCGAAATTGGATTTTCTTAATCAATGATTAACGATGAAATGAAATTGATAGATCCTTACTTTCATCTAGGATTTGAATGAAGGTCGACAGATATAACCGTATCTGAAAGAATCGATCCTTGACGTACCGTGAACGTACTCACGTATTCTCGAGAGAGCTTTATATTATGTATATATGTGAATGTACGTTTGGCATTGTGTGTGTACATAAAAGCATTGCATGTCCATAGACGAGGATATCTCGTGTTCGTGATCGTGAACCCGTCTCTTCTTGTCGAGGACGAGAGCTCGTTTCCTTGTTTCACTCCATCCTCCTTCGAGACACTATAATCGCGCCAACAACGCGGAAGAAAATCGTTTCGATGTTCGAAGCTTTAACCTTCAAGCGTTCTTCCAATTCGCTACTTCGACAGCACCACAGTTTCGTTTTTTTACGAATTATTTTCGATTGCGAATAGAAGTGTTTGGTTTAACGATTTAACTAACTCGATTGGCTATTAACAGAATGACTTAATCGAAAACTTAGAGATATCGGTAAAGTTTAAAATGATATCTCGCAGGTAAGTTTTCTAGCGAAAAATGGTTAATTATTCATAAAATACTACAACATAAAAGATAATGATACCTGTAAAAGAGTAGTAAGTATGAAGCAATTAATCGCATACTTCCTGAATTCCCATCCTGGTATGGGATTCATTCGAAATACCGGTTTTTGCGAAGGTGAGAAGAAGAATCCTGAAAGAGAAACCTTGGAGGAGGCTTGTACCCGCTGGTCGTGGATCAGTGAAAGTGCCGTCAGTCAAACTCGTTTACGCGTAACGCTTCCTTTCGCGTTGCCATTACGTGGAACGTAACAGGTGTTATGAGGTCGGTCAGGTCAACGACAAGGTCGACTTTTTTCGATGGATGCTTATTACGTGTTCTTCCTCAGACAAGATCAACGTTCGTTTCCACATTTTTATTCGGTCAAGTTCGAATCAAGATTGAATTTTCCATTGCTCGATTATTCCATTAACGTTATTTCCTTTTTTTTTCCTTTTTATACACCCGTTCGAGCAAGTTTTTTTACGCAAAATATTCAAATGGTTCCACACGTAAAAAAACAGCAGGACATTCGAAAGCGTCCAAGTTAAACGGCGTACCAAATCTCTTCTCTTTTTCGAGACGCTTTAAACTCGACTCGCATTTAATTACGCGACACGCGTAAAGCTACGGCTCGCCCCTCCGGACGTCCTTGAAGGAAATTTATCCGAGGGTTGAAAGGAGGGCTGAGAGAAAAGCGAAGCTCGCCTTCGCCAAAGCGAAACTCGTAATTTAGCGATATCTCTGTTAAGTACTTTTTCACGAGACGTTAATTCCAAAAGCGGAAGTTTGAACTCGCGAAAATGGAATAAGAATATCTTTCCCTTCTTTTTCTTTTTATATATAGGGTGATCTACGTGACTGAGAGTACCCCGATAACTTTATAAATATTAACTTTAGCGAAGAATCATATCGAATTTACGTCCACCAAAGACGTCATCGTTAATTTGTCGTAACCGAAGTTGAAAATATCAGACAATATTCCTTCGCATTTGGTAGGGAAGCTTATCGGCCTTGGAAATCCGTAATATAATCAACTCTAGTTTTTCTCTTTCTTTTTCCTTTCCCTTCCTCCTTGTCTCTCTCTCTCTCTCTCTCTCTCTCTCTCTCTCTCTCTCTCTCTCTCTCTCTCTCTCTCTCTCTCGTCTCCCTTTCGACATTCGAAACCTGCTTGACTTTATATTGTCAGAACGTCGTGGTCGAGCATGCTAACTCGATGAAGGGAGTCCGTGTATCAGTGAGGCATAGGACCAGAAAAGCGAGCACTTACCAATCAAAGGGAGAACATGCGAAAGGGATGAGGTCAATCATGCTAAGGGAAGGAAGGTGACGAGGGTGCTTGTAATTAGTAGCTTTGAAACTCTCCCCGCCTCTCTCTGCTTCTCTTGCGCTCTCTTAGACTACCCTCTCATTATCAACGGTCAGGTATATCTCTGACTTTCTCATTGGTGTTCCTTCTACTGTCAGTTTCCGTTAACTCGTTTAACGGACTACTCCTCGAGCCGTTAGCGGATTACGTTGAATTCGTCTTTGATCAAGTACGTGAGTTTCTCATAGAACGAGAGCGAGCTTGTTCTTTGTATCGAAGAGAATAAGTAGCTTGAGTTACTTCATAATGAATTTTATAACAAAGAACGATTTTCTCACGTTCCAACATTATCTAACAATGAAATAATTGAAAGATTTTATGAAAATAAAAACGATTAGATTACTACGTCTATTAATTAAGGATTAACGTTTCGAATGGAAATGTATGATATTTCGCACGTGACTCATGATATGATATTGCTTAAAGGTTAAAAAAAACGTTCTAAAGATAAATATTTGTTCTGGCTTTCCGCATATATACGCGTAACCATTTATAATTGCATATGGATATCATTTTATGAATTGACTTGTTTATATTCATTCTTATAATGCGTTCTTATCGTTTGTTTCAGGCTTTCTAGGTTACTACTATTATTAAATCTAGCTGAACAAGATAAGATACTGAAGATGTGTTCTCCTAGAAGAAGACGAAGAGGTAGTATGGAACTTGAGGTTTTCGAGTGTGACGATACGCTCATTTAACAACCGAAAATATTAAAAAAAAAAGTATGTAAAATTAGATTCTTGCGATCGAGCAACGAAAAAAAAAATGAAGGAAGAGGGTAAAGAGAGATCAAAGTAATTAATTAAAATGCAATTAATTCGAATTCCTAATATCGATGTGTACCAAAGTTACATGCATCAATAGTTGTGAATGAAAGTGGTAAATCAAATAGATCGATAACTTTCAATATACATTTGTAAAACGATAAAACGCTACTTTGATTTTCACAGCTGTTGATTCACGAGTTTGTAATCACTCGTAATTGTAAATTAATTTCCTAACATCTTGAAGTTCACATTAGTATATCTTTATTTATTTTTATTATAATTAATAGTAACTGCGCTTTGATGGTGCGAAGTAATAGCACAGAAGCGATTATAACCGTCCAAACTGATTGTGTTCGAAATGTTATTATCATTATAGATAGAATAAATATTAATAATATATTGTACAAGTGTAATTGTTCATCGGTCGATGAAAAAGTCGAATGAGAATTAAGAACAGTCAATTCATCCTATTTTCGGGAATGCTTATATTGTAATCCATTGGCCATTAACAAACGACTAATTAATACTTGAGTCATGTTCGAATGGTCTCGTGGTATTCATTTCTTAGATCGATTTTGAAGGTAAATCATTCGTTAATTACGAAACGTCGAGTTGAAATATGCATCATTTTACATTTGCAGAAAAAATCTTGTCTTAGAAAGATCAGGCCATGATCATTTATCGTAAAACTGACGTTCGACGTCTTAGGAAACAGTTTGAAAGTGAACGGATAAATTTATCAATGAGATCGGATCGACGACGAAGTAATAATAAGCTGTAAATAACCATACATTGTAATGGAATAAAAATTAAAAAACAAAAAATTCTTGAAAAATATGTTTCTCCATGTGATTAGTTTCATTTTACTCGTCCCAAATTTGTATTCCTTTTATCCCGATCGAAAAAGCGATTCTTAGAACGCAATTATCGTATGTTGAAAACAACTTTGATATGGATTGATGTATAGAAAGTTCAAGCGAACGGATCTACATACATACGTTAATTAAGTAATCTGACGTCGCAATATGTTTCAAATGAAGCTGCATAAGAAAGCTAACAGTAAAAATTGGTTTAGAAACTCGGTTGTAGATCAAACGTCTCATACAGAACTTTATCGTACGATGGTTAATGAACAACTGATTAAACTATACAAAGGTCGTTGGTAAGAAAATAAAATAAGAACGAAACGAAGAAAGAATGTGCGGATTATTAAACGCGAACGATCGTAATGTTTTTATTTACAATAATAAATAATTGACTTTGAAATCTATCTGCGATTTGTTCTTCTCAAATATTATGTCTACGCGATTTCTCTTTTATGTTTACGTCCTTGCTGAATGTCGTAGGACGAAAAAATCATCGTTCAAGCAATAGATTAACACGACGATGAACGAAGAAAACACATTCTATGATCCCATCCAAAATTCGATTTTAAACATTATGATCGACAATATCGTATTTGTCGATCATAATGTTTGAAATTTAGATCAGATTGTTTTTTATCGCATCGCATACATAATATTTCAGTACTACAAAGAAAATATTACTACACTTCCTAATGTTTCTCACTACTTTTATTCTTAATATATTTCACTATTATTATCTGTAGCGATTTTAGATAAAATCTAAATGGCTCCAAATGGTTAATAATATTCTGATATTAATCTAATTAATTATAGTTTTTGCAGACGGACACGAGATGATGTGAAGATAATTTTTTTTTTCTATATAATCATACGTTTTTTAATGCATTAATTTTTAATGAAGCTCCACATTCTTTATGAAAAAGTATTAATTCGTATATATCGAAAAATTATTAGTTTGAGAGATATTTCTATTTAAATATTGCTAAGAAACCATTACTCTCTCTTATTACTACCATCTATTTACCATTACTCTTACATTTTATGTAAGAGTAAATGTATCTGTGTGGATTGTTTAGCAATATTTAAATTAAAATGTCTACTGAACTAATAATTTTTCGATTTATGTCTTTATGTAGTCTCCACTCATTGTTTGAAATTCAAACTAGTTTATTTTTTGTCATATCGCACGCCTAACAACCTCAATATTACAGCATGTTTATCGCATTTTAAACCATTTTGCGACGTCTGTAATAACAATGTATAATTTCGCGAAGTTATTGATTTTTGAAGCGTAGAAAAGGCCTATTTTAGGATCGTAAATAATACTCGACAGCCAGCTGTGTATGAACACTGTCGCATTATCGTACGACCAACCTATTTCGATTGGTTGAACAACAATAATTGTGTTGTTAAATGACGGCTAGTTAAAACGTAGTCATAGGATATAACATCATATAACATACACGTTTGAAATCCCACATTTATACATTTTTATTTTGTAAATCTTACTTCATTTTCTCGCTACAAAACTAATTATTACTTCATATCCGAAGATTTATGTTTATTAAGAATAATTTATACCTAATATAGTTCTCTATCTATAGTTGTAACTATATTAAATTATTCTATAAATCAACATTATATAATTTATAGAAACCGAAGAAAATTGGGTTATAGAGGATTAACGAGTTAATGAATACAAATCGGTAACTCTATCCTTGGTTGAGATTTTGTAATCGAGCCATGGCAGAAACTGTCAAGTAGCATGACACGGAAGAATGTATGACTAACTTCTCAGAAAGTAGAAGTGCATGTACCGGAAATCACCATGCAAATAAGGGTATCGAGTGACAAGGTAAGCCACGAAAAAAATAATTATTCGGTGCTCAATGATCTGTTATTTAAACGTGCAAAACCGGTTCGAATAGAACCGGTGAGTAAAACCACTAACCTACATTATATTCAAAATTATCCCGTTGAGGTTTATTATGTATGCATATATATATGTATATGTATATGTATATATATGTGTGTGTGTGTATATATATATATATAGTAATCAAGATACAGTATATAATATATTAATGATATTACAATAAGTATAATTTATAATCAACAAACATAAATCTTCGGCTAAGAAATAAAAATTAATTTTGCAGCAAAAAAATAAAATAAAATTATATTGTATATATATGTATATATTTCTTAACTGTATATTAACCTATATGAATGTATATAAAATATGTATGCATATGTAAAAACATCATTCAGTATTGACTTCTATTCACTTTACTACAATTTTCAAACGATTATTTTATTACCTTGTATATATTTTCATATTTCTCAAAGTCTAAGTACAGATGTGATGAAGTGCAATACGACTGTTTTGCGAGATGACTCGATCGATACAACCGAAAATTTACTGCTTCTATGTAATCCACTTTCTTGAAAAACTAAGAATTCGCCTGTACGTTCTGTAAAGTAGCATTTGTATCGATATCGATCTGCAAAGCACTCCCGGAACGTTTATTGCGTCGTAAGAAAAGCGTCGTTCGTTACAATGCGACTATAGTAGGTACTCGCTGGTGGTCGACCATCGGCAAGATTCGAAAGCGTGCAGAAACGGCCAGCCACTCAGCCAGCTGGCGTTTTATTCCTCCGTGTACTACGAAATCGCTTACCGATGTAGCCCGGAAAAAGCCTGGCTGAGTCAGCGACTTGATTTCCTCTTCGCGAGATTCGTTAAACGATTACAACTACGAACGGACGTAACGACTTAAGAACGATGCAAATCACGAGAGTAACGGAGAAAAGAAGAGAGAACGTGTTAACGACCATGATCGATCTTAGTCAACCGTGAAGTATAATCTACGAAATGAATGCTGATAGCTCGGTTCGTTGACTTCGTTTCTCGTGGATCGATTTTTAGTCGCAAATAAACAAACGTGTGTGACTCGTCTGTAGTGAAAAGGGACGAGGGTGGTTGTGAACATATTACTTTGGATAGAAAATATTTCTTTTGTTTCTCTAATATCATTTTTAATATTAAGCACAATTTTTTTCACCCTTGATAAAACTACATAGTTTTTCTTCTTCTTAGATATTTATAGAATTTATCATTCTCTTATCTGGTAATAATAAAGACACAATAATTATAACTTACAATTAAACTACGTAATCCTCTTATCTTCTCTTACGTCTATCATATATAATCTCTATGGAAAATCGAAACGCGTTCCACAATTTTTCGCACACAGGTTTGCGACATCCTATCCTTTATCCGTGAATTTCTTCTCAGATAAATTATATCTGCTTTAGTTCTCTTTCTCTCTCTCTCTCTCTCTCTCTCTCCCCCCCTCTTTCTCTTTCTTTTTAGACATTGTCGTGTTGAAATAAAGGGGAATGAAAAAAAGGACAGAAAAGAATAGAAAATAGAATACGTTGAGGTTGCGCAAAGGAGCGCGAAGATACTCTGTACGCAGTCTAAAAGGGAAAGTGGAAATATTCGATCGGGAGTATAAAGCGGCTTATCTCAAGCGTAAATCCATATAATTTCCGACTCGATTCGAGATACACCGGGACACGAGACGTGTATTTGACAGCGTGAAATGCGCGCTATCAATGTTTTCTGCTCGCGCGACCTCCGCTACCTTCGTTCTTCTCAAATATCGCTGCTTCCAGTCTACCGAACAAGCCTTCGATAGATTATATCGAACTTTTACTTCACCCGCTGTCTACTATTTGTTATTTGCCTGCATCGAATTCATCAGAGCTCTTTCAAGGTTTGCATTTTTTCTTTAGTCGGAATACTAAATACAAATCGATTATTGATAATTAACAATGATGATCGCTACGACGTGTTAAAAATAATAATGAAATACTAGATCGTTGAATTTAAATAAACTAGAGAGAAACCCTTCGTTTACATTCTCTACGTATGAAATACGATAATATTAATTATAATGCACTTCGTCTAATTTCGTTATATCAATGTTGATATCATTAAATGTCGATTCATTAAAATTTGATAATTATTGATATACATATCGTATATACGTATTGAATATATATTGAAATTCTCTCCGTCGTCTCTTGTTGACGAGGAGTTTTCTTTCGTTTCGTCTTTTATAGATCGTACGTTTCTCACTTCTTTGAACAAAAAACGAATCGTTACTGGATAACATCAAATCGAAGATCCAATGTGAAATAGACAAAGAAAGAAAGAAAGAAAGAGAGAGCAAGTAAAAGAAAGAGAGAGAGAGAAGAGAGAGTGAGGCTTTGAAAGAAGGCACAATAGAAGGTTCCCCAAGCCTGCTTCTTCTATCGAATCACCCTCGCTTTCGCTCTTTACACCTTTCCTCTCTCAAATAATTTAGATCGAAATCTTTTCATTTACTTTCGATATTCCTTTCGAAGAGCAACGAGGGAGAAGGATAGATATATAGAGTATAGAAAAACCAATGCAATTTATGCGAGACGCGTAAGCTCATTAAGAAGTTCTTGCACAGGAAATATCGAGTCTTTGCTCGATTGCCTTAAAAAGAAAAGAAAGGGGAAGAGAAAAGAAAAGAAAAAATGTAAGAGAAAAAGAGAAGGAGAAAGAGAGAAACAGAGAGAGAGAGAGAGAGAGAGAGAGAGAGAGAGAGAGAGAGAGAGAGAGAGAGAGAGAGAGAGGTATCGTAACGATGGTAAAGCTGAATGAATTTACGTGCGAAAGCCGCTCCTCCGTGCGACCCTCCGAGCTTGCCTCGATTACGTATTCACAACCTTCGAACGAGTTAATGATAACATTCCAAACGAATTAAGGTGCAGCGAAGGAAGCTTGAAGAACCCGACTCGTCATCGGCCAATCTTTGCGATTACTCTTTTTATAAAGCGAGAAAAAATGAACTTGGTAAAGATCATTTCTAAAGACACATTTGTATTAATAAATGCTTAACTCCGATGCATGTAACAGAGCATAGACGATAATCTGTCAGATACATAACAGATAAATAATATTCTATTTTATCTATGCAATCATAGTAATTATGCATAAAACGAGACATTTTACATTCATGTTTTTAATGATGGAGAATGATCTTCGAATATAGTATTTCTTTAAAGAAAATGAAAATGTCTACGCGCAAGAGTAAATATTATGGTAACATTAATAAGTTGGATACTATTAACCACTATGGTCAAGATTGGTAATCGGACAGAATTGCGGTATACCAGGTATTAAGGTTGCTGTTTTATGAGCGAAGGAGACGGAAGAGAGAGATTTATGAATACTTTGTGCTTGGACTGCGAATATATCCGTAGAACATCTCGATAGACTCGACTAGACAAGTTCATGCAACCTGTATTAGTTCACGGCGTTAACAAGTTTATCGAATATCTACCATTTTTTCCTGACGTGTACACTAATAATATTTTTATATTTTTCTATTCTCGTTTCTTCTCTTTTCACGCAACCCACGGAATTGGCCGAGGTCGCGAGAGTTTATGATCGCGAGCACGTTTCTTCACGCTCGATCGAGCGCATTCTTCGATGGATCGGAATGCTCTCTGTGCCGCGGTTCGTGAGTTTAATGAGAAATGAGTTTACACTTTGCTGCTCTGATTATCGTTTGCTTCCCTTTGAATCTCTTAAACAAGTATGGTTTCGGTTAAACCGCCCAGTTTCGTAATATATTACATTTTGTTTACTTTGTTCATTATTTAAATAATGATGAGTGATCGTTTGATTAAAATAATTGAACTTAGAAATAATAAATATTGGAGTATTTGGAAGAAAATATCAGGGTATTAGAGTAATTGGAAATCAAATTGATAAAATTTTAATACTTAAGGAAAGGAATATATAAGAAGAAATGTAAAAAAAGTAAAATAAAAAGAGATCTTTCCAACAACATAAATAACGTTAGTCCTACGTGTAATCTTTATTAAAAATAACATTCAGAGTATAAAATCATTGATAATTAATCTTTCTCGTTTGATATTTCGTCATCATTGAAATAAAATAAAAAATAATTAAATTTAGAAGGCTAATAATTAAAATAAATTAGTATATTAATTATAGTATTTCAAAATTATAAAAGACTATCTAATCTAGTTACAATAATATGATAAGCAGACATACAGTATGATAATATATCACATGTAGGTATTTGATACTCACAGAAATATTAACTTTTTTCCGATATTGAATACGACTATTGACAAATTTGTATGAATGATTCATACACGATAATAGGTACTTATTTGGGTCGTGGTCGATATTTTATTGAAATAGCGAATAACAATTTAAATGTAGATTTGCGAAAGTTGCGGTAGGAAATGACATGGGTAGTAATACAGTATGAATGCTACAGATAAAAAAAGTATAACCGAAAGTCTAAGAGAACGGTTTAACAAATTCCAAGACACGTTTTATCTAGCGTCTCGTGTAACTAGTAGACAAAAGGCGATACTAAGATCTAGTAGGATTGATTTCAACGTTTGCGTTATTATATTATTACATAATGGTCTAATCGCACGCAACGAACCCACATAACTAGTAGAGCATGAAAATATGCCTATCGGAATATCACTGACAAGTAAAGAAGTCACAGAATTGTTTACTAGACCCGCATCGTACCTCTCGATAGAATGCCATTTGCGAAATGAATTTGATGAGCTCGTTCTTGTGAAACGACACGTACGTGACGGTTGTCCGAATAGATTTGACAAATACAATCATTGTGTTGGTTCTATTATCAAAAAAATAGATTCGTGTAAAATGTTGTCTGTTCAATCTAGAAATGCATTTAAATGGATGAAAAATAAGACGGGTACCTGCATATGTGATATCGATTTGGACGGACATTTTTACTAATTATTTGCCAAAAATGAAGAAGAAAGATAAAAAGTTACCTAACCGATCGTAATAGAAAATTACTGGCTGTAGTCCACTTACGAAATCACCGTTCCACCTTTCTGTTCGTAATTGCTTATTGTATTATAAGGAGCAGTAGTCCGACGATCGTTATATTGGTCGAAACTTATTACGAATGATGAAGAAAACAGTCGAAACCTATTCGGAAATTAATAATTTCATAAGAATTTACATCGAGTATGCTTTTTCGTATGTACACCAAGAAAAAGCGAATTGAATGCGAAAACAAAAATTTCATCGACGTGTCCCAGACTCGCTCGTTTCGCAAGTAACACCCACTTTGTAAGATACATCGCGGTCGATCGTTTAAATAAAAGAAAAAAAGAAAAAAGTATCTGCGGAGTGTTGAAATAAAGTTGGCGAACCTATTCCGAGGCTGCCGCAGTCGACAGCTACCTCGAAAGCCTATCTCGAAACGTTGATAGTTCTTACCTCGGTTCTGACAGGTGTCGGGCAGATTGCCAGCTTCCGAACAATTCGCACAGAGTACTTTCGAGCGCAACGAAAGTCGCCGGCGCAAACTTTGCTCCGTTCTCCCATTGCTGTAGCTCTCGATGTTGACTCGAATGAACGATAGGATAAGAAAGACCCGCACGAAACGGAGCGTCATGTAATATGCATGCATTTTTTTGTGATAGCACGTGCATGTGTGCGTTCTACGTACGGTAAATTATATTATTCCTAAAGTAATTCGACGAGTCTCTTCTACTCAATGGAATTTGAAAGGAGGAAATTAAAAATGTAGATGTAAATGGAAGGGGATCTTCGTTGAAAATATTTCGACGAAAATAACGAAAGAAAAATATATGAAAATGCGCGATAATTATACATAAGAGATGTTAATTAAAAAGAAGCTTATTCGATTGGAAACTCATTCGCGAGATAATTGGAAAACTCTGGAATATGCATTGGAGGAAAGAAAAAAAAGAAGAAAGGAAAAGATGAAAGGAAGAATAGACGGAAAAAGATATAAATTCTCATTTCGAAAGGTATATACGAGAACGTTAAAATATGAGCCGATCTATGGACGATTTCATGATCGGATTATTCGTAGGATAGTGATACTTTTTCATAAAGTCGTCTTCTATACCGTTTTATAAGCAGCGTATGAAAGAAGTAACGAAATTGGATTCAGCATGGATCAGAACCCGATCGAAGCGAAAGTACGCATATGTTGCCGGTTTACCATCGTCGTGCAACATCGATCCGACACTAACGTCGAGACGACGTTTCTTCGTCTACCAATAGGTGCCACCTGCCGCACATGACTTACGGAGAGTTCTTCGGTTCGAATACCGATTGTGTCGAATCGTGCAAACGGTCTGCAAGCTGTTCTTACTTCTTCCATATTCCAATGAAATCAATCTCGATTCAATTTCAGATTTATTTTTTAAGGAATCGGCTTTTGAAGATAAAGTCTTAACATAAACTCTTTGTTTTTAAATTCTCCATTTTTTATAATCTGTCATGGTAGAAATCTAAAACGACCTCCACATCAATATATGATATTGCGAGGTATAATAGATTTATCGCAGAGTTCTATCCAGAGTGAAACTTTCCCGATTAATTTTAATCCCTCAATTATGATCGTCATTTCAGACTTTAGCGGTGACGTTAGCCGGAAGACCAACAGACGTCTACGATGTCAGGTCGACGACACGAAATCACGTTAGCGAACGAAACGACGAAGCCCGTCAATTCGCTTCGGAGTTGGAAAGGTGATTGTGGGGTCGATGGTTTTAAGCCCTTGACGCGATTACGTTCGTTTTAGGAAAAGCATTATGTGGTTCGCAAGTTACCTTGCTGTTTTCATCATCTAGAAACGTCGAGGTATTGTTATTGATGCATATAAACCCTTCAAATTTCGACATTCGAAATAGCCCGACATAATGACAATTATGCGTCACTTTTACGTGGGAGCACATCCTTTTCGGTATCCAACTGGGTCATGTATATCTTTATATTACAATATAATATATTAATATGTAAACGTGCACATATAAGTATTTATATATATACACATTTGCATAAAACAGAACATCTGAGTTTTTAGAAACATATTGCATGTTCTTTTGGAACGATATGCAATTTTATTACATGTACATATATCAACGTAGAAACGTGGAGCGAATCAAATTTGTGAAATACACGCTTGTAATAATATAATATAAATGAGAAAACATTATTAGAGTAACAACTACTGGATTTATTACTGTAACAATGAATATGTAAGGTAAAAGGAAATGGATACTTGTATATTAATTGCAAAAAATTCTAAACTAAAAACAGTTAATTTATAATTTATTTACAGGCTAATAGGTTTACTTTTCTTTT
This sequence comes from Vespula pensylvanica, assembly GCF_014466175.1. Classification (NCBI taxonomy): domain Eukaryota; kingdom Metazoa; phylum Arthropoda; class Insecta; order Hymenoptera; family Vespidae; genus Vespula; species Vespula pensylvanica. The sequence goes on from NC_057686.1 coordinate 8,477,525, forward strand.
TTTCAAAGTATTAAAAATTTCAGTATTGTCATAAAAATAAGTCAATTCGTCAAAAAAGTAAATTAAACTTATAATATAGTTTTATGAAAATATTTGAAAATGACTAATTTGTCTTGAAATGAATATCTACCTTCAAATATTTGAAAAAGGAAAATTCAAAATTTCTTTAACAAATAAATTTTGCTGTTTATTATTGATTTAATTTATTAATTGTGAGTTGAAACTTTTCAATCCATATGATAATCATTCAAATGGGGTAGTATTGTACCGACTGTAATATATACCGACAAGTATATACCAACCGCATGTCGATATTACTCGATATTATAAGAGAAATGATATATGCGGTAATATCGATATTATCGATCGATAAATCATTTGTGTCAATATCGTGCAGATATTAAACTTATAGATCACATAAAGAGGAAAAATCAGCGGGAAATATGAAATACGAGTTTTTAATTGGATTTTCTATTTCGAAAATATTTTTATATAAAAAATTATGCAGATTGTAAGTTTTGTATATTTATTACATATTGGTATAGTTATTACTTAAAATAAATTTTGTCAATATATTTCTTTATATAATAATATCTCATGATTAATAGATTTTTTTCAGATAATTATCGAGTAACTTACTGCAAACAATCGTAATTGTTTTAGAATGTAAGTGCTTTTAAAGACAATTGTACTTAACATATTTTAATTTAATGAATTAACATAACATTTCTTTTTTAGAAATTAATTTCACAAATATTTGAAATACATTAAAAACTGTTAAGATTGACCATACATTTAATGTTATATTGTTTTTGTGTGTACGTTTATTGTCCTTTCACTTTGAAAGGACAATTAAATTATTATTTAATTTCTATTTATTATGTATTTTAGTTAAATTTCACTCTTATTACTATAATAATAAATTCAATATTTGTTACTATTGCGATATTTATCTTTCAAATAATTAATCGTTTATATTATATTATTACAAGTGTATATGGTCAGAATTTGGTTTAACATGTTTATCATATTAATAAACGCATAATAAAACAGGATTCAAAGGAGTTGATAGGAGTCGAAGGAGTGCATCTTTTTGGAGGTATAACGATGGTTTACATGTTACATCGAGGCGAATAGATTTATGATAGCAATTAGCGCATAATGTCTTACGAGTAGTCAGCTGATGTTTATTAGCCATTATCGTTGCTTCCGTAATACGATTCTCGTTTCTCTTCTCCTCTTCTCTATTCTTCACGTGATACGACGAATTTTACTGCCCACCACAAACCATACATTATGTTCCTTGCTTAGTTTTACGGTATCTAATGTTTGGGATGGCTGGAAAAAGTGCTGGAAAGAGAAAAAAAGAAAACGTTCCTCGTGGGACAGGGAACGGAGAAACAATTAGTCGCAAATGTGACTCGCTTTGTCGTTATTATTATTCCGCCTGAGATCGTATACTTCCCGTGAATCTTCTTCCCTTTTATTACACATTTCTCTTGTCATCGAGTATTATTGGCTCGAGAACCAGCCATTAACATTTTTTACCTGTATTCATGCAACTATTTTAAGATATATTTTTTGAATTGTTCACATTATTTCATTTGAGAAAGAAAGTTTATTGACAAGGCTTGCTGTTAAAAAATAAAAGTACATACTTGAGATTACTTTTTTTTTTTAATCGAGCTTTTTTTTGTACTGCGTTGGATCTTAGAGATTTATATTATTGATCTATATTACTAGCAGCCATTTAGGAGGAATGAAACTTCATTTCCGGCAAAATTTCTCTCGTTTCTATATCGGCAAGTCTTGGTCCTCTGGCTTATCGCAATGTCGACGACGTTCTCTATGTACTTTCATCTAATCACTGGCAGTAATATTAATAAATTGTTCCCTCTGGGGGTGTATTTTCATCCGTTCTTCCGACCACCCTCTACCTTCATCGACGATGTTATTATTGTTTGCCTACGCAGGGTCGAGTCGGCGAAGAACAATCTCCCTCGTGTCGATTTCGCGATAGCGAAAGCCACAGGGGGCAAAGGGATTTCCCTGAAGCTTGGAATAAAGAAATAGGAAAAAGATCGGAAGGAAGAAAGAAAGAGAGAGAGAAAGAAAACTAGAGAGAGAGAGAGAGAAAGAAAGAGGATGCAATTATTTCTCTGAGTTTCATATTTGTGGACACGATTTATGGTTAGGTAACGTAATAACCGATCCAAGAGCAACTCCTAAAAGCCTGATCCCAAGTTACGAGGACCCAAGAACGATTTAGTCAATCGTATCGCCATAATAACGTCATAATGTCGCATCTTGGCGCGACTAAAAGTATCACCAGATACGATGGTAAGCCTTTGATAAATGAGTATCGATGAACCTGAATTTCGATGGAAATAATACGTATTTTTCGATGGATAATAGCAATGCTTGTTTGATCGTTCTTAGTATAAACGGAATTCGATTGGAGCAACTATTTGAAATTCGAGAAAAATATTTTCGCGATACTATTCTTTTCCTTTAAGAAATACATACGTTCAAACACCTTAGACCATTAGATTTACTATGCATCAAAGTTTTCGCGTTTCCTATGCGAAGAAGTAAACGTATAGAAATATATATACGTATGTATGCATATAAAACGCTTGGTAAGAGGTACTCGCTCGTAGGACCGTTTTATCTGCAGTACTTTTACGACAACATTTTACGACGCTTCTTTGTTTCCGTGAAGATTTTCCCCCAGGCTGAAACGGCGGAAAAAGGAAGCGGATAAAGGCCATTGCCTTGGCCCAACACCAATCGCATCCTTTTTCTTTCCCTCTCTCTCTCTCTCTCTCTCTCTCTCTCTCTCTCTCTCTCTCTCTCTCTCTCTCTCTCTCTTTACCTTAGAACATTGCATCGAAATCGACTTTGTCTAGATATTGACCGACGGTTGCATCGATGAGATTACAAACAGGTTAACGAACAACCGTGAGGATATTATTTCCACATTTTGTATCCGCTACCTTCTTGATTTTTCTTTAAACAAACCGAACCTTCGACGATAAAGAGAACTTAATATAAAATCCACCTTACGCTGCTACAAAGAACCTTACCTTACCTTAGAATTTCCATCCAGACGTTAAAAGTTATTGAATTTACAAGATTTACATTTTGTAAGATAAGAATACACGATTTGATTATGTTGTTAATTTAAAATGATTAGTTCACTTCTCACGAAAACTTAACTTCTCTCATGACAGAAAAATTAAAAAATCGCTTTTTTGCACTCCTATTAAGAAAATATTACACCTTCTAACTTCTTTTTTACAATTTATTAATTTATTGACAACTTTCTGTTTACTTTTGTATCATTCTATTTTTAATTAAAATAAATTTCATGAACGTTTACCGCTTGAAAATCTCCTACATAAACAGGTTGAAGATTTATAGATAGAAGTATAAGATTAAGTTAGAAGTTAATTTATCTGATGATAATATCATCTGTCTCGTCTCATGCATTCGATTGATATCATTTATCGATAATAACTGGAAATACAGGGTGGTGTCGCGTTAGGAATGGAAGAGATAAGCGAACTAATTCGATTAATCTCACTTGGTTGATTTTAATCGACGAAAAACACGAATATGCGCTCAGTCCCGGAGAAAACGAATGATCAAGATCTGATACGCGAAAAAGAAATAATTATCGCGGCGTGTTCAGGAAAAGGGGATTGAGCCAAGCGACATTTTTATCGTGTCTTGAACGTCGTCCATCGACCGAGCGTCACGCAAAAGAAAGGCTGAAAGACGTAAGAGGGTAAGATGTAATGGGTAAACGAAAGAAAGGAAAACGGATTCGTTTCATTTCGTTGTGCGGAAGATTAACGATTCGAAAAGATAACTTGTCCATTCGAATGGATAAACGTTAGAAAAAAAGTCTTCCTGTGTACTGATATCAATTCTCTCATTTTCTTTTTCAGTTCTTCTGTTCTTCGTTTTCTACTTTTTCTTTCTCGTCGACTCTTCTTTACGTCAAGAAAGACAACGAGGGTCATGGAATCGTAGGAGAACAGACGGTGCGTCGTCGAATATGGGAAAGCATGGAAGAGAGAAAGAGAGAGGAGAAAGATGAGTAGAGTAAACTTAGTTTGCGAGACAAATGACGCCGCGGATTTTGCAGAGAAATTGTCTCAAGATCCCTAGAGAAAAGCCTTGAATAATCTTCCTGTTTGCGTTTGATCCTTCCTCGGGAATCGATAAATAGAGAGTGGTGTGTATTAATTGATACCATCTCAGAGAACGCAACAAGTACGTCTTTAGAGAATACGAGTTAATATTGTCCACAAAAAACGGTCTTTAATATAAATGAATAACAATTTTTTTCTCAAAGGAACGGTTGCTGATGGATCAAACGGTAATATTTCTCAGAGTCTTCTATAAAAGCACAATGTTATCATATGTCGAAAAGTAGAAGAGAAAGAGAGAGAGAGAGAGAGAGAGAGAGAGAGAGAGAGAGAGAGAGAGAAATAAAGAGTAAGCGAAAGTTGGTGAGAATCGTCTGGGACGGTCGACGCACCCCGGTGGCCAGTTCGAAGCCCGAAGCTAGCTCACTCGGAGCAACCTTGGATGAGTTTAGCGTAGCGCTGGGGGTTTCCCGACGGCGGCGGCTGTCGACTAAGGGAGGGTAGAAGAGGACAGAGGAGAAGGTAGGTGAAGGTGGGTGGTACTACTGGCGGTGGGAGTTCGTTTCTAGAGCAGACGAATCGATGCTCGGCGGTAGGAGCAGTAGCAGCAGCAGCAGCAGCAGCGGCAGTAGTAGCAGTAGCAGCAGCAGCAGCAGCAGCAGCACTAGCGGGAGAACCTTCTCCACCTCCGACTCCCTTTCGCAACGAGTTCAATGTCTCGCCCGGGCCGTAGCCTCGCGGCTGGCGCGAGCGGACGGGCGGGGACCGTGGCCGTGGACGTCGACCGGCGGCACTGACGGCACTGCCAGCATTGCCAACACCCGCCTTTAGGGATGGCGGCTAGGGGTGGAGGCACCTCTCCACCTGCCGTCGACCTCCAGCCGACTCCCATCCCCTCTTCTACAGCCGAGCCGCGATGTTTGCCCGGCGTTTGTCACCGTCGAGAGCAAACTCCCGCTCGCGGGAGCGGATCGATCGATCACACCGGTCAATAGGAATTTTCCAACGTCGATTCGAACGGTATTTGATAGATCTTCTTGCATTCAACGAGCTACCAATACCAGTCTTCGTTCGACATCACGTTTTTCAAATACTAGAACAGTTTCGAGTTTAAGAAGGAAAATCTTTCGAACGACTAAAACGAAAAATGCCAGATCCGATAAAAACTTTCGGCCTATTCCAAACAAGCAAATATACGGCGATCTCTCTCACTTTTTTTCGATACGATCAAAGTTCGCCTATTTCGAATTCTTTACAAGCGACGGGCCGCGAGATATTGTCCCGCCGAGAGGGTTCTTGCTTCTCGAATTTCGCTATGGCCCAACCCCGTGAATAATACATATTATTGCGTCAGCCAAATGTACCGGAGATGGGATCCGATGTTTTTACAGTTATCGCCGATCGAGAATAAATCCTTGAATGACTCCAAGTCGTTTCTGTTCGACTAACAAACTCTCTTTTTTTCAAACAAGAAACTAGAGAGAAGAGAGAGAGAGAGAGAGAGAGAGAGAGAGAGAGAGAGAGAGAAAGAGAGAGAGAGGAATGGTGCGTCGAGGTAGAAGAGCACGTCTGAAATCGTTACGAGGGAATCGAAGCAACGTGATGAATTAACTAGACGCTTAAAAAGCCTTGGTAAATTGGTTTTCGATAAAAAAAAGTCGAGTGAAAGAGAGAGGGGGGTGGAAAGCGATGGTGAATAGAGAGGGAAAGAGGGAATCGTGGGCGTTCGCATCGATCGGTCTGCTGCGAGAGACCGACTCAACCCTTAAATATATGATCTTGTCTAGTCCGGGAACAAAGTACCTTCGTCAAACTTTTAAATACACTTTTTTCTATTATAATCTCTCTCAACTAAGACGTCGTCATCTTCGTTGTAACCTTCGTCGTCGTCGAGACAGAGGGAGATAGAATGAGCACGCTGTCGCGGAAATGAGATTTATGAAGCGAGACCAAACTTCTGCCGTAAAATGAAAATTCACCCACGGTCCCTTCTCGGCATCTTTGGTTTCTTGCTCTCCGAGTCGACTTTTAATCGCCGGCATGCCACGGAAGTCAAGAAACGAAGGAAATCGAAAGGGATGGTCGCGATTTTCGAAGGAGGAAAAGAACAGGTATTACATCGTGGAAAGGGTCAAAAGAGAAAGGAGAACAGGGATTGAACTCGATCGATTAATTTTATACGATAACTGAAATTTGTTGTTCCTTCCTCGAGAAAGATAATTTTAACAGCGAAGTTGTTTCGTTTGAGCTTTCATTGTTATAGGAATGAATGATTGAATTCGACAGAGAAAGAGAAAGGGTGGGTTTATCTTTACGGAACGAAGACGGAACTTCGTGCTTCATGATATTAGCACGAACGTTGCAACTCGACGTTATCCGCGTGTAAACGATAAATAAACCGTCCACCGTGCGATAATATCGTTCTCGAGTCCTTTCTACTTCTCTCAGTCTCACTGTACCTTGCTGTTGTTATTACTACCGTGAGCCCTCGTAGCACCTATCTTTGAATTCTCTTTGTAGAGAAAGACCGAATGAGAGTGAGTCTCAACACCATCTACACGAAAACGTTATGGTCTTAAGGGTCTATCGACCCCGCTCGCACAATGCGGAATTCCTCAAACGCCTCGGCCTTTTATGCGATAAGACCAGGTCACGATAAGATTTTTATGTCCCTGCATGCGTTGTCGGATCGCCCATATATCCCAACGCTCGAACAAATGGTGGGCGGTACCGGCACCCTCTTTCACATCCTCCAACTCCTCCTCTAACGCTTAGAAGTGATAGGCTCGATCGTCCAATTTCCCAAATACACGTACAAGCTATACTTGTTATGGATAAGAGCGTATTAAGATCGCGAAATTATATATCAAAAAAGTCATTGTTACACGTACAGTTTTTTCTCGAAATAACCAAAATCCCTTCGTTCACTCTTTCATATGTTTTATTATCGCTTTTTGTAAAAGTAAAATTCTTGCAAAATGGAACGAAATATTATAAAAAAGAAATGATTTAAAATTATGTCCATGATCGTCTTTACTTATCTCTTCCTAACTACAAGCCAACTTTCTATTCGATTCTCGAGTACGTAAGGCACGTAGCTACGAAAAAAAGGGATGAAGATATTGCGGTCGTGTCCCTCCATCTGTGTCACGTATCTTTAAAGTGTCTGTGTATTTGTGTGCACGTCGATGTCCAGTTAGGTTCGTATGTATGTGCTTACTATGATATAAAGAGATGCTTCTCCGGATGGAATAAGCGCTTAGAAGGTGACCAATATTACGGTTACAACATCGCCCTAGCTCGGCCAACCCATGGGAGATGATCGTAAGACATTGGCACGCGTCATCGGACAGTTTTACGTCTTCCGTACGACGTTGTCCCGCTTTCGAACGACAGGGTAATCGTTTATTCGATGAGGAAATGGAAAAAAAAATTCTCTATTTTTTCTTTACTTTTTCTCTTTCATCTCTCAATATATAACGATTTGCCAATAAAACGATTTCATGATTAAACTTGTTCGTTAACACGATCCATTGCTTATCACCGAGTCGAATGATGAGTCTAAAATATCAGTACGCGTTGTTGGAGTATCTTTAAACTTCCACAGGACCGAATTTACCGTAGATTTATAACGTTTTCTCGTCGACCTAACGTCGGGAAACGCGTCATAAATGTGAAGGCCGAACGAGGGAAGGCTAAGGCTTTAAAGGGGGCGAAGAGAGGACCCTTTATTAATGCAAACTCTTGTTATCCGTGTAAAGTCGTAAAGTGCACGGCTTCTGCACCTACACAAGTTCATAACATAGGAACGATCAATACCTTCGGCTTTACAATCACGAAAGGCTCGTAACCAACCCCCCTGAGAGAGAGAGAGAGACTCCTCGTATTTCGCCATTGTGTAATACAACGTTGTACTTCCTTAATTCCCTTATTTATAGCCACCCTCTTCGAAGTTCTCTTCGAGAACGACTTCCGTCGAACACATCGATTATACGAGCTTCCTATTTATCGAAAAAAAGAAAGAGAAACACGGCTAACCGATCAACGATGACATTTCGTTAACGCACGTGTATATACGAAATGTTTCGTAACCATGGAGAATCGACGTAAAACTTTTCTTTCATTTTATCGAACGATTCCTTCATTTGATTCGAGCAATTTTCGAAGTAACGAAAGAAACATGAAAGATCTCGTGAGGAGACACGACCCTCGATCTTTTCAAAAACAGATTTAAGAACTTCCAATCGGAGCTGTCCCTGATCCCCGCGGGAAGCTACGGCTCGCGTTTTCTCAGGCACGATAAGAAAAACATAATACGCACGTAATGCTCGACGGAGGGTGTGCTACCATCGCTCGTTGGTCCATTCCCACTTTTTGAATTTTCTTAGCTTAGCTAAATAAAAAAAGAACCGTGATCTTCGCGAAAGCCACTCGTCGTGGGATCTCCTTTGAGCGGAGAACAATTCAATTTCAATTTCTTTTCTACTATCTTGCATCGTTTGCTTCCGGTAGACACCCCTACCGGATATTTCGTCGAACGGTTATCGATTTAGAGGTCATACCGAAGAACAGAAACGGTTTATCCTTCATCTCAATTTTTCAGGCTTTATCAAAATAATCTCTTTAGGGTAGATATTGAAATTAACTTGTTAATTTATATACCATCTTTTCGAGTTGATGATCTCTCGAGATTTCTTTCTTTTCTTTTTTTTTTGAAGGGAAGGGGGACGGGGTAATAGAAAGAAAGGGAGAAGACGAAAGTAAAAGGCATGAAAATAAATATTCGAATAACGGTGGAATTGCATAGAAAATTGCGAAAACCTGGCACGCCAAAGTCGTTTCCAATGGCCATGGCTCCTCTTTTATCCCTTTCCCTCCTCGCAATCGTAAAGTCTTTCTGCCTCCTTTACCTCCCATTCTCGGCTGCCATCCGTAGGAACGGCAAAGTAGCTCGATATATACGAGAATTTCGCGGGCGGTCGATGGCGTGGGCTGAAGGGCGGACGGTAATAAAATGTATAACATTAATGAGGTAGTAAAAGTAAATCCAACGCTATCGTCAGCTGAAATACTGAGTATCCTGAAGATAGCTAAAACCAGCCAGCGAACTGAGAGCTCGACTTAAATGTTATTTCCTTCTTTTAAAGGCCATTTTTGTTCTTTCCATAAGAATCGTTCATTTATAAAAGAGATAAGAATACATTCAGAGATTCCATTGTATAAATGCCAAAGTGTAATAATAGTTACGACATATAATTTACGTACTCTAAGGAAAATCTAGGAAATATTTTCGGTGACTAGCAAATCGAATGAAACACAAATCGAATTCGAATGAAAGGCAAATATATGTCGAGTGGCATCGAGTGGCGCTGAGTTAAACGAAGAAAGTTGTAAAGGTGTGTTCGTGGAACGAACACTAGTCAAAAGGAAACGCTCCGGGAAAATGAGGGAGAAGACATCGGAATTGTGGGAAGCTATAAAGAACAAAGAAAACAAAGGATAGAAGATGCAACGTCGTGTATACAACAAGACGTCGTTTCGCAACAAAGGGTTCAGAATCTCCTCTTCTCGCGCTGACTCTTTGCTAGCTCGTAAGATGACATTACATTAATTTCACCTTTACGAAGGAAATTCGTCCTAAACGAGTCTGGTGGCGCATGATGGTGTACATGCTTCCTGACGAGAACTACAAACAAAGGATATAAGTATGAACCGTCTAGAACAGTGTTTCTCAACCTTTTTGCCGTGCGACCCAATATATTTATTTCTAATATATGTTAATCTGAAATGTTTATAATATAAAACTATCAAGAATCAGATAGACTGGAGTTACACATATTTTAAAGATACAATTGTTATTGCGGTATTCTTACGAACTCGCAAGAATGTTTTAATTTTTTGAGAATTTTATGGATATCTCTTACAATCATCTGTAATCATTTTTATTATTTCTATTAAAAATTTAATGCGACCCAATGTTGGGCTACGGTTTATAGATCGCGATTGATTTACAAATCGTTGAACGTTTATAAAGAAAAGATAAATGAGATAAACGAATATACATACATATATACAAATAAATTATGAAATATCATTTTCGATAAAATGTAATAAAAAATATATCGATGTTAGTTTTGTTCAATTAATCTTTTAAACGCCTCAATGTTCTTTGCAAAAAAAGAACGAAGCGATTAAAAGATCGATCAATTGTCAATTTTTCTTCTTCGTGTAAAGCGAATATACAAAAGCAGCTTATGAATATATAAGAAAGTGAATAACGATTTTCACGTGCATCATCGGCACGACACGCGATTCTCTCATCAACAACGCTTGGTGCAATCTGGTGCAAAGACAGAATTTCGAATAATCTTTTTTTCTGTCTATAAGATTGATATCGAAGACTTATTCTTGTAACACGATTGAACTGCCAAACTGCCTCTTGAAATCAATGATTAGATATGAATTCTATCTTCTATTTACTACTAACACTTTTAACCGTGAGAATCAAGGTTTCTTTCTTCTTTAGAATTTATATATTTTAATACTTCAATATATCATTTTTTAATATTTTAAAAAGTTATTAGGAAAAATTATTGTAATAACTATTAAATAAACATTAAGATGGAAATATTAGAAAAATTATATCATCGTAATGTTTATTACGAATTTTAATGAAAATTTCAATTATTGCGCAGTTATTGTATCATATCGTATACTTAATTGTATTAGAAATTAATAAGTTGTAATTTCGCAATCATAGACATTTAAATGGTCACTAGATATAGATATTACATGTAATAATATCTTAGATATCGAAATGAAATCTCTCTATATCAAGATTCATTGTTTTCGAATAGCTGTACATGAGAGATAGTAGAGGCACTAACACATTTCAAAGAGAAGTGGGAGTACTGGGAGAGAGTCTGATGTACGGAACCGCATTTACCTCCCTTGGATTGCACCGCAGCCAGTCCCTAACCACGCTGGAATTAATTGCGCTTGCTAATTACCTCACGTCACCGAAACAACGGAATCCGTTATTAGTTCCGGATACCTTGATCTTCCTACTTGCAGTCAATGGAAATATAATGGCAACAGACGAGCAAATAAAATAGGTTTTATTTTCTATCATCTATTTGGATATATCGATAACGTGCAATCTTAGAATAATAAATTTATAGGTATGTGCAAAAATGAATAAATATATATGTTTATAGTATAGAGTGATAACGAACTAAGGATTTTCTTGGCCTAGTTTCCCTTTATATACTGACCAAGTTTAAGTTCGGCGAACAATAAGCCGGGATTTACCTTGCTAGTTCCATACACGTTATTCTCAAGGCTTTAGACGGTGCGTGTAGGAGGACATTTACAGGGCGGCACGTGTATTCTCTAGAGCAAAAGGGAAGAAATAGTTTCCCTTGAATTTATAGCGGTTAACGGTGCTCGGTTTCCGTTCGGTCGGATTTAATCGTTCCGCACAATAAGCGCGTGCGTACGCGTCTAAGGAATTTCGTTAAACGCAAAATATTTCTCGTATTCGGACAAGAACAAAACATAAATAGTAAAAAATGATGGTGATGAACAATAGTTTAAATATACACAAACTTTTAACTTTCAGGTCGGAGAAATACAAACACGACAGAGACAATTTAATAAAGATTTTTTCTTTCTAGTCTGATTATAATCGGATATTCAAAACATTCATAAAATATTTATTCGGACACGGGGACAACCAATACACGTTGTTTACAATGTGGTGATAAAATGAAAGAGGCAATTTAAAAAAACAGGAACGTGAGTAGCCATCCAATCAGCAAATACACGTCACTCGCTGAATCCTACATTCGACGTTAGGTACGTTGGTTTCGTCATTTGCCTAATCGAAAATATCGAAGTCCAATTAATGCGAGAACCGATCCGGTACAAGCCGCGTAAACACGACTGGATCAAAAGCTTAGTCGTCCAATAACGGATAAAACCAGGCACTCTATCTCTTTCTCTCTTTTCGACGTGCGTTCCATATAATGAATCATGTATACATCCGTCGTGCTTCCCGACTCGACCAATTTCGCCATGCCGATCGAACGCAAACATGTAATAAAATATCTCTACTTTCGCAATCTCTTTTTCGCTAAAAAGAGAAAGAGGAAGATAGAGAAAAACAGACGTTGAGATTTTTAACCAATTTTATCAGGGCTCCGACAGCTGTTGAAACGGTTTCCTCCTCTTTCATTTTTTCTCTCCCCACTTTGTTTGCTCAGAAAAAAATGTCATTCGTCGAAGCAAACCCGGTGTCTGTACTCTTTTGTCTGTTTGCTTTAAGATAATTCAGTCATATTTGTCCAGACGAGAGACGAACTTTCAAAAAGTCGCTGAATCGTGAAACAAAGCATTCATTTTCCATTCATTTAACTCGTTTATCTCTTTTAGATTATTTCAATCCTTCTTTCGACGATTCGGATATATTTCTTGAATTCTTTCCGTAGTAAAGTCCGTCGTATTATGGAATATTCGATCGTAGTAAAGGAAAGAGCTAACGATGGCGGTTCGATTTGAAATTCAAACCCCTTCGCTTTTCCCTACCTCCTCTTATCCTTTTCGAAGCCTTGTACAACCCGTAGCCTCCGCCCTTCTCGTCTGATATTCTACATGGCGTCGAAAGTAGGGGTCCAGAACCGCGAAATACGGTAAAGTTTTATTGTTTCGAGGGTAAAGTTATGACATTCTCTCTCTCTCTCTCTCTCTCTCTCTCTCTCTCTCTCTCTGTCTCTCTCTCTCTCTTTCTTCCTCTCTTCTCTTTACTATCTTAAAATCCACGTCGATACTTTGGGAAGTCGCTGAGCCGTTCAATTTTTTAGGAGAAAGTTGAGCTCGGTGTATGTCAAATCAATCTATTTTACGTTCCTTTTTTAACGACTTAAAATTTGTATGAAATTCACAACCCAAATACGTACAATATCACTCTTATAAATGTTTTTATAAGTTTTGATAAAGTGTCAATTATATTTTAAAGCACGTAGAATAGAGATGAAAAAATATATATATCACGTGACGTAACATGAGATTTATTATTGATTTGAGCGGGAGAGACATGATAAAGTGCCGATAAAAGCGTAAGAATTCAATAGCGAATACCAGCTATTTTCATAGAAAACCGATTGACTGGACGCGACGCGATTTTCGGGAAAGGAAGGAAGCGGGATAAAAGAAAAAAGAAAAATAAAGCCGAAGATAAATCGACGCGTGAGCTAGTTCTGCGAGAGACACCCTCGATAGGTTGCGAATCGTAATAAAAAGAAAAGAAAAAAATAAACCCACTACTATCAATTCGAACTTCATTTGAATAATTCATCTAATTCACATTATGTGCGACCCCAAAAAATGGAATTCCATCTTCGTGCACGCATCCTTTTTATCCTATCCGAGAGACGAAAGCGAGGGTTAAAGCGACCCTCCTCGTGTGAATCTCGAATCATCGAAAAGAAAAAAAAAGATACGTGAACGGACAAGGACAGTACGGGAAAGCAGCCCTTTCCCCAAGGTAAGGTTTGCTTTGTGGACAGAGACATTTGAATTCCACGTTCACTTACAATTGCATCTCCAACTTGAAACCTAGCCCACCCTCTTTTCTCTAGTAGCAACCCTTATCGATCGATTCGTCTATTCCTTTCGAATGTTCCACCTCGCGATAAGAATTGGTGCCAAAAATTTATACGGTCTGTCATATATCAAATAATATCAATATCTTCAATGTTTCTTTCAATAACGAATGATTTTATTATAAAACCTTTGTGATCAGAATATTATTGATTTTTCTTTTTTTGATAATTCTTTATTAATATATCAACCGTGTTTATTTATGATAAATTCGAACATACAGAGAGGAAAGTAAAGAACATTATTACTCGTTTAAAGGTTCGAAGGGTAGCCATAAATTATGTACATTTCGAAGAGAAACAATGACGAGGGGTTTCGTGAATCAAACCTCCGGCCCTGATGCTTCTCTCTTTCTCTCCCTCTCTTTGTTCGTTGGTTCGTTGTATCGATCACCGTTCGTCCATCGGTGTATGCTAACTACACGAAATGCGTCTAGACTATTTTTATGTTATACGAGCTTGCAGAAAATAAAGGAAAATAATGGGAGGTCGCATGGTTGGCTCAGTCCTCGTTCTAAACTTCTGTACTTTCCCTTTTTCATGATTCTACCTTCTCTCTTTGCCATCTCTGCATTCGAGTCTGTTTTTTTTTCCCCCTGTTAAACTCGGGAATTGAAAAGCGAACTCACGACTTCGATTTCACAGGAGAGACCATTTTTTCCTCTCTCTTTCTTTTTATCTGCTTGGCAGACTAATTTTCAGCCACGTAGAGAACCAAGTCTACGACGGCAAGTTGATACTTTTGTGTGCCGGGAGTGGTCTGATTAAAGTCGCTCTTTTTCTCCTTTAGACATACAGAGAGACCGATCAGAAACGAAAAGGTATTTTGTTTCTTTTTGCCCAAGGTATTATCCTCTTTTCAATACCCTTTGTCTGTTATGGAGACAGTTTCTTTTTTTTCGTTTTTTTTTTTCATTTTATTCAATAATCGTCATCGTCGTATTTCCGTTTAAAAATATCATTTAAAATATCTCTATCATGGAAATGTATCAGCTCGATCATATACTTTCGGTGACTGGACGAGTTCGTGCGTATTCAAAAGGAAAGAGGGTAAACTCGATCGATATGTAAAATTCACTCTGGCGAACCGATAAATCCTTCGCGAAGGAACTCGAGCGACTTGGTAAGGGTGAGAGGTGGAAAGGACTGGGAGAAAGCTGCTCCGAGATTTATACCTTCGTTCTTCCTTTTTCTTCCTCGGAGATTCCGAATTCGATCCGTAAACGCGTTCGATCTTCTCCATCTGACCTTTCCTCCTCCTGCCCTCCTGTCCCACTAACGGAAGTCGTGACGTCGTCCCTTCGAGGACTCCTTTCTCTTTCTCTCTCTTACTCTCTCTTTCTCTCCCTCTTTCTCTCTTTTAGCACCCCTCGAATTTCGCTTTGCCCTCTTTAACGAAGGACGCCCACTGAAAGGACCAGCCGAGTGTCAGCGCACGCAGACGCTGTTTGCTAGGACCTTTGTCCGCCTTTTCGACCTCATGCCAACGCCATTCCTTTGCAGGAACCAACACCAGACACCCTCTCTCTATCTCCGTCTCTTTCCTAATTATTTGCCTCGACCCCGAATCGCGCGACTGTCGTACGCAGAACGATAATAAATTCTGCGAAACGCCAAGCTGCTTTGCGTGTTTCATCCGATGAGAGAGTTTCCAACCACGAAAAATAACCACGAAAATTTCTACGTTATTTCTACAAGTATTAATATCCGTTTCGCTACGTAATAATAATTTTTAATGAGTTCAACGAATGAAAGAAACAAAGGAAAGTTAATCGCCGATCTTCCTAAACGTATAACTATTAAGAAGAAGAGAAAAGAAAAGTATACGAAAGAACGATGGAAGACGTATCGGACTAACGAGAAATCGTTGTCGTGGTACCTCGTAAGTGTTTCGAGAAACTCAAAAGATTTTCCGAACAACGCTTTCACTCTTATGCCGATAGGTTGTTCGTGAAAGTGGGTGACAGCACTTTCACGAGAACAAGAGTGATATCCGCGTGGGAAAAGGCCAGGCTTGCCACCCTCGCGATTTCCGGGCTATTTCTACCTTCGTACGTATCACGAGTTTTCGCTTTTCATTGGAAATAATATTTTATTTTTCGACCATCGTTCGACGTTATCTATCGTTACTTTTCTATATACCTAATTCCATCCATCGCGTGAAGTATAATATGTAGACAGAATACGGGTAGCCAGCTTGATCCCTGGAGTCTTTCGCATTGCTCGTGCCGTTGACCGAAATTACTGGCTACCATGGTATATAGCACACAGCTGGAAAGACAAAGCCGACCCGGGATTACGGGTACGTCGTTATTATTATATTACGGCTTTCGAGCTTGGCTCCAAGGAGAGGGCTCGAACGTTGTTTCGATAAAACGATCTAACAGGAGTAACGAAGAGAGAAATAGAGATAGACGGATAGAAATACTAGACGATCTCTTCGTCCACTATGCCATTTCTCGGTGTTCTCGACTTACATCTTTGAATTTACGCAGCTATAATTCAAAGTAGCGCGGTACGGTGTGGCGCGTTTCCTTCGTGAACGAGGGAGCCTTCGACCGCGGGATGAGCCACCCTTCGCCACCCTTGCCAAGCCCTTGCTCGTCCTTAGCCTCCTACCAAACTCCTCCGAGAGCTTTGCCTCGAGACTCGGAATACCCCGGAGAGGAAAAAGGGCGAACTCCCCGAGCGTCGGATGTAGTCGACGGGACAAAGAACCTGACCCCGTTGTTGCGTTTCGACCCTCCCCATACTCCCTCTCCTCCTTTTCCCTCCTTTTAAACGTCGAAAGATAGCCGACGCTCTCGAGGTTAAACTCGTGAATTTACGTGACAGACTCTTCTTTCTTTCTCTGTCCTTTCTTCTGCTTCTTCGATCCAACCAAGGGTAGATTAAGATATTTATAGATTGCTATGTTTATCACCACGTTAATTATTATACAAAACTTTGTTCTTTCGTTATTATATTATCGTTAATGTATATATTACAATGATGTTATACGACTCAGTTGTATAGAGAAACAGAGAAACAGTAAGTTATAACCCAAGCGAGTCATATAATCGTTCGCCGTGCTCGATGAAACCGCATCCCGCATGCGAATTAGATTTAGGTACCCGTACCATAGAGTTCACTCTTGGGTATCGCTAATATTTCGCTTTATGGCACATTGTGAAGGCCGTTACAACGTAACCTCACTATGAAGTTAATGTTCGAAGGACGTATCGCGTAAGGAGAAGCTGGCCCACGCGATTTCTCTCTCTCTCTCTCTCTCCCTCTCTCTCTCTCTCTCTCTCTCTCTCTCTCTCTCTCTCTCTCTCTCATACTCTTTCCCTCTCTTTGTCTCTCTCTTTCTCTATAAAGCATTTCAGGTGCGCCCGAAAATTGGCGCGCTTCGTTCCCGAACGATCACGGGCGATGGCGCAAATCGTAAAAACGTCCGTGGCAAGCCACGAACAGGGCGAAGACGAAGGGCCCACATCTCCTTTACGGGATCATAAATTAATCCGTGGAAAGACTAAAAGGGAGTCTAAGCGCGATTCTCTCCTCGTAACTCGAACTCACCATTGTCGTTGCTCGTCGTTTTCTCGAACAAAGAAGATCGTCAAACTGGACGAACTTATCGATAAAATCGAGTTCGGGGAGACGATCTATATTGGATCCATGAACTTTTATGGATCGCGATGAGTTTGATAGATATAGAGATGAAATAAAAAAGTCTCATTCTTGCGAACGAAGAACGGAATTCATTTGAAAAGACATTCTTATGAGGTAGAAAAGATCATAAGGTGGGGTACGACGCTTTGTCTCGAAGAAATATTTTTTTCATTCGCCTTTATCCTTCTTTTTTCCCTCGTCGAATGGAAGAACGGATCTTTGAAGGGATGGACCAAAGAGAGAAAATCGTTCGAAGCGTTCGAGTAAAAACGTAGCGTTACCGCCCTTCGAGGTCCCAAGACGGAATTGAATTCGCGTGCGTGAGTGTGTATGCGTGTCGTGGTCTGCATAAACAGACTAGAAGAAAAGAAAGATGAAAGGAAATGGTAGGGTGGTAGGTGATGGTAGTTTAAGAGCGAGTGCAGTCAAGCGACGAGAGAAAAAAGGGACGAAAGGACAAAACTGATGCGATGAAAGCGGATAAAACGGAATTAACCGAAAAAAAGGTTCAGAAGGATCTCGCCAGTAAGAAAAACGAAACCCTTCTCGTTCTCCTTTCTCTCTTTTCTTTTTTCTCGATCTATCAAATTAGTTCCTCGTACGTCTTTATTGTGTCGTGCTTTCTCGACGAGAAAAACAAGAATTTCTATCTCCTTCCATTTTTAAAACGATGTTACAGCATTACGTCTATCTTCAAATTCCGCCTATCACTGTACATTCGCTATAGATTACAATTGTATCGAATCTAGTATAGTAAAATAGCGTTCTCTTTTTCTCTATCTTATCGTACGGTTATGTTACAGTCGGAAGCATGCCGATAACAGAAACTTCCATTCCGATTTTTCCATCCGTTCGTATCTCGGAAGCTAAGATAGTCCCTTCGATCTTGGCAAGTTCCTGCGTTCGACAGGTCACTGTGCTAAGGACACCCCAATCATCTTGGAAGATGGTTTTTAAGATGCCCTTTGTCGGTCGAACAAAGACGAAGGTCCTATTGACACGAGCTATTATTATTAGTCTTCTTACTGAGGAACTTTGTGATTAGTAACGTTAGCGACAGACAAATTTGGTAAATTCGTAGAATATAAAGGACAAAAAAGTATAAAGAGAGAGAGAGGGAGAGAGAGAAAGAGAGAGAAAGGATTACGACAGACAGGGACTAAGAAAAGGGCTCGTATATTTTCTTACGATCCACCGTCCACCCTCGAACGTGTCTCGTAAAATTGAATTCAGAAGAAGCTTGCTCGGCCCTTCTCTCACGTAGGGCAAAGGTCGGAAGTTGATTTTCTCCGAGTTAACCGCTGAGAGTGACAGGTCGTCGGAAACGGAATAAGTTCGAAAGCGCAGAAAACTTTGGGAATGCCAATCTGAAGCGTTGAAACGCACGTCTACTCGTGTATGTAGAACGTAACTGATTGACGTAGGAACTTGTCTTTTCGGCGAGTTCGACGATTTCTTTGCAAAATTTTCTTCGCTGCAGGTTACTCCATTCGGATAAAGCGAAGCAACGATGATACAAAAGAGATTCAGTCTGATAACGAGGCGCGCCTACTTTCCACGAGGGACTTCGAAAGCGACCGTTGATATTTAAAAAAGTACTTTTGCATATTCATAACTGTAACGTTTACAATTAAAGATACTATATCGAGAAAGGAGGTAGATGGGCAGACGAGCTTAATTATCCGCGCGGGAAGGAGTCGGAATCAATTGAAAACGAGTTTACAGTAATCTCCATCTTCGTTAAATGAGAAAAGTTACCGTTCGTTAGCGAGGGTGCGGAGTGCCATCGAAGAGGAAGTGGAATCCACGCCGTCGTCATATACCGTAACGAGTTTCGTCGTTAACGACTGACTGCATGATCAAATACAAGCCAAACGTTTTCGCGAATATAATATTTATGTCCGTATGAAATATTACAGTCGAACAAATTAATACCGTTGAAAGAAATTTTGATATATTTATTTTCGATAAATATAAAATAGAAATATATAATCGATTTCAAATATTTCTTTTACGGACGAATTTTAATCGGTTCTCACGACATTTTAGAAGAAATAAACGGAGCGAAGTTGGAGAAGGTAGCTATGTCGTTCGCGCAAAGATTGCCTAATGAATCTACGCTGAGACAATGGGGGAAGAGATTTGGTAGTTTCATTCTCCTCTCTCTTCTTACTCGCAGCCTCCGGGACTGGTCCATTGTACGGGAGGACTATTTCATTACAACCAAGCAGGGCCGAACCTCTTTTCCGAGACACTGTCGTTTCTGATTAATTCGGAGAGACGCCCGAAGCCATGGGACGTTCTTCCTTTCTTTTTACTGTTTTCTATATATTTTGGAAGTATTTGAAATGTCATAAAAAATGTCATAATAGTCTCTCTCGTTCTTTCAATAATTAATCAACGATGACGAAACAAAATACTATCCATATCTATGTCTTATACGAGCGAATTTAGATAAAAGTAATATCTATAACTTATGATTCGTTTTTTATTATCTATGATTTCATAAGATTGATGATTATAATTGTAGTGAAGTGAGTTTTCGTTATCACTGTTGCTTCTTTATAGCGTAGAATCAAGTTCGAGAGTGAAAGAGAGAAACAGAGAGACAGAGAGTAAGAGAGAGAGAGAGAGAGAGAGAAAAGAGAGGCTAGTCCTCACCCCTGTTATAATCCTCCGAAAATAAATCATCCCTGTGCCACCCTTCCACCGTACGCCCCCTTTGTCCCTCGTATGGCCGATGCGAGTAAATATTCAGAGCGTCTGTGTATAACATTTATGATAAAGTTCGGTCGACGCTTTATTTATTATTCATGGATGAGATTGGATATGGCAGGGGAGCTAGAGAAAGGAGAAAGGAGAGAGTGTAGGTTCGTACTAGCGACGGTGAATTTCACTTATAAGAAAACGGCGTTCGAATTAAAAAAGTTTTCCCTTAATTAATACGACTGCTGGCTTCAAGTGCATTTCAAATTACTTCGTCCTTTCTTCCGCGTTTTTCTTCTTCTTCTTCTCATTCTTTTCTTTTATTCTCCTCTTCTTCTTCGCGAGTTCAAAATCCTTGAAAAATGTTAAAAGACAATAGTCATTTGTCACGAAGAAGAATCATTTCGTTTAGATCTTGAAAAACTATTATTTCGATTGGTCGAGTATCGGTATTAGATATATACCTATTTTATTTTTATTTATTGCCGTTATAACTCGTGTTAGCTAAAATTGATCAGAACGAAATATCTGTGTAGCTATCTCTCTCACACACCAGAACGTTTTTCCCTTTTCTCTTTCGGTCCTTTTCGCGGGACAGTTTATCGTTCTTCGCTTTCCCCGGGCTCTTCACACTGCTCGAGCCAAAGAGCAGACGTTGGTAGGGTATATGAGTTACTTTCCTCCTAAGAAAAACTTCATAAAAATAACGATATTACGAGTCTCGCAAGGGGTGAGAGGTCCAAGGGGGTGGCAATTACCTCGGCGCTTCTCTTGCAGCCGGTTAAATATAACACCGTCTCCGGTGCGACAAGATGCTCCACCCGGTCAGATATATCATATCCGATATTGCTATAGTCTCAGGGAGCTCCTGAAAGCACCAACAGCACACTACTGTCGTCATCGTATCGGCGGCATTGCTACCACTATTGCCCAGGACCGCCTTCATCCTCGTTAAGCGATATCTCGAAAAACACGAGCCTCCATTCTTGCGCAAAAACACCCCTCCCATTTACGAGCTCGGTAAAAGGCGTGCTAAGTGAAACGTAAAGCTGCTGTTATTTTTTAAAGTTAGAGGATAAAATTGGGAGATCTGCAGAGTAAGGAAAGACCAAGTTTCTATTATCGATCCTTTGTTCCGCTTATAAAATTTTTAAACATCTGTGTGTAGCAAAATTAAGTATAAGCTTATTTTAAGTATAAGCTATTTATTATATTACACACACGATAAACACTTAATTCACGTTAATAACTAACAATATTTTAAATATTCATTATGCAGAGTTTGAATCCTACTTGTACTTGAATGTTACTTGTACTATATTTTATGAATTTTTAAGACTTTGGAACCGAAATTACTTATCGATCCTCTTTGCAAGTAACCTCATTTTTACACAAATTTCAAATCAATTCGTCAATTCCTTTAAACGATAGAATGCAACACATTTAGATTTTGAAACGAAATATGAAGGTCCAAAAGAGTCTTCACATATCTCAAGTAGTTTTTAAGTTATCGAAAGCATAAAGAATTTTCTGCAATCATGCGAAACATTCGCTACAATTTTCTTAAATTCGTTTATTTATTTTTATACTAGGAAACTAGGAGGGCTAATAAAAACGTTTTCTAATTTCTAAACTAGAAACTGCTTTGTTTTTACCGTCTGGTATAAATCGTACAATTATCGGGCGAGCACGATACGAGGACCAACCGCAGACTCGATGGTAGTTGTGACAAAAAATAAAAATTGTAACGTGGTCTGGGCAGTGAAAAAGAACGCGGAAAATACGATATGCCAGTGGTAATAGTCATAGCAGCGACAACGATGCCGGTTGTAGCTGTGGAGGGACCATCATGGAAAAGATAAAAGCGAGCCCAAGCTCATACGGTGGCTCTAATTATCGAGAATTTACCGAGCCGGGGTTGGCCCACGATCGACCAAAAACCGTTTAGATAACGATCTCGATAACATAGTCGGTCCAACGAGGAAAAGGACCTGTTCTATGGCGATTTTCGCACTCACCACAAAATTGGTGCCCGTCGTAAAAGAGAATGTCGCGTTTCTGTTAAAACTGTTCCTAACTACAAACAGAGAAAAAAGACAATATCGTTTATCATCGAACAATCGTTCGCTCGTCAAAACGTCACTTTTGAAGTCGACCTTGCATACCTTTCAAACTGAAATGGAAATTTCGTTTGTAAAAATCGAAAGAGAGGAAGGGTCGATACCTCGGAAATTTAATATACAGGATGTCCCAGAACAAGTGAAAAATATTTTAGGGATTACTTTAGTACATCTAAACAATAAAAAGGTCATATAAACATACGTAAGTTACCTTGAATCTTTCACTTTTCTTTTCTAACATTTTTTTCTAACTTCAATTAAAAAAAAATATATAGTTTGTTATATTTAAACGCTTAAATCACCAAACATTCTTTCAAAATATCTGCATGTTATACTTTGATACTTTTTTATTCAGAATGTCACGAGAAGTTGATTTATATAAAAGAGAATTGTACTCCCGTTTAAAAAAATTCCAACGAATTTGAAATCTTGTAAAAAGAAAAAATAATCTTGAAAAAGAATGATTTTACCGCTACATGTGCACTTCAAATAATGTAACTTTGTCTTTTTCATCCATGAAACCATAAATAACGAAGATATTTAGGTGTTCCAATCTGAATGCCCCACCTTGTATAATAATTCAATTAAATTTTTCCCGATACCGAAAGAAACGAGTTTAAATGTTTCGAGAGTTGTTGCCAAGTTTTTCGGTTTAGCACAAAAAAGCGATCGTCGAGCAACGAGACGATTACGAGACGACGAGGACGACGAAGACGACGACGACGACGACGTCGACGAAGGAGGGCCAACGAAGGATCGGCAAAGGGTCGCCAAAGAGAGTGGTTAGGGACGCTGGTAGGAAGAGTCGTTACCACGGCGACATCTCTGACTTTTGACAGATTCGAGGGAATCTTCTTTATTTTTTTGCGTCGTACTAGAGACAAAGAATAACTTTCCGGAACGGTTCCGTGAAGAAGTGTCTGCATCGAGATTGAGATCCAAGAAGGGTGGCTAAAGCTTTTCGAAGATGCTGATAAACATTTTCTTTCGAAATATATAAAGAAAGATTGTTCAACAAGAAACTGTTTTAATAATCTTATTTTAATAATGCAAATATTAATAAAAATTATGTATAATTCCTCGTAACCATATTTCGGTTATATAGGTTCGTACGATTAATGCAATCATATTTTTTCATACATCGTGTTTCCACTAATTATTTCTACATGAGCATCAATCAATTTAAACTTGGAAGATCGATACGAGATACTTACAAAATTCTCTTTAGCTCTTTACTATCCGTAATAAAAAACGACGTACATCTTCGTAGCGATTAGTCAATCTTATTTGTTTACGATGACGCGAACACGAATAAGAAAATCTATGTTTTTCTATATAAATTTTCTACATAACTTTTTGTTATGCAACTATTCGTAAGTTGATGAATAGAAAAACTAGCAAGAATCAAAATCAATATCACAGTTGTCAAATTTGACGAAATATAAAAATTATTAGTTGTTAATAATATCTATCCAGAGCTCTCTTACCTATATAATCCTTGACTATCAATAAATTAAGTTGTTCATTTTCTTCATTCTATAAAGCTAACTGTACATATATTAATCGGGAGTCTGTCAAAATCGTTAATTTATAGAAATTCCTATATAAAAATTCATACCACTATTATATAACATTGATTACAGAAGACATTCTTGTCCCATACAGTATCACGAATATTCGCTATCTATTGCTTCATTCGAACGTATGAAGGGCCTCGAATGCAATGGAAGATGATTAACGTTATACGAGAAAAGCAAAGCAACATTAGTAACAACCTTCTCGTCTGCTGTTATTATCGAAGCAATAATCGGTTTAACCTTTCGACGGCCGGTTATACTTTCCTCTTCCTCTTCTCATCACTTCTCTTTATTTCTCTCTCTCTCTCTCTCTCTCTCTCTCTCTCTATCTCTGTTTCCCTCACAGAATAGAGAAAGGGCATTGTACAAAAGGGCTTGTTTTCACGGTAATTGCTTTCATTGCGAAATTGCATTACGCGATGTGGTGAGCGCCTGAAAGCGAGCAATCCGACAGTGAATGCTGTCGAGAATGCAACGGGCTTTCGAGGGTTTCACTTAGGGAAAACAGTCTCCGTGATGTGTATCTACAATACATGCCATGCATATATGTACGTGGTACGTATGTAAAGTAGTTTGAATATGTGTACAATATATAAATAAAACGAGATCGATATGCGACTAATTAAAATTTTATCTCAAACGAAATCAAAATAAAATGAATATTTCTTTCTTAGTTGATAAAATAACGAATTTTTATATATCAGTATGAATGAATTGTGAGCGCTTAAATCAAGTTATTCCTTTTTTTTATTTCTCCCGGTGTAACTTTATTCCGTACCGCTTGAACTCTTTTCGTCTAATCCATCGAGTCTCATTTTACCCTCGAAACTTCATATTTCTCCTAAACGTTGAGCGCCATAAACATCTCCGGTAACGAGAAATTTTCGAGGAGAATTCATGACCGTCCACAGCGTAACAAGAAACGTTTAAAAATACGACTCTTTGTTGGCAACATGAGGCATTGAGAGGGCCTTCCGAAGGCACGAAGCTATGGGGCGTTGCCATTACCCTATGCAAAGCATAAAAGAGTTTGTGGAATTTTCTCGGTTTCTCTTTCAATCTTTATCTGTCTATTCGAGTCCTCTTTCCAACCATTTCGTAATTGGAACCGACGATTCCGTCGTTTTCACGATGACGAGAATATTCGTGGAATACAAATGTTTTTTTCAAACGTGACTACCTAGCTTTTGTTTGAAATTATTAAGAGTGAAATTATTTTTCGTTATCTCCAAGAGTTTATATAATCAATCAATTCAATCATTTTCCATATGAAGAGTACAGATGATTTCTAAAACTCTTTCAACTTTTTACAGCATTTTTAAAAAGTGTGATTGAAAAATCTAATAAAGAATCGAATTCATTTTTTACCCGTTATCTTTGTAATCCCAAGAAAATTTCGCCAGGTACGTAACCGAATTCGACGGTCCCTCTGAAAAGGAGTCGTGACGCATCAACGAGGATCTACCCCTCTTGGCACGGGAAAGCTCTACGACCAAGCGCAGATCAGCGCGAGCACGAGTTTTTACGAGTCCGACGCGACAGTCGCAGAATAAGAAATTAAGGGGTCGTGCCGAACGAAGAAACTCCAGAATAAGATCCAGAGAGAAAGAGACAGAGTTAACTCGTACGTTCTACCTTTTTCACAAGCCCTGTAGGAAGCAAGGGGAAATTTTTGAAAAAAGAAAAAAAATGAGATTGCAAGATAAAGTAATGTTGTTAGTTTGGGACGTTATACATTCTTCCTTCTCTCTCTCTCTCTCTCTCTCTCTCTCTCTCTCTCTCTCTCTCTCTCTCTGTCTCTGTCTTTCTCTCTCTTTCCTTTATTCTGTTGTTTTCTATGTGCGTTCCTTTCTTGCCGAGGCGGTTCCCGAGAAGAGAAAAATGGCGGTTCCCGAGAAGGAGAAAACGGCGTTTACCCCCTTCCGTTTTTCATAACGACAGGAACACGCGTATTGGATGAAAAATGTCAGCGAAAAGAGTCAACAGCCAGACGGCCTTGAATATTGCGATTCTAAAACGGAGACAATCGTTGCTACTCTTTTCTCTCATTGTCAGTTATTTCTATGCGAAGGTAAGAAAATAAATTATGAGTTTGATGTCCTCCATAGAATACTTTAACGAAGAAATTTCTTTTTTCTTTCTTCTCTCATCATCTCTTCTTCCTTTATCTACGATAAAGGGAAAACTTCGAAGAAAGGTCGAAATGCAAAAAAGACGAGTTCCAGGGCCAGTGACCTCCTCTATTACGTTTTCTATGAGATGCAGAAGTAAAAAAAAAAAAGAAAAAAGGTCGTCCACTAGCCAAGGGCAAGCTGACAAATGGCAAGGATTTAAGCAACGCAACCGCTTACGAACCTGCGTTTTTCATCGCCGGAAAAGGGCGGTTACTTTAAGTAATTGCATCGCTATGCTCGACAAAGAAAGAAGAGGATAAAGAATAAGGAAAAAGTAAGAAAATGGAATAAGATACAATAGATCTAGTGTATTTTACTCTAGAAAAATTCTTTCTAGAAAATTGAAGAAATTCGATAAAACGGTCCAATAATGATAGAAGTCACCGTAACGGTTTAAACAAAAAAATTGAAATTTTATTATTACATTGAAATTCGAAACTTTAACGAAATTGTAGCAGTTGTTGTAAAATTGCATGCTCGCATATTATTATTGAAATTACTAAATACTACTAAAACTATAGTTTTCGAATTAAATACATACATATCTCAATACATTTTAATCTTACTGAATTAAAATTTTTATAGGATGTCTAAAACAAGATCTTTGATTGTAGATTTAATCTGTTTTTACAAAAAGTATTAGAAGATATTTTTTCCATTAATTTTGAAAATTTTTCCTTGGAAGCTGTGCCTTTGTAAAAATAATCACGTGTCAAAAAATTTTTTCGTGCAATTGATGTTATATCGATTGAAATGGTTCTACCAAAAATTGGTCAAACATGTTTTTTGAGCAGAAGTTGACGTTGAAGCGCGTATAACAAAAACATTATTTCATTAGAATATATTTTTATATTACTTCAAAAACATATATTTTATTAATACAAGAAAATATGTATATAGACACATTGATTCTTCAACCAAAAAATTTATAAAAAGACGTTCTTTTTTATGTCATCGCAGTAGCTTCCCTTAAATATCATACATTTTTCAAAGTATCTGTTTAAAAAGAATAATATTGAAAAAAATACGTAAAGTCGTAACGTTTTGGACGGGCGATTAGAAGGGATTAGACAATGGAAGTAACTATAAACGACCTCACTTACCAGAACTAATACCAACCGAGTCGTTCTATCCACCAAGAAAGTTTCTTAATGTCTTCGCGGAAGATCGTCTAGCGAAGTGTCGAGAAAGAGAGAGAGAGAGAGAGAGAGAGATAGAGAGAGAGAGAGAGAGAGAGAGAGAGAGAGAGAGAGAGAGAGAGAGAGAACGAAAGAGCCTCGGCAGACGAGAGGATTCGGTAATACGAATTTTGTAAGAAGCATTAAGTTCCGCAATAAACGCTGCTGAGAAATGAACGGCGAATCGTGCGGAACTTCTTGCGGAAGTACCGTTAAAATCGGCGGAATATCTTGAGACTCACGGATAATAACGTCAAGACATTAGACAGCTCCGATCCCTTAAACAAATGCTTCGCGCAGGTCGTTGCTGAGAATTTAGAGAGCGATCTGATGTCTCACGTAGTATAATAAAAATATGCCTGTATAGAATTAGTGGAATTTTAAAAAAGTCTCTAAACTAGAACTTGGAAAGTACCAGCGTTTGACAATTATTGAAAAAGTACTTGTTTCTCAAGCGCTTCTAACGATAAATCGATTTTTTTAGAATGAAAGTAAATGAACATTCACCATACGTGGTCTTGAAAAGTTTTTCGATATAGATGACTTAGTCAAATGTTTCCTTCTCGTCTATGAAATTTCTTTGTGTATGCTTAGATTTATATTTTATAAGAAACACGATTAAAAAGATATCGTTGTTTATTTTTAAAGAATGCAGAATATAGTAGTAACATTCGGATAATAAATAACCAGATCGCTTTTAACTTAAGATAAGAAATATTTCTTTTTTACTTTGTTTTAATTTTAAGAATATCCTTGAGTGGACCGTATTATGCATCATCGACATTATACATGCAGACTTTTGTTAATTAATGTAACAAAATAATGTTCAAAGTAAGTTCAATATGTCGCTCTTTGCGAATTTCGTTTAGACATCGCGAAAGAGGTTGATGCACGGCAGCCAATTAGCCGTCCATGTTTCCCAGAAGATACCGGCGACTCTTGGGTAAACGCAAATAAGCGACTTGGAAATTTTCGAAGCTCCTGGAGTTCTACGAGAAAGCGCGTGGCAACTGACGGCTAAAAGAGACACCAAGGGAAAGAGAGAAAGATAGAGAGAAAGAGAGAAAGAGAAAGAGAGAGAGAGAAAGAGAAAGAAAGAGTAAACTAAGAGCAAACGAATGGCGAGGAAAGGAGACAAAGATAAAGAGAAAGAGAGAAAAGTACGGCAAGTTTACATTTAATTAGTCGGTCGCCGGTAACTATGCTTGAAAGACCACAGAAGGAAGGTTCGCTTGCAACGGCGAATCGCCCATTTAAATGCCCTTTTTCCGCTCTTCTTGCCGATAGCTAGCGAGCTGCCTAGTCGTTCTCCCAGCTTGTAATTGCCGCATAGAAAATGAGATTCTCCGATGTCTTCCTTCCTACTCCTTGCTCTCCACACCCTCCTCGCATCTTCCGATAATTTCCTGTGAAGTAAAGTGAACGCTCTCAGAAGAGAGTCCCATTGTTTTCCTCTTCTATCGAAGAAATTCAACGTTAAAATAAAGGGAATATAAAAAGAGACTAAAGGACAAAGATGTAAAAATTGATAGAGAAAGAGAGAAGAGAGAGAGAGAGTCGAGATAAAATGATTAAAAATCGTATTCTCAAGAAAAACGATACTCTAAGATTCTCCGGTTCGTCATTAAAAAGATATCGCTTAGGCTGTTAATTAGATCGATCAATAATGGCGGAACTACTCTCTCTACCTCTCTCTCTTTCTCTCTTTCTTCTTCTTCCTTTCTATCAGGCTTGTTGAAGGGCCGAAGATCAAAGACATACCGAGAGTGAATGGTCGCTTTTCCCTTCTAATTATAGAGAATTTCCTCGTCAATTTACACATCTTGCTGTCAACGCTTCCGACAATATCACTAGCTAAGGGTGGAAAGTAAGATGAAACTTTGAGAACTCCCACTATGTTTTCCTTGGAAATACCAACTCGATGATACGAATAGTTTGATTTCTTCAAACCTTTGAGTTTTATATATATATGTATGTATGTATGTATGTATGTATGTATGTATGTATATGTATATGTATATATATAAAATACACACATATATATATATAATATACACATATATAATATACATATATATCTTATTTTTTTTATTTCAAATAATGTATTAGTCAGCTTTTCTGCCAGATGAAGTAGAAGGAGAAATAACTCTCGTTTCTCGGTCAACGATTAACGGTCATCTGCAAAAGCAAAATGGCCACGCCTGCTGGAGCAATTAGGCAGCTTTATAGCCCGTGAAATCAGATGCGACCGTTCCATGGTCCTTTATCTCAACAGTATTCGTATTACTGAGTCAAGGCATTACCTTCGAAAAACAACCAATATAAATAATATTCCCTGCTAAAACGTATCTTCTATTTCTGAATGAAATAAAATATATTTTACTAATTACTTCAAATTTTTTTTCTTCCTTCACGAATCTTATATATTTATATATTCGTCTAGTTTATTCTTATTACGTTCGTTTCTTATTACGTTACGTTCGTTTCTATTCTTTCCACACTTTTCGGTTCACTTTGTTGGATCCTTTAATAAATATCTCTCTTACTCACTCCCTTCTTCTCTTTGCAAGCTCAAATGCGTCTCGAAGTAAAGGAAGTAAGGAAGGAAGCCGGGCCCACGTCTTGAATAGGCTGCTACGAGCCGACCCTTCTCGTACATTCCCCTCCTTCGTTCTCGTTCAGCTTCGATTCGCGTTCGACAAGTAATTAGAGGAAACTTCGCTTCCTCTCGAGGGTAGCCGATATTCAACTTCTACCCCTCTCTCCCTTTTCCTTTCCTTCCTCGAACTCGCTCGTTTGCCGAACTCGCCGATAGGTAGCTACTTGGTGCGTAAAAAAGATAAACTTTTAATTTATTTAAAACTCGACCCCACGACTGTGGTCAAAAAAGAGAGAGAGAGAGAGAGAGAGAGAGAAAGAGAGAAAAAGAAGCTCTTACCCTCGGTTCTCGAGCCATACATATATACACTAATGAATTCTTATTCGATGTTGGTATTAAAGAGGTCGCGAATGGAGTTCGTAAGCTCTTTCATCGAGGGACTCATACATAAGCTATGCTACGGGCCTGAAACGAAAATTGGTGGAATGGTTCCGCCCCTGAAAGATGTTCTTGCCAGCTAAAAAAAAGCTTTCGCTCTCTACGAATTGGTTGAGAGGGCTGATAAACGTCGTAAATAAACGTTCTATATTCATTAAAAATTTTGTTTCGTTTATATGCACGTTCCTGATTTCAAATATTAACAAAAAATAAAAGATTAATTTTCCCTAACCATATATTCGGTTTTAACGCTTACGCTTTATATTTTCAAGCTTTCTCGAACGTGACTATTATCTATCCGTTAGATCCGATACACCCTCGAAACCCTTTCGATAGTCGACTTTTAGGCTTCCCAAAGGATTATCTTTCGTGAACGGATGTCCACTTTACGATATCACGCTAATCGAAATGAACTTCGAAGTGAAGCTTTTGCGTCGAATGCTCTCAATTTTCTTCCACTTCGTTCCATGTAGTAATAAAAAAAAAAAAAAAGAAAAAAGAAAAAGATTCAGCAAAATGTCGACTTTCGAGGTTCAATATTTCGTTGAGTCGAACGTATTTTCAAGCAAACCTTGGGAACCGAGAGAGGAAGATACGCGCTGGCAGCGATTTTTCCTGGAAATGGCAGACAGTAATATCGCTAATACATTTTTCGAGGTAGTGGCTGAACAGTTATCATCATCTCGACCTCGTAACAAGTAGCTATGAGCTTTTTACGCGCTCTCACCATCGTGGCTTTTCGCTGGAGATCAAAGCGGATCCGTCATCGGACTTTTGCTTTCTCTATTTCTCCTTCCTCTCTCTCTCTCTCTCTCTCTCTCTCTCTCCCCCTCTCTGTTACAAATTTCATCTCTCTCCCTCTCTTTATTCCTCTCTTTTTATACGCCACGTGTACATCTCGTATACCTGTGTACGAGGGATTCGTAGCATCAAACAAATTTTCGGTTCACAACGATCAAAACATTAATTTTACTTTCATCTTAATAATTTATTAAGATAGAACTTAATTAAGAATAAAATGTCAGGTCAAAAAGTTACTGAACTTTGATTAAAACGTAATAAAATTAATCGGCTACCAGCAATATCGGAATTAAAAGTTTGTTTTCGTTAATATTATTTCTTTTTTCTTTTTAAGTAGGAAAAAGTCCATTATTCCTGAGATGCGAACGATCTTACCTTATTAATTTATCGACTCGCGGTGGAGCTAGCATCCCGGAGCTTGGAATACTCGCAAACTCGTTGCGACGAGGTCCCGTCGCGTTACGGAAATATATCAGGGAACCCCATCTTCGCGAGTACGTCCGGCTCAATTAACGGCAAACACCGTCGAGGGGTGCGCCTTTTCTCCTTGCCTTACTTTTATACATGAAACTAAAAGGGAGGATAAGGGGGAGAGAAAAGTAAGCTCGTGTATATCCTCTGAGTTAACGTGTGCCAGGGGAGACACTTTTGCGTATCAACGATGATCTGTACTGCTACCTTACAAATTAATTCAAATAATTTTCGAAATGAGGATTATTATAATAATTTTACATTATCGCGCTATAACATAAATACTTTATATCAATGTATTATAAACATATTTTTGGATAACTTCACAATAAATAGATGTAGCGAAAATAAATTCTGATTCAAAGAAATAAATTATAAAATTTAAAACGATTTATTACTGGAGCAATAACAATTTCAAAAGGTATAACGAACAGAGTGAGAATATCGTAAAAGATGTTGTTGAGTGTGCGTTGTCGGCAGCATTACGGTCTTTATCGGAATCATAGTGATCGAATATCTTATAAGCTAAGGGATACGTTATCCAGTGTTTGTAATATAAAACGTCCGTGTAAATTCCAGGAAGTTTTGGTCTCGCACAGCCCTCTCCGGCGGAAACGATACCCATTATAACACCGTTGCAAACCATTCCACCACCAGAATCACCCTGCGAAAAATAATTACGATGCTTTAGAAAACTTTTACCCTAGGGAAAAGAGTGTACATTACGAAAAAAGGAAATTTTATTTCAGTACGTTTCGGTACATACCAAAATAGATATTAAAATATGATATACACAATATAAATGAAATAGTAATGGCTTATGAACGATAATAGTGGAAAATGTTATTTGATACAAATAGAAACCGATTGATAGTTGCTCGAGAAATATATTCTTATAGCTTAATAATCGATTCTTCGTTTGGTCAAACAAAGTTTCGAGATAACGAATGCGAGAAATTGTATCGCTCGATAAGCATCATAAAGCGAGTAAACTAATATAAAAAACGACTAAATAAAATGTTTTAAATTTAATCAAATAAAATTTAATTTATGATGAAGATCAATCGATCGCAACAATTTGCATTTACATATTTTCTGGTCAAATAGTAGTTTTTACCTGGCAAGCATCCCTCAAGCCTTCCATATATCCAGCGCAATACATCCCTGGTGGTA
The DNA here is from genome assembly GCF_014466175.1 of Vespula pensylvanica. Taxonomy (NCBI): domain Eukaryota; kingdom Metazoa; phylum Arthropoda; class Insecta; order Hymenoptera; family Vespidae; genus Vespula; species Vespula pensylvanica. Next base: position 8,510,232 of record NC_057686.1, read on the forward strand.
AATTTGTTACTTCTACAAGGAGATTACGACAATCTTCCATACTCAAAATCGGCAGATCCACGTACATCAAATCGTTACTCACAGATGGAATGTTCTATCAAATTTTAAATAATTTTCTTCAAAATAATCGAAATAATAAAGATATTTTTTAATCTCACCTCTTCAGGATAGCCCCATCCTGATACTTGACAGATCGTACCAGGTGGAACTTGATCTGTAGGTAAAGGAATTGGCTTCAATTGTGGCGTAAATTCAAATGGTATTTTTAACTATAGAAAAAAAGATATGCGTAAGACGAAAGTAAAATTGAACAGAGTTTGTACATATATATATATATATATATATATATATATATATATATATATATGTATGTATGTATGTATGTATGTGTATGTATAAATGATACGATGAGATCAGCTTAAAGTCAGATTATCTTATAACTTTTAATCCTAACAATATCGGTAAGAAAAGAAAGATAAGATTAGATGTCGACTTTCATCGCTTCATTGTTTATTTATCGGAAATATGATAGACACAGGCGTTGTAAGTAACAAATTTCTAAACGCTTAGAATATATACATACCTCAAGTAGAGCAATATCATTTTCGTAAGTTTTATGATCAAATTTTTGATGAAGTAAAATCTCTCGAACGCCTCTTCTCTGACCAGTCTTCGTTGTGCGATCGAGTTGCAGTTCTCCGCCAACAACGAGAATGGTCCAAGGTTTAATGGGGACTTTGTTACTAAATAATTTATTGATTTTCCATTTCATTCCAAATGCTTTTTGTAAATTTTTTTATAGAAAAATATAACTACTCACAGATACATGCAATGTGCCGCTGTTAAAACGAATTTTTCGCTGATCACACTTCCACCGCAGAAATGACTTCCGGACCAAGTGCGTCTCAATGATACCTACTTGCATTAACGTTTTTATCCAATGAATTTATTTCGTAAGAACATGTGTGTATATATATCAATTCATTCATAATACATACCTGATGCGGAAATTGAGTAATAACTGCTTTAGTTCCATTCACTATACGTCCGGTAATATTATAGTTGATCCTTTCGACATCATCGTATAAATTAACTGTTTCACCTGACAAAACGCATATGATAAAATAAGATAAATAAATATAGATATATACGTAGAATAAACGCGTAGTTATAAATTCCATTCTATTTCGACAAGCGACGAATAATTTTCCTTAATAATTATACTTCGAACGTTATCTTCTCCCTCGAATAAAATTTCAGTCATATGCTTGCCGATTGGTCGGTCAATTAAGGTAATTGCAATTTTCGTTGTACCCTCGGTTTCTCTCAAAGCGACGTATTTTCAGTCGATTATGCATATTAACTTTCCACATGAAATAATTACGCGGACATTCGAATTTTCATGATAATATCTCGTGGACAGTGCGCGATAGAAAAAGGGAAGGGTAAGAGAAAAAATATCGAGGGAAAATGCTTGCGGACGACGTGGAACAACAACATTGGGAGAAAATTAATTATTCGTTTTATTATATCTTCATGTTATGCAAAACGTTTGATTCGGGCTTATAAAATCCATACAAATTTCAATTTTTTACTCACCTTTTATGGCAATCGTCTCGTAAAAAAGAAAAGTAACGATTATAAAACTTAAAAACTGTGAGTGTAAAGGATAAAGCAAGTGAATTCCCATTATGCAGTACTCGATAAGAAAATCACTGAAATCACTGTTCGTCCAGAACCTCAGATCACACGATACTAACGATTGAAAATCTTCTGCTATCTGACGTTCCCAGAACGTTTAACAAAAACTTCTATTATCGTAGCGCGATAATCAGTTATCGCTTATAGCATCTTGCTGTAATTTTTATCGTAGTGCGTGGGTAATGGCGAAAAGTTCATCATGGAAAAAATTCATACAACGTTTATTAGTAAATTAATTGTATAAATATTTGTATATTTCATTGAACTATCAAGTTAATTAAAATAATAGTTGAACTACAAATAATACACAAATAAAAATTACTAATAATTTATAATGCAAAGCATCATGTCGTATGAAATTTTTATCTATTTTCTAGTTTTGAGGTTATCATAAAACTAACAATAACTTCTTTGCTCACCCAAATAGCCATCACTACCGGATCTTGATCGTTCCACTGACATAAATCTACTACGTTTCCCCACGCACGTGTACATACACACGCACAAAAGATGTGACCGTAAATCCAGAACGCCCGGTTATCAATTATCATAATCGTAGACATACTAATTATAAATTCGCTGCGATATCAAGCATATATTGATATCGAAATTAATCGAAAACTACGCTCTACGAGCACTCCATGATTATACTTGACACGATCAGGATCTTTTATTATTAAGAAAACAGTGTCCGTTAAGAGTGTGACAGTAGACATTGAGGAAATCGGAATATTTTATACTCTTTTTCTTTTTATTTTCTCTATTTTTATCCGTCTTTTCGATCACCGTGCAATAAATTTGAGGATCACTGTCGGATATAGGAATTTGTTTATTTTCTTATCCTATAAAATATGAGAATATTTCTTTTTCTTTTATTCAGATTTCATCTGTCTGACCTATCTCTCATTTTATTTTTGAAAAACGAAAAGCGAAAAGGTAAAACGCTTGTATAGAGAATGTAATATTAATAATCAAAAACAATGAGTAAAATCGATAAAACAAACTCAAACGAAAGCCGTATCAGAAATGGATCGGTAAATGTTTTATCGCCTATCAATTATCGTGTTTATAAAATAGCATCTCGTAGAGATATCCCAAAAATAATTTCAATTAAATGTTTCTTATCGAATAAAATTGATATCTAAAATAAATGTACGCGAAATGATACAAGCAAAACCTTTTATAAAAAATCAAAATCGTTAAAGATATTAAAAAAACATAACAATACTTCAAAAACATAGTATCTTTTAAATTGGTCTCGATTATCTATCTCTTCAATAAAATAACGAGATCGATACGAGATTGGATACTGCGCATGATATAAAAAGTTCCAAAGAAAAGAATTTTCTATCTATTTTACGTTCCCAAGTTCGAGGATAGTACGGTCTGCAAATAATGGAATTTCCAAAGTAAGATCATTTTTCTTTTGGTTAGGGTTATTCGTTAGGCATATCCCTAAATTGCAAGTTCTCAACGAGTATCCAACATGCAAAATATCCTGCATTCAAGATACCATCGACGTAGATCAGCAAAATATTCTTGGCCTTGCCAAGCTTCCGTGATTTAAAAACTTGCATTTAAAAAAAAAAAGAAAGAAGAAAAGAAAGTAAAATGTAGAGAAAGTGAAAAAAGAGTATTAATAAATTCTACATTTATATGATAAATTATATTATATATCCTTAAGTTATGAAATATATGAAAAATAATTTAGATGAAAAATACAGGCAAAAAAAGAAGAAAAATAAAGGAAAAGAGAGAAAGAGAAAGAGTTGTGAATAAAGGGTAAAGAAAGAGAAAGAGAAAAAGAGAGAGAGAGAGAGAGGAAGGAAGGAGGAGGAGAGAGAGTGTACAGAGCTGATAGGAGCAGCCATTTCCCATTCCAACCATCATAAGCCCCCATACAAACGCTACGTACAATCTCCGTGCAGCCGACGAAGCTATCGCAAGGTTCGTGGTCTTGTCTACGCATCGGGATCGCGTTAGATCGGCCAAACTGCGTGTCTACATACATATCGATTCCAACACGCTCTTCTCTCTTCGTTCTTCGTTATACCCGTTTTCCCAAACCCTAAAGTTCGAATACATCCTATGTTAAAATACACGCCGGCGGTACCTACTCCCGTTAATAGACAGAGAGACGGTCGAGCACTTAGACGAAGGTTAATAACGAGCGAGAACTATCGTCGAAAGCCTACGAGCTTTGTGGTTCTTCTACCATCGGTGATGAGCTTTTTCTTCCTTTGCAAGTAGCTACGGCTCATTCAAGAAGTGAAAATTCCAAAATAAAAATGACTGAAATTACTATTCGAAATGGAAAATATCTTTAGAAAATACAAGGGAAGAGAGAAAGAGAGAGAGAGAGAGAGAGAGAGAGAGAGAGAGAGAGAGAGAGAGAGAGAGAGAGAGAGAGAGAGAGAGGAAGAAACACATTTTCCAACACATTGCAACAAAATATCAGGATACTTTATCGCAATCAACAGTAATTAGTAACGCACGAGAAGCACAAAAAAGCGAAATATATACCCTGTGTTGGGTTGATTGCGTCTGACGGGACATGCCATAAACTTATTGCTCCTCGTATCTCATCCACGTACATATGTACATGGTATGTATTTGCGTGCGTATTACGAATCTGTGAAGGCAAGCAAAGTGGTATTAGTAGATAGAGCCGTGCGTGGGCGACCGTAGAGAATATGGCCGAGGGTACTCTCGATCTCACCCGCGAAATTTAAAGGCTCTCTGCCTTGGGGCGAAGGCCTTGAACGAATATTAAGCTGATCGCGTACATCGAACAACGAAAGGTCCAGAGTAAAAAATGTTCCCATTGTTCGTGACCTTGAATCGATAAGAGAAAACGTGATATAGGAGTAGACGATTCGATTAGATATTTTGAATAAACAATGTAACTGTTGGCGAAATTTTATTTGATGAATGATCTATTGAATATACTATAAAAATATTTACTCTTCGTATAAATTAAAAGTTATATCTTTTCTTACATTTATTCTTCTGAGAAAGACTACGTAACTCTTTCTCTCTTTCTCTCCTTCTCTCTCTCTCTCTCTCTCTCTCTCTCTCTCTCTCTCTCTCTATCTATCTATCTTTATCTTTATCTCTATCTATCTATTTCTTTCTTCTTCCTTTTTATCTCGTCTTAGCTGATACACAGTCTCTATCTCCTTTCCGATGCCGCCCACTACTACGACCGAGTCACTCCTCTCTCACACCATTTTCCAACATTCCTTCCACTCCCTCCTCCTTCGTCCTCCTCGAGCCAACTCTGCTGCTACCTTCTATGAGCTTCTTACAGCCGGATCGCGGAATCATTCTCGATGGTACCGAGGATAATGTTTATGGTACATAATGATAAGGAATGGTACGTTGAATCTAACCACTCCGAGAATCTTTCGATAGATAGCGAAATATTTATTCTCGCTAGATTTTAACTTCTCAGATAACTCGATATTCGATGATAATAATACTTATTTATTTATAAATAAAAAAATGATTAATTCGATGATTTGTTCGATTTGTAAACTTTATTCCATTAAAATAATATTAATTTAAATTTCATTTTTGAATCAATGTATAAAGGAGAAGTAAAATGTTCGTTCATATCCACAAATGTTTAAAAGAATAAAACATATATATATATATATATATATATATATATATAATATATACATACATGGACCGTCAATATTACTAAATAATTCGAAGGGAAAGAAAGAAAAAGTGCATAAAGTTATTCTTAAACATTTCAACGAAGTTCGAAACGGAGTAGATATATCTAGCTATGAGAAACACTTCGACCTTGACAAAGTGGCGAACTCACGACCCTATTCGTCGGAGCCCTTCTCTCTCCCACACACAGACACATAAAAACATGCACATTCATGCTTGAAGACCGTTCCACGACGCTACCATCCGGTGTGTGGTGGAAGGAGGAAGAAGGTAACCTTGACTGGAGTGCAAGCAGTTAAAGGGCCGTTCAAGGCCTACCAGACGATCCCTCTCTCCCAGTCCATCGTCTGGCTCGGCTGGTCGTTACGCTTCGCCAAGTGGACGATGGATGAAAACTCGCAGAACGGAACCTTTTCCATTCCCCGTACAAATACGAGTTCGCCTACAGCAACCACCCATTCACCCTCCACCTCCTTTTATCTCGTTCGGAGAACAAACTCTAGAAACGCGAATAACGAGCAAAAATCTCTTGCCTTTTCTATGCATTGTTTATTCTTATTCAGCCCATTAGCCCTTTGAAAATTTAATCTTCAAACATATCCTTTTTCTAATAATTATATTTTAAATAGAAAATCTGCTTGATAAAGAGATTTTATGAACTATATCGAAGCACCACTTTATTTAATTTATCTCGTTAAAGATTTCAACTCTTTTATTAAAAAAAAAAAAGAAAAGAGAAGAAGAAAAATGAGAGAGAGAGAGAGAGAGAGAAAGTTGTTCCATGATTTCCATTTCCCTTTATCCGTTTTATTAAAAATTTAAAAAGTTATTTTTTCTCTAATTAATTTTTGGCATTTAGACAGGGAACAAGAGTGCAAAAGAGAACAACGAAGAATTTTAATTAATGCCTACATCGAAAGATGAAAAAGAACGCATCTTCTCGTCAGGATTATTTCATTTCCAGCCGTGCACAGTCCTACGTACGTATGTACGTATATATGTATATATGTATGTATGTGTGTACATACATATACCTCGGTTAAGCGAAATTCAAGCGACTCGTACTCGACCCAACCGCTTTCACTGGGCTTGCGATAGGGCGACGGTTATCGAATTCTACTTCAAAGTCGCTCTCTTTGTGCCAATACGCATCCCACGTGGCTGAATTTTTTATACGATTTACCATTTCCGTCCTTGTGTGTGAGCGTATGCAATGAAGAAGAGAGAGAAAGAGAGAGTATGAGAGAAAGAGGAAAGAAGCGAGAAGTAACGCGACATTTCGAAAGCATCTTCGAGCCCTTTTCCCTAGTGGTAGGCGTGCGGCTGACGGCCCTTTGGCTTGTACCTCCTTGAGAAAAGCCTCTTCTCGATGTAAAAATTGGGTTGCGTCTTTCCACTTTTTCGGACAAAAAGACTACCCTCCAACGCCCGAAAAATTGCGTTTGTCGTACCTTAACATCCTATATATAGATCCTAATGCTTTCTACTCCATTCTTCCATGTCGACCTAAAGAGGGCTCGATATTTTCTCTGAGTCGTAGATTATTTTTATGTTCGATAATTATGTTTATCCAGAAGAAATCAATTTCTAAGAAGCACAGATTGACGGATCGTTAAAGAAATCTTGTATAAAAGAAAAAAGAAACTCTAGACTAGATAAAAAATAATAATAGCACATACCTCGAAACATTTATTTCTGAATCGGTAGGTGCTGAAGTTGCATAAGAGATCGGAGAAACTGCATCGAATTTGCTCGCAGTGACTGTACCGGGTGCCTACAAAAAGGTCGTGGTCGTGGAAGGTGGTTGTTTTATCCGTACCATGCAGGAGAGAGAGAGAGAGAGAAAGAGAAAGAAAGAGAGAGAGAGAGAGAGAGAGAGAAAGAAAGAGAGAGAGAGAGAGAGAGAGAGAGAAAGAGATAGGGAGTAACTCGACTTCTCTCGCATCTGGTTTTGCTCGTTTGCGGTGGTACTCGCCGCTGGACCAGTCTTCGGTCGAGACTCACGAAGAAGGCTCGTTACTCGTCGGGACTAGACAGGACATACTTATACTCTCCGAGTCTCTGCTCGGGATCGAGGTCACGGCTGCGAGGCCTCTCTATTATGTAACTCCGAGGGACTTTAAGAAATTATTGACTCGTTAAATGAAATCGATTTGAATTTTTGATCTTTCTAACAAAAAAGGTATATTTTTTCTTGATATGTTAAATGGAAGGCACTGTGACATCGTCAAAAAAAAATATTTTTGTTAATTGTTCTTGTTTGATAAATCGATATCTTCATAAATAAATTCTTTTGTATTATTAATAGCTGTTGTAAATATATTGAAAATATATATCTCATAGTGTCATCTTGGTTCATCGATTTGCATTACAATCTGCATTATTTTTTGTATGTCGTCTTGCTATATAAATAAATAGATGTATCGTCATTTACAATTTGTATTTTGTTTTATTAAGTTTTATTAAGTCATGAACTCCATCCCATTTCTTTTTGTTTAATTAAAAGTAATTGATCGCGTTAAGTCATACAAAGATGGCAGTATTAGAAACATTTTTGATATATTTATAACATCTCCACTGGAAAATCAAAACTCAAAAATCGTTATCAAAAATAATTATTAATCATTCCTAGCATTTTCCTAGAATTATGTTCAACGGGATACAAAGTTATATACTATGTTCTAACAATATCAACCAGAAATATCAGCTATTAGTAGATATCCAATTTACAGTATCTCGAACAAAATGATATCGAATATCGGTACATTTTGATCACAATGGAATTGATGATTTGCCGCTAGCTTCTATTCACTTTGCTATCGTTATACGATGTAATGGTGTATATATTTACATTCAGTTATCTGATTGCAATGTTTTGAAGTATAAGGCTTCTTTGTATGGATAACATTTAATATTTATTATACCGGATATTATAATTTACTATTGCTGCCAAGAATATTTACAATCGAAGTTACGCTATTCATAATATAGATTCTTGATGAATCTTAGATTTGTAGATTTTTTTAGATTGCGTATTATATTATACGAATCTATTTATTTTTAAATTATCAAATTACAATGACGTGAGTATATATTGTATTTACGATATAATCCTACAATTATAAACTGGTCTAGCAAGAGAAGATCCTCAATCCACAAATTCCAAAAATTATGAAACTTTGCTGATATATAAAATATGTATAGATACGTATCACGCAAATTCTTTATTGCTCGAATGCACTCATAGGTAAAATTAACTCCAGAAAATTCTTCTATTTTCCGATTTTAAGTTGTAATTAGAAAACTGTAAAACATAGAGAAGTTTTTATACAGAAGTTATTTCTTTTGATTAGAACTATCATTTAGTAAAAGATTTATTGTCTATATAATTAGAAAAAGTTATAAATAAATATATTAATAATTTTTTCTAAAATCCATTCTTTTTACGTAAAATCTTAATCCATAATTTAAATAACTATGTAAAATATAATATTTTTTTTTAATACGTATATAAGCTTTGTTGTATCGATGTCGAATTGATTGTGTTCCTCGATAATCGAAATTCTGAATTCAATTGTATCATACGTATACTACATCTTTCCTTGTAAGAATTAAAAAACTTCGATATACGATATACGTACCAATAATAGAACTACTAATTCTATGTAAATATATGTATATCGAAACACACATGTTTAAAATACTATAAAGTATTATCATAATAAAAAATTGCTTTCGTGTACTGTGTTTCATCATCATTTTCTGCTCGTGAAGCATTACATATACATTCACTGGGATCACATATAAGCAATTGGTACGCAATTCCGCTACAACTACTACAACTCTGTTAACAGTTCAAATTTCGATGTAATAATTTAGGTACGTATTTTTAAGGCCTCAGGTATTTTAAAAAATGCAAAAAGATACATAATAATACATAATATTTGATAATATCTAGAAAAATTAAAGTTAACGGAAAGGATTGCGTCATAAAAAATATATAAAAACGGAGAAGAGTAAAAGCGTCGATTTCCACGCGTGTATAAGCATATAAATACTAGTATATGTTATATAATTCATCCCTATTGGCGATAGGACGAAGAACGTTAGGCGATCTCGTCCAAATTGAATTGCCATCGCTCGTACTTGTGAAACCACCGATCCGTCGACGGACGGAACGAACAAAACGGTCGAAATGAACGAGACTGCCGATATATATATATATACACATACGCATACATATACATATACACACACATATATATATACGTACCTATACAGATATAGATAAAGGATATACACGAAGGACGACACGGTACGTTTTCGGTCGATCCACTTTCCTCTTTTTACTCCTCGCACTACCTCTCCGATCCCTCTTTTTTCCTTCCCCTTTCGAAAGATAGACATAGAGAAAGAAGGAGATAGAGCATAAAAGAAGAGGGAGAGAACCGATCCGAAAGTCGTAAGCAATCGCTGTCTCCTCGAGGAAATCCCAGGGGAACGTCGAGAAGCGATACGCCTCCTTCGCGTTTACGCTCGAAACGAGCGGAAGAAAGAAGAAGATGCGTCGACGAATTCACCGTGATTCAAAAACCATGTCTTTCCATCGTTTATCTTGATATGGGAGATGCACTATCCCGATATGGTCTTCTCATCGAATTTTCGATTTGATTTATTAGCATTAAATCTATGATCGATCGGGAAAAGTCTAGGAAAAAGAATTATGGAAAATTAAAAAATTAATTATATATCAATGTTCCTTTTATTCGATTGTAAATGATGACGAATAATAAATGAAGCGTGTGTTTAATCTCCTTTCGTTTACAAAGAACGTTCTCCTTCTTTTCTATAGGTATTTCAAAGTACGAACAAAATATTTGAGAAGTCAAATCAAGCGAAAATAAACGCATATAGTTTCCCTATTTCACACTACCACGAGAAGAATATAAAAAGATATACAGAGAGAGACAGAGAGGGAAAAAGATAGATATATATTTTCGCTTTAAGGAAAGGTGTAGAACGTAATGATGGCGAAACGTTTCTCTACGAATCGTTGCGAGCAATTTCGTATTTACTCTCGTCTATTCGCATCGTCTTTCGCAAGGTAAATAAACACTGATAAAATGCGAAAAATCACATATCCGTATCTATCTTTCTTTCTTTCTTTCTTTCTTTCTTTCCTTCTTGTCTTTTTCTTTCTTTCTTTCTCGCTATCTCTATATATTTGTCTCATTCGGTCGCTCATTCACTGAATATTTTCATCCTCTTCTAACTCGTATATCGAATGTACGCCAAGAATTGCCTCCGTACCGCGTTACTGCTTATTGTTCCGACGTTCCGCCATAATAGAATCGCTTTATTATGACGCGATGAGGTTGCTTAGAATGTGTATGAGTATGTCAGTATATACATGTAATACTGCATTGCCTGACCACGAGTGAAGTAATCGTGATTGAATTGAAAGAGAGAAAGAGAAAGAAAGAGAGAGAGAGAGAGAGAGAGGGAGAGAGAGAAAGAAATAGAGAGAAAAAGAGAAAGATAGAGAGAAAAAAGTGTTTTTCTTTAGACTTAATAAACTTTCTTAATATGCTTCAGTGTTATCCTAATGATATTTCATATCTTAGTTAAAATAAATTAACAAAACGAAGCACACAAATGGAAAGAGCGATAAATAGCCAATAATGTATTTATTGATATATGATGATAATTAATTTTGCAATTAACGCTTTTCGAATAAATGGAAATATTAATTAATTTCGATAAACTATTGAATTATTGAAAGAATTTTTCATTGGAGTAACAATGATTAAATTAAGAAAATCTTACATAATTATTCGAAAAGAGATTCTAATTATCTCGATAAAGATAAGTTCCAAAAATGTAGCGACAGATACCATTTTAGGTATAAGGTGAAAGTAAAACGAAACGCATTTTGGCATTCACACACCGGTCGCAGGTGTTTGCGAAAACGATCGAATCGATCGATGTTATCGAAAAAGTACCATCCTTTCGATGTTTTAAAAAGGGATGAGCTCTCGTATTCAACAAAGGAGAAAGTCACGTTGAGGTGAATGACCTCGAATTTTGGGATCTCGCACGCAAACCGAACCACGAGGCAAGCGGAATAATTTGTCCTCTTTTCTGTGTTCGAACACACCTAACTTTTCCCTTTCTCGTTCGTTCGTTCGTTCGTTCGTTCGTTCGTTCGTTCGTTCGTTCGTTCGTCCTCTTGTGTAACCATGTTGGCCCGACTTTACCCTTTTTTAATTTCACAGCCTGCTCGATGAACGGTAGTTCGGGTTTTATCCGAAAAGCGGTCTGTGATGGACGTACGAAATTTCATGTGCCGCGTTCTTACGAATCGAATCCAAAAAACCCATTGTTATCTGCACGATGTCTTTCTCCCGGGCCAACAATAAACTCCTTATATTATTATCATTACTTTCGCGTCTCTGGACGAGAACAGCGCATTGGAATATTCTCGAAGGTGCGGCGAACAAGAATCACGCCGGAAAGTTTGTCCATCGTAAATTTAGTTCTTGCGGTAGAAAAATTGGAAAATACGCGTACGAGAGTCAGCGGCAGATGTTCGTCATTTTTATTTCCTCCTCTCATTTTTTCCTTTATCTTTCTCACGATACTTACTACCGTCTGCATTCGTTATTTATTACTTTTGCATTATTTTGATCTTTTTATTTCGATATTGTACGTATGCAAATACGATTATAAAAGTCTATTTAACTATTCAACGTATTTAGCAATAAAACGAACGATCTTTTAATCCAATCCTGATTTTCATTTCCATCTCAATTCTCTAACTACATCTTTCTGTAAATGTCAAAAGAGAAAAGGAAGGAAAGAGTTCGTTGATCTCAAGCATATAGATGGCACATGGGAGGCACATGCAAGTCACATGCACGGTAGTTGTATATTGTACGTATATACAATATATATGCATTGCACATACCATTAACGTCGACCACATCCCTTTCCCCGGCAACGCACAGCCGGTGATCTCGACCCTTACGTAATATCGCGGAATGCCGGACGCCGTGTGTAATGTAACGCGGACGAGCGTTTATTGCGCTAACGTCTCGTCGAGTGCGGGCTAGACGCGCGAGAGAACGCATATAATTGGCGCGGAAATTACGTGGAGGGTCTGCTACGACCACTCGAAAGAGAAACATTCGATATATAAACGTATATATCACCCTTCGTCTGCCCTGTTCCCTCTCTCCCCCTCGCACTCTCTACACACATATTTGCATATTTTATATTTCCTAATAAAAATAATATGAATTTAAAAATGAAATTTATCACGCGTATAATCACGAAGGACGATTCAAAATTTATCGTCCGAATCTCGAGGAATTCTATTGCACGTAATTAAGTATTCACGACACGGTTGACGAGTTCCGATCTCTTTATCCCAATGGCTCGCCAGCCGATTTTGCGAGATTTTTATTAGAACCTGAAAGGTGTGTCTCAAGATTTATTAGACTTCTAGTTTATTTTTCAGAATGGAAAACGTACACGAGAAAGCACGAAGGCATAAAGGCATGCTGTCCAGCAGAGCAAATAAACGAACGTACGTCCCACGTATAGGTGCAGGAGCAAATTCGTCTTAATTCTGTTGGAGAGCCACTCTCGACGAGTTTCCCGGAGGCTTAGCCGGCAATGGGATTACCCGCTCGTGCAAAAGCCCCTGTCGAATTTATCGCTCGGGACTTCGTTTAGCCGAGCCGCGTGAATGAAAACTTATGCCACCGGCCGAGATCCGAGCTAAGGGCCAGCTATTACCAAAGATACGAAAGATCCTCGGATAAACGGCAGGACGATATAATCGCTTTCGAGTCGAACTCCTTTCTCGTAAATCAGTCCTACGACCTCCTACGTTAAGCTATTAACTTGCGAAAAGGATACGTAGTCAGGCCCCATTTTCCCCTAAATCTAATTTCCCTTCGAATTTTTTCCGTACGAACGAAGATTTAATTGCTACCTGCTCTATCGACGGGTATAATTTATTACATTGGTCGACTAATACATTTCTAATTAGAGTTAACTAACATCGGTTTACGAAGAAATAAAGAGAGTTTTAAACGAATAGAAATGATTTTAAGTATTTCAACGTCAAACTAACATCTCGTAAATGTCTCTAAAACGGAATACAATAACTTATCGAATTATTGATATCCACTTTCTTTATTGTATCCACTTTCTTTATTATTCAATGAATTATTATCTGCCAACGTTCTTTGCCAATAAGTCATTCTCGCTTGAAATAAATGGCAATGTCATTAATCTCAATACCAGAGAACTGAGTCAATAATTAACGGCGTGCGTGTGCTCACGCGCTACGAACTGTATTCCTTGTAGGACAAATTACGAACGACGGATTTCTCTTCCCTTTCCTGCAAATAGATACAAATGGCCAAAGACATCTCTCTTTTATACGTTTATTTATGGAGCGTAATACGTGATTCGTATGCGTGCGATGCATTACAAATAGAAATAACGATAAGTCTGAATAAGAAAGAATAAAATAAACTCTAGGAAACGATTGTTCCATCGCTCTATGTTATACGACATGTACGATAAAATAATTAATTTTATCTTCAACTTAGACAAGGAAATTCCTTGATATCGGATTTCCCAACCTTTATCACGAATCTCGATTTGGATTTTCCCTCCTTGACGTTTGCGATAACCCGACACTATCGGTCGCACAGTGAAGAGATAATGAAATTCCTGTAGTCCGTGTTCTGACGTATTACACCTTCGATAACATTTTTGCGCATTATATAATTTAAACAATTCGAAATAATCTCTTGCATTTTTACAAATTTTACATTTTTCGGTCTTTTCTCGAACATACGTAACATGTAAAAAAAAGTTCTCGAGAACTATCTCCCAATAATCATGGAAAGGAAGGTTCCACTATATCGTATTACTTCTAACTTTTGGCACTCAACCAATCAGGATTACATTGCAGAAGCTTATTGTATTTCATCGGTAGACCTTCTTATTTTCCTTCGTAATTTCACGATAAAAGAATTCTTACAGATGCTCCCGAACAAATTTCATCGAAACGACAAGAAAAGATATGATAGAGAGAGAAAGTGAAAGATAGAGAGAACGAAAGAGGAAGAGGAAGAGGAAGAGAGACAGAGACAGAGAAAGTCCATATCAAAAATATGTGTATACACATATCAAGAACGAACACTAAAGGACTTCCAATAAAAACGTGTCAAATAGGGAACGATGAAAAGCGGCTACTGGGATCTCCCCTTTTCTGGACGATTAAACGAGAGCAAGAAAACGCGTGACAGATCCACGGCAGAACCAAAATCCTTCTAAGCCGTTCGTGGTGTCCCATTGCATTTATCTCTCGCTGGACCTTTTCGCTTCGGGATTTCATTCTGCGAAACGAGACTCCCTTTTACAAATGTTACAGGGCTACGTGTTCTCTAACCCTTCGGATCAAAGAACAAAGAGAGAAAGAGAGAGAGAGAGAGAGAAGAAAATTTATTGTTCTAGAAGACAAACCCTTACAAGTTCAAATGTCATTTAAACATGTTAAACTTGCCTAAATTTAAACGATCCAGCTAAATTACTAACATAACAAACGACTCGAGTCAAATTGCAATTATAATCATCATTGTAATTCTTGGAAAGTATCCGGATAAGAAAATGGTCCATCTTTTAAGAGATAGAGAAGGGGGAAGGTTCGGTGTCGAATTAGATTTAGCCATTGGTAGATGGACACGCGTTCACTTCATAATGACCGAGGGATCCATTGTCCGGTCGGTGGAACGTCGAGGGTCGCTTCGGTCTCTAACTTCAGCCCGAAGGTATTGGCGAGCACGAAGGGACGACGATCCACGTGTCCCAAGCAGTGTTGTACGAGTTACAAAGTCATTGTTTGCGACGTCGTTCGAGCTTCCCCAGAGACGGCAAGATGTTATTTCCGACGGTGGTTTCCTTCCACCGACGTGCTCATGCTTACGAGAGAGAGAGAGAGAGAGAGAGAGAGAGAGAGAGAGAGAGAGAGAGAGAGAGAATGAGTAAGTGAGTGAGTGAGTGAGTGAGTGAATAAGTGAGAGAGAGAAAGAGCGAGAGAAAGAGATAGAGAGATCGATAACAGAGAATCTTCTTGTCTATTGGCGATCTCTATTTCTCTCTAATTTCTCTTGTTATAATTTCACATTAATAACAGATCGAAATCTATTCTCATTATCGAGAATGGAACAATCCATCTTTCTCAAATATATCTATCTAATATTATTCTTCTTCAATCGTTGGGCTGTGGAATATCACAAAACAAGTCGCGTATATGTAAATCCAAATGGGACGCAAGAAAATCTTGCGTCGGGAAAAGGACAATGGACTCGAACGACGGGATGTTAACGCGACGCGTTAGCAAAGAGAAGAGAAAAGAGAAAAAGGGAAAGCGGAGTGAGAGTAACGGACAAAAAAAAAAAAGGAAAAAGGTTGCGGATGGCGAGCAAAGAGACGTATACCAATGAGAAGTACCTTTAGGTAATTTAAGTAGGAGCCAGCCGAATAGGACTGAATTCGGGTGGCGCAGCTTCCGAAACAAAGGACTCGGCTTCGCGAATAACGTCGAACAACGTCGAACAACGTCGGAACGGGCCCGACTGAGAGACAATACCCTGAAAGTTTAGCCCGCTCGCACGACGAAACGCGAGCAGCCCTAGAAGAAAAAAGAAAAACTTTTCCCCCATCGATGCCCGGCGAATGCTAAAGGTAGGAGAAAAATGGTCGAAAGGGAGAATGCAGAGGGGGTTTACACGGGAGAAGGGCCATCATTTCGATGGTACGTAAGGCTTATTGTCGAAACGATAATGTACCGGCCTATCCTACGTAGGATTCTCGTTCGAATCTCATCGAACGGCAATTTACAAAAACCAGCGTTGAAATTGATAGTTTCCATTGGTATATTAAAAAGTAATTTTCTCTTCTATCGTGTCGTATTATTATTTATTAACGACAAATTAGATGCTATAGGTTTAAATTATAGTTCATATGATCATAGTTCAATATGAATTTGTAATCGATCTATACAATTATTATCGAACTTGTTTTTTCTTCTTAAATTCGAGTTTAATAAATACTATGAGAAATTGAACTCTCTCTCTCTCTCTCTCTCTCTCTCTCTCTCTCTCTCTCTGTCTCTCTCTCTCTCTCTCTCTCTCTCTCTGTATGTGTATATAGTTTTTGATTTTGAAGAAAATCGAAACTCGCACGTGGCTCCCACAAGGTAAGTGACACAACGTGAAACACCAGACGTAATTCCCTTAGTTTCCCTTTCCTTGAAGCAGCCACAGCAACGGCAACGGCAACGACAACGGCAACAACAGCAACAGCCACTTTCAAACTCGATCCGTTAACAAGCTCGCATTATTATCGTGCGTATTGGCAAGGTGTGGCACAAAGGGCACGTTCGTAGCTACGCAACTCGAAGGTTCGCACATGTATCACGCGCCCACGCTCGAGTCAGGTGCCTTTTGCTAACAAAGACCAATCGAACGATCGATATTTTCTTACTTCCATCGGACATCTCCCGATTATCGCATTTTCGATTATCTCATACGTAATCATAAGAACAGTTAATAAGAAAAATCAAAATTCTTGTTCTTTTTACTTTTTAATCCATTAGAAAGTATCATCGACGACGAAACATTCACAGGCCGAAAATTCTACAATTTTCAATAATATTCGTGTACTCGTTTATCTGCAAACAATTTGATTATTAATAATCCTCATTAACTATCGCTTCCCGATTGAATCGTCGACGTTAAGAATATTTTCGTCGTTCTCCTCCACTCCCATTGATATCTCTCATCCTCTCTGATCGTCGACCCTTCCTAACCATCCTCCATCGACGTGGGAATATTACCCGATATGCCACCCTGTTACGAAAGTTCGACGATGTAGTCTTCGGATGGAGATCCTTTCCTGCGGGAAAGCCAGGTTAATCGAAGCTGGCTAGGGGGAATCGAGGGAAGAAGAGAAGCGAAAAGGAATGAGGAGGGTGGTGTAAAGTTCGTTCGTAAGGAGATATTTTCGAAGGAAAGTCGCCTACTACGAGAACGAGGCGGTTAATTGAAAAACACGAAGAGTCTGATATACCTGAGTTTTTTTCGCTCGTGAGTCCTAGTAATTTCGGTAAACAAGTTTCTCATCTTTTACGATCCTTCGGAAACAAGTTCTCATTTTTCTACAGTTTATCTCGCATTTCCATTAATTCCTTTTACGAATACTCGGCTTTCTATGGATCGTAGCGATCGAATCTTAACGAAGATAAAAGACTAAAGTTATATAAGAATAAGAAAATTCAACGAGTCGAGTTTAAGCGGAAACAGCCAGCAAATTATTCGACCAAGATTTATATTTGTTAATCGATCATAAAGGTAATGGAAGGTACATTGCCGCATAGTTTTCTCCCTCTTTCTCGAAGTCCGATTAATTTCGCTGAACGATTGGGTCCGAGAGTTAGCAACGGACAACAGCAGGCGGAAGATAAACGAGATCGTTCCAGAGACGATCGCACGTCAAAACTTGTTCCACGTTGCTCGTCCGGCGATAATCTTCTCTCTTAAACTCTACAGACTCTCTATCTCGGTGATGTAAGAACGAGAGGAAGTCTTGGACGCGTTCGGAGCAGCTATCTGAACAGTTTTATCTACGATACTTGTTTTCCAGATGAGCCAATGAATTCTATTATGAATCAGGAGAGATAAATAGCTAGACAGATAGACACGTTATTATAGCTGGCTTTAGACAAAGCATAATTATAGGAGTAGCAAACGCAATAAGATAAAATCTAAAGTAAGATACACGTGGTAATCAGCAAAAAGGATATTCTATAGAAAAAGAGAGGGAAAACAGTATAGCTCTTCGTAGGTAGTAAGATTCCGGTGGAACAAGAATGTAAAAATAATCACGAACTGTAGATTCACGGCACGTTTTCGACCAAGATAGTAGAGAAAGAGAGAAAGAAGGGTATCTCGGTCGTGTGTACTCGAAATGGTCGGCCAATTACGGGGCGGCCTTGTCTCCCGTAACCGATCTAACGACCGATCTAACGACTGATCTTACAGAGTATTCCTCTGCGAATTTGACCTCACGACGTCGCTCTACATAAGACGTCTCAGAGAGAAAAAGAGATAGAAGAGTCACAGATCGTGGCTCGTCCGATGAATACCGATGGCAGTACTGCTCCTGCAAAATCTTTTCCCTCGAGAGCAAACAGTAATTCTGCTTGGTCCTCCTCTTCGCTAACCATTGCTCGGATCGGAATTACAGCGTGACGAAGGCCCTTGGATGTTTTTCCTCAATAAAACTACGCCCTTGTAAATGAAGCAGAGTCGTTTTACCTTCTCTCTCTCTCTCTCTCTCTCTCTCTCTCTCTCTCTCTCTCTCTCTCCCTCTCTCTCTCTCTCTTTCTCTCTTTCTCTTAGATCACATCGAACAAAATTATACGATGTCTCCAACGAACTCGCAGTAAAGAGATTGACTTACGAAAAGGAAAGAAAGAGAGGGAGCGAGAGAGAAGGAAGATCCTCGAAGGAAGAACAAACGAACGGAACAAACGAATGAATGAGAAAGAAAATCTTATCCCCGGAACATCTATCAAATTTAGGAACCATTATTCAGGATACGAAAGTTTGAAAGGATATTGTTCGATGGCCCAACCCATATCCTTCTTAGCATCCACGAAGAGATCTCGTAGGAAAGCCAAACCACGTACTTCGGGTCTCATACCTGAAGTAAGCTCTACGTGGCACCGGCAAACT